>NC_088309.1:8967944-9277098 GCF_910592395.1 Lineus longissimus
GGCTGACGACTGAAAATTCATGTCAGGGACTGTCACCACTGAGATTATTGGGCTTGATTCCCAGTCACACTGCTTCCAACTTGGATAGGAGACAACTCAACTGAATCTGACATCTGAGGTTCATCTGAATACCTTATAACAACTTTCAGGAAATACCACTGATCCCAACAAACAAAAGATGTTCATCATCATATTTTCCAAGGCCATAGGCTATGGGCGATAGCCTTGGTTTCCTGTGAGATAGACACGTTCCTGTGAGGGTAATCACAACCACTTTCATCCCCACCACTCCCTGGTATTTTTACTCGATTATAACAACATGATATTTGCCTCAATTTTTACGATACGATATTTAATATGAGGCTTGTCAAGACAACCAAGAACAGTTTCCATCATCCATTGTAAACTTAGTCAATATCGTTCAGAGTTTGGTAAACACCGCTGTTAAGATGTGATCAATTTTTGATGACCTGCTCGTAGTTATGGTGATATTTAACATTCTTATTGACACAGTATTAGAGAGAGGCTATCACTTTCATGAGACCATTTGCTCTTTTATGAGGGCGAACACAGTAATCAGGGATGATATGGCGGGGGTTTTGTTTGTTTTTTATTATCCTCAGACACATCCTCGGGAGTGTCTCACAGTGGTAACCTCAGGGATGTTATTTGGCCAAAAGGAAATTGCCTACATAACCAACTTCAGAATAACAACTGAATTCATCAAAAGATCAGGAGTGACTGTCGAACGAACACCAAGACACCAACGACTATCATCAGTGATTTACATTCATTACACGATGGTAAGATAGTGAATGAGCTGTGTTAGTCTATAACATTGCACCATGTCATACAAAGCTAGGTGATGGCAGGTGTCCTGGCTGTAAAGTCAAGGACTCGTTGCGGTGAGAGATGACATCCTTTATGGGCAATTATTACCCGAACTGTACCAGTATATTCTTCAGACCAAAACCACTTTACCACAGCAAAACCTTGGCCATGCCTTAGAGGTTTAGGTATGAATATCTTATGGATCTCATTAGCAGAAACCTCAACCAATCAACAGGGCAACTTGTACAATACACTCATTGCAACACAACTTGGTACCAAAGCTGAACAAGGTACAGCAACATTATAAAGTAAAACTCCACCAACACCATTCCATTAGCATGGATACATAACACAATGTTTAAACCCACCATAAATGTACTGCTTATCCGAGCTTGTAACATCCATCATTTCCAGTCTACAAATAAACCACAATGAACATCTAATTTAATTTTTTATCTTTGTGAATTTTCCTTTTCACATTTCTTATCGCATCAGGGGAGAGCTGAGAGACAAAGTAGCTACCATAGTTACTCTGCCGTTGAAACACAAAAGTGCCCGGATCACTCGCTATGGAGCTGATCATACTGGACACGAAACAACCAAAAAATAATTGATATATCAAATCAAATTTAGTAGACAATGGATCGAAAAACGTGCATTCAGACTGCTGCAATTATTTATCAAATGAAGATCATTACAAGGTCCCATGAATAATTAATAGGGAATTCATATGGCACAGTTGGGTGCTGCAGAGGTGCGCGAAACAGCTGCATGACATAAATCGAGCACGCACATGCCAAGTTGAAGCAAAGTACAATATTTGTTGGTTGAAGTCAGTACCTGTGTCCTTTCAGTGTGGCTCTAGGTCGTAACTGCTACCAAGAGCCCTTTCCTGTGCAGATAGCTTACAATAGCTTATACAAGTCTAAGCATTTACGACGAGGCCAAGGAAGCCACCAACCACTTCAGCAAACAAGTCATCTTACTTGTCTTCGGTTGACCTAAGGGCCTGGTATAGGCGATATAGGTCTTCTGATCAATCTTATGTCATCTGCCTGCTGACATGTCTTCTACTCGCCTCAATCAGAATATGGCAAATCATATTTGTGGAGAGCATTGATGCCCACGGTAAGTGAGGATGATTCTCAACGAGACTTGCCGCACCCAGAACACAAGTGCATTACACACCAATCATGAACCCTTCTGAAGCATTCAGCTGCAGTATAAACCCGCTCAAGGATCCATAACTTTCATTTTCAGAGTTTGCATCAACACTTGAGCACAATGATATATATTCGGGTAAGACCCACCTGATCAAATTTCAGCTCAAGCAAGGCTAATTTGAAGAGAGTACATGCTTAAAGCTCAGTCTTAAAGTTCGGACAATAAAACATGATCACGATATTCATGAGACCACATTGCTGAATACCTCAATCCAATGCCATACAAGAGGTACACTGTGTGCATTAGTTTCATCTAATTGAGACGATAACTGCATCAATCGAATTAACTCGAAATAATATATGGTCATCAGTTAATCAAGCATTGTACACTGCTGCGGGATTTGCCTCTGATTCACCCGGTGCTAAGCAACCGCAGATCACACAAATCCGGGACTCCTGCAACCAGCCTAGTCAGCCACATTAGCAAATAACAACAAAAGACAAAGACTTAATGAAATTAGCTTGAAAACGATACATCGTCATTGGTAATTAGCAAATGAAAACTTGCTGCGTATCCTGCAGGAATTTGTTACATGAATTGGCACGGACTGGGGATATCATGACAGAGTTAGCGTAATCAGGGTGATTAGGAAAACGACACAGACTCCATTATATGATCATCTTCTGATCCTTTAAACTCACCCGAGAAGTATCTAAGCCATGTTAGTCAAGATTAATTTCTAGGGACTTATGAGACAGTTTTGGACCGAATGTGCATGGATAACAAATGGTTCAACAGAAACATACACACAGAGGCGTGTAACATGAACCTTAGCATCTATAGCATGTTCATAACCTTTACTCATGTGGGCACAAGTTAATTTCTACATGGAAAAGCAACCATTTTCAGTACTGAGATCTGTACCATGCTGTATAACTGCAAGTGTATGAAGGAGACATTTGCAGTCTACACCCGAAAGCATGCCAGTGCATAAGCATTATTAATGTTGGCACTAATTGGTCTTGACCATGTCTGATCATATCCCTGAAGGATCATGGAATGGAAGACAGACAGAAAACCTATTATCTGATCCTCAGACCTTACTCATACTTTGCCTTGGGAATACTGGCCTGATAATCAATGGACATACTAAAGCTGGTTTCATCCAATATTAGTGAATTATGCCAGGGATCTAGGAATTGGAAGGTGAAAAACTATGGCAAGATTTTCTAAATACTTGGTTCAAACAAGTAAAACCCAAGGGGTATCAAGGGTTCACAGTTATATGACATTATCAATTTATCTGAATTCCCAAGGGTGCACTTTGGGATCACATACAAAAAGCTCAGGCTTTGAGTCCCATTACTCAGACATGCTCAATCAGGCAATCAAAATATAGGCGAAGGCACCACATCATAAAGTGGCATAATCTTGTCTAACGGCAAATGATCAGGAAGATATTACACAAATTTTCGGTGACTTACCAAACCATACAAACTAATTCCAGCAAGGAAATGGCTAAAGTCACTTAACAAGGCTTATACCCTGTTGAAGAAGACTATAAAAAAACTTAACAACGTGAAGGCTTTAAGTGGATAATTTTATCATTTAGTTTAATTCCTCGTTCCAAGAGCTGAAATGGCTCACAGGTGAGAAGACTTGAAAAAAGATTTAGAGATGTTCTAAATGGCTGCCTTGACAAGGTTGACCAACAAGAAATCCTTTACCCACAGGACACTTACAAACAATGTTTTTTAAAAGTTCCAACGTTATAATACCACGCAAGGCCTCTGACTTTAACTAGTCATTCGAGTGGTATGCTAAGTGCATTGTATATTCTTACATATCTTCACACGTTGTAAACACAATTTGTTCGTTCTGAGTACCCTTATCTTTCATTTAAACTTTTCACCCAGTTCGAGTACTTGGATGAATTCTACCATTAAAACACTTGAAAAATATAGGGTTCTGCTATATCAGAAGAGAATTGTGGAAAAAACATGTCAGAGTCATGCCTGAAAGGAGATTGTCCAGTTAAGCATGTTTTGGTCATAAATACCTATAGGCCTATGTCTAATGTTTATCAAGAAAGCCTAATGATTTATGAGAACAATCCACCACAACAAAATGAAATAGTGGTTTGGACTGAAAACACGACCAATAGGTAGGAACAGACTCCAGATAATTGTAGCCAAACACTTTTGAGACCAAGCTAGGTGAGCTCTTATTTTGCCCTCACAAGTCAGGTGATGATAAAGCTACCAATCAGCAACATGAATATCACCAAAATTGGCTGAATAAAGTACCAGCAAACATCGATTTCCACATTTCCATTTTGTCTCGTTCCTGTACCCAAATAGACTCAATATGGTCAAGCGCCATCCCTGCAGCACATGAAAAAGCTCCTCTAACACAAAAACACCATCTCGGCGTTATCTGCTTTGCTTTGCGTCGAGAGGAAGGAAATGAATGAAAGGCGGTATGCAAAAACATGACAACTGCTTCTTCATCTCCTAGCGCACTTTTTTCAAGGTGAAATTAATCATAAATCTCTTTGAAGAATGATGGGATATTGAGGCCCCAGAGGTATACGTTACAGCAAGAAACGTTATCTGCTCCATTCAAACGTGAACATAATCTAAATTCTGCGCTGCTGATGACAAAGCAGTTTTTGCTGAGGACTACTGTGACTGTATCGATCGTACAAAAAGACATGGGAAGACCTGATAGAGTACTCTACGCTAAACTTACTGCCCCCATTGGAAAGGAAGGTGAAGAAAGGTCATATGGTCGACATAATATGGATCCACTTAGGGATGACATCTTGACTCCCTCATGTTTTGACATTGGTCTGCCCACAGCCTCCTCCTTTGTAGTGAAAAAAGAATGCAGTATTGGCCTACTGGGTGAATTTCTTGAAGAAAGGAACACTTGTGGACTTCACGGGAATCTGCAACTTATGATGTTACAGATTATAATGAAATATGTCTCACTAAGGGAGGAAATATGTTATATTTATGTATAGCACTGTCAGGTTTATATTTGGATGATTCAAGTGGACACACATCGCAGAAAGGCCGTCAGCAGCAATTGAAGAAAGTGTCACCACAATCACCACATCACCTTGACCCTGGGAAACTGGCGAGACACCTCACTGCATGCAGCAATGAAGCCAACCAGTCTCCCAGCCAACGGGCAATGGCTTACATCCAAGATAAGACCATAAAAGACAGGATATAAACACCGACAGGCGACAACACACCTCATCTCACCAGAACAAGACATCTACCAGGCACAATTAACTCCAAACACTATAATAATATTCACACACAATGTAACAATTTTCATGAATATTTTACCAATATCAGAATTTTACGAACAAATGCCGAGTTGACATTACCCATTATCATGGTCAGCCACCCATTAAGACAAGTAACAGTAATTAAACTAGAACTGATGCCATTAAAGGTCGATTAATAACCTCGAAACTTGTATCTTCTATAGAAATCAAGTTATGCTTATCTTCGTCTAATTGCCAATAAAGTTAACAAAGGTAGCATGTCTCAGGTGACTATGTCAAAGTTAACGAGATAAAAGTCACGTCATCTCGGTATGAGAAAGCGATGAAATGCTTGGTGGCACATGATTGCTGTATCAGGTCATCGCATGTAAAGGACACGAGGGAGCCTGGAGTCAGCCAAGAGGTTGGCAGCAAATCTTACTGCCATCCTTAGACAAGAAAGCCCCACCCACCAAAGGTCAAGGTCACAAATATCTCGCTGGAACATTTAGCCTCACAGGTTCAAAGCAGATCTTTTCAGGCTGTTATCTTTTGCATTTGAAAATACCCAAAAACAACTTGTGCTGAAGGTGACCAAAGGGACTGTTGCAAGGCATTCGAACTGCACACAAGTTGATGTTTACCTATACTTTTTTAACAGAAGAAGTATAGACCATTCAAAGAGTGTCTTTAAACGAGACTATTTACCAAAACAATTGCGTTTTAAAAAAGCCCCTAATGGACTTACTTGAAATCTGTAAATGAACACATATCAACGAATAACAGTCCTACTTTCCCGAGGATTTTCACTTGTCAACAAATTCACCATGATGACTACTGATATGGCAAACATGCCAACAAGGACTATTGTTCCCGGAGCACTTTCCAAATGACTGCCAATGAATAAGGGTAATCGACAATGAGAACTTTGTCAAGATTCTGCCGATAAGTGGTGTGAACCGGCTGCCTGTGTATGCACCATTGTGTTGGGGTATGACAGATGAAAAATAGCATTCCACACCACTTTATCAAGGAACTACATGCAGAAATTACCATGTGAAGTATTTTCAAAATGCCACTTGAATCTCACCACAATGGTAGGGGTCAACTACATCCTATATTTGCCTTAAACATGACACCTTTCAGTTTGAACGGCAGAATGTCATTATATTCATAAGTACTTTTTTTTCTTTATGAAAAAATAAGCAAATACACAGAATTTCTGCAGTTCTATTCAATGATCATCTGCACATTTTCTTTCACTCAAAGAACATTGTAATGTAAAAACCCTTCTATACAGTTACCTCTTAAAGAACCAGGAGTTATTACTAATAGACCTTTTCCCCTCTCTGAACACGATGAAACCCAAGATTGAATTGAACATGACTTGGAAAATGTTGATTCTACATCTTTGAAGAGACAAAATTACTATTCATAACCATGACAAGACCCATGGCAAAAACGATATCAGGTCAAGAAGTTATGCCTTACCTATTTTAAACAGTCAATATCCATTGTTGTTGCCTTCACAGCATTAGTTAAATGGAAATGAATCCTAGAATATCCTCTATTCCGTGAAAGGAAAGTCTTAGTAAGCAGCAAATTCACCCTTTTTCATTTTAATAACAATACCACACTTTGCAGCAGACACCATATTCACAACGATCACTTCGACTGGTCTAGCTAGATATCTCACCCAGCGAATAATGCAATATATCTCGCCCAGCACAATGAAAGCCACCAAAACATGATCAATACGAGTATTATTTATTCTATAACATGACATAACGATTATTCGCAGCCTACGCCGCACTATAATCCTGGGACTAAGAGCAATCCGCTACCATTAAGTCCGACCAAACACACTGGGTCAACAGCTCTTTCTTTGTGTTTGACCATGCTAGCATAACACAATTACCCTGTAGCATGACGATATTGGCGAAATACACGAGCGACTAAAATAGCCACGAGCGTTATGCCAGGCTAGCAATTACCACAACAAAATCTGCCATGTATTAACTTTAGGCACAATTTACACCGAATTTCCTCCTCCCTTGAGGCCGGCGTGTCTGGCAAACGTCCAACCTCCCGCGAGTCAGCAATGGCGGAAAACACAACCTAAATCACCTGGCGTAACTGCCAACAATTGAAAATACAGACTAGTTTAATTTCCTATACTGATGAATAGATGGCCGTTCCAATAAGATTGCCTCCCCCTGCTAAGAAAGGAACACCTGCAGGATTAGATTGGGGAAAGAAACCAAGCAAGCGATGGTAATCATTTCGGTGACAAACGATGACAGATTACAGATAAAGGTTTAGATTACCAGCTACCACACGTCAAGTCGCGACCATATTGCGCCAAATGATAACTTTCTTTAGGGGAATATGACATGTAAATTATAGGAATCGGGCAAGGAAACACAATGTCTTGAATGACAAAGGAAGAATGAGAGCGGCTGTGGATTGATTCATTGCCGACATGCCTCTTCCGTCCTTCAAGATATCGAGAAGCAGGCTATAAATGTCACCACAACAGGATCTAAGAGATGTGAACATTTGCTGCAGCTTCCACCACAATGAACCCTTTTCAACAACAAAGGAAGGCAAGGAGACAAACCATTACTCTCAAGATTTAAAGGCTGGAATCATGTCATCATCTTATCAAGTTTTGGAAATGACAAGGGAAATTTAACTGCATCTGAGAACAAATTCTGGGGGAAAACCACTGGAATTTGTTCACATTTTATCAGCCACTGACCACCATCTTGACCGATCAAGGTTTAACATTCACTCGTAACAAGCATCACACAGCTTATGCGAAGCAGTGGATTAGTCAACTGTGACTGTAAGAAGCTCTTTGGTAACGACTGTCATACGAGTGGGCTCCATTTGTTTCTTTTTCGGTTTTTGGCCCCATGAAAGTGCCACAGGTAAGCAACATCCATCTCTCCCCCTGGTGAAGCCAGTCACTGCAGCATTGCCCAGACTTTCGACATTTAAACAATGCGATGCATCTTCCGTCATCCCCATTGCCTCATCTTGTCGCCATTGCATGAAAATCCATTGGGTAATCTGATTTTTGCCTCCTCAGGCTATGGATAGAGATCAAAGGGTGGAGGAGATTGCAATCAATGGCCATTGTTTCCTATAAAATATCACAGAGTTTGAGGTATTTTTGTGGTTATCATAATCATAACTAATGCTGCACGAGCACTTTTTGTACAGAGAATATTATCATCTTTGTACTTTTCAAAGGATTTCTCCACATTTTTGTGGCGTAAAGGAAAATTTGTATTGGTCTTGGGCACTCCAGTTACACTAACCCTTTCATGAACATAGCAGTACCTGAATGCTCAAATACATGTATTTGTGAGGCCATTTCGTATTTTTCAAAGTAATTATATTTTTGATTGGAATGACTTTAATACATGGATTGGTAACTTTCATTCTAATCTACACAAGAGACTAAAGGATTGGATTTTATTTAATTCTTTGAAGAAAACTTAACAGTAATCTTATCGCCTCTCTGTCTCATGATTTAGGTTTTGCATTAAGGACATTGCCAAATAAAATGCAAGGAATATCTATACAAGTATGTTTATAGGCCTACCAGTATACAGAGATAGTCATGGAAAAGCTTCTGAATACAAACACCAATGTAGTTTTTTTCACCATTGGAAAAGCGCACAGTTTCAACAATAGACAACGTCTTCATAATAAAAGATTCTGTCTTTCATCAATATTTCTGCTGCAGGTGGTAAAGAATATAGATATTGCCAATATTGCTTTAGACAAGTGCGGAAACCTACTCTGTATAGAAGCCTACTATTCAATTCTCCCCAAAACCAATTTATTTGATTACATGGAGGGTTTTTTCAACACGTATTCCCAGCCACACTAAAGATAAGCCACACGATCAAATTGCCCAGATTGGCGAAGAAAAAATATCACCACTCCGAATCAAATAATGATAAGAAAGTTAAAGTTAATCTTGAGAAAAAGATGCGAGCTTAAGAACACGCAGAAAGAAATCGTGGATGCTGTTAAAAGATCAACGAGGTTGCCCATCACTGCTCGGAATGTATACCAACTCAACATGGATTGACTTCCATCTAAAAAGCTGCGGCTGCGAGCTGTCAATGCTGCGTGCATCTCATCAGAGTTACCGCCGGAGTGGGATTAATTCTGAGGAGAAACACTCAACAGTTTCATCATTTGATTCCCAAATGTTTCATAGCCTGTGAATGAAACCGATAGAAAAACCGCCAGCACTGCTGATTTCCCTGAACGACCATGCAGCAACTCATTCCACTAATGCACTGAAGCAGTGCAGAATGGATTGTCCCATGGAGAATATCTGATACCCCAAGCCACCCCTCAAATACAATTCAACTAATGTCATCTGAAAAACGCTAAATTAAAATTTATCAAATTTTAATCCTACCTTATCAGAATGTTTTTTGCTTCAACTTTAAAATCGACAGATTTCGAGACAGTGTCATCATCAATCAATGTCAATTCTAGTAATTATGAATTCCAACAGGGATCAAAGTTTTAACCCTCCAAGGAATAAGGCAACTTGGAGAATATTGCAGAAAATCTTAAGATTTGGGCCAAAAACGTTGCTGTTATTCCTATGATAATCACAGTCTATATCAGTATCAAATTCACAGTCACATGACCATAACCAGTCCTGACAAGGGACAGTAATCGTTTTTGGCATATTCACCCCAAGGAGCACACCAGTTGCCCCACCTCCCCAGCGAGATATGTAATGATGCTTTTAGGTAAATAGCATCCCGCCATCAGCCCCTTGGAATCATCGGGGAGGGAGGATAGAGACTGGTATAAAAGAGCCGTCCCCGTAGGCTGGCTACCTAATAGAACATAATCAGCACAGCGAGAGTTAATGAAGTCACAAACATGATCTGGTGTTCCCAGGGGCATACTAAAAGGCCTCCTTGGTATGAGTAACACCAAGCAATTTGCGTAATTGAGGGATAACACAATCGTAGTAACTGGGACGGATATTGGATAAAATGCACGGCTAATGCTATCGCCAGAGTGACCACGTTTACGTTCACACAATGCTAACTATTTGCTACATCCTACGGCAGAGTTCATAGAAAATGGCGGATACGCAAATCAATCACACGACAAATTAGTCCAACTTTATGCAGCGGTGCACAATTTCCAGCTGATGAGTCTTCAATTGAATGCGCGCCCGCTATATCGGCTCGTTAATATTGCGGGCATCAATTTACTATTTTTCTCCCAAATTGAATTTTCAAATCTGATAAAGGCAAAGTGGTTGGTGGAACAAAGACGGATCGATACCGGTCTCTGGAGTGTGCATGATGGCCAGGATGTGCATCATTGTAAATAAGCTAGCGATAGCCTGCGGCTAAGATTGTGATTTTCTTTAGCTGGAAATGGAAGATGCCCAATCTGACATCGGGATACATTTCTTACCATTATCAGATAATGGCAACCAAATGGTCGAATAAACTCTTTCTTTGCTACTAATGGGTATTATTGGCCAGATGATGGCGACAGACCTAATATATTAAACTTCTTTTGCTATGAAAGGTGTCAATTTCAAATGGAAACCAAAATGAAAAGTGTCCCTTCTGTGGGTTTAAAGTGACCAGGGTCATTCAAGAGGTGCACCATACTTCTACTAAGAGTTAGGCTCTGCCCCTCTATGACGAACATAGCCGACTTGATCTTATTTAATTGATTCAAATGCGATTGATCAACCCTCTCAGATATCAAAATCTGCTCCCTTCCAACACCACACAATTCCAGAGGGATCACAGAATTATTTTTAAATGCAACGGGTAGACTGGCTTCCTCAGCCTTGGGCCGCCATAGATGGAGACTCAAAAATCAAACACAGACACCGAAGTTGGAAGGACCAGCCAATTAGGCGTGGAATAAAGATCGGGGCCCACAACATGGAATGCGATGAGTGCAAAAAACAATTTACCAAATAGATTTCCAAGCAAAAAGGCACAATGTTGGTGCGCATGAAATATTCAATATAGATATTGTCAGAGTGCCTAGATTAGCATGGATAAACAATCATATAATGAAATTCAATAATTCAGATTTTTTGTTGATTGAACCATGCAATTTGCTGTTCATATCATTATCATTTATGAGTTAGTATACGTAGGCGACATCATTTGGATATTATGAAATGAAAAGGTTCCATTCTAACACTCCTTATCATGCTTGTTTCCCCTGTTAATGCCATCCCTCATGTCCATCACAGTACAATGATGATTTCACTCAGAATAGTGTTTAGTAAGGGCATGGTTCAATTAGGCAGGGCAATTTCATCTTGACCAATAAGGATGGAACATTCGCTAATCTTGAAGATAGGCAATTCACCTCTGGTCATCATATTTGTTTGGTCTAGTTATAGGGAGTGGTTCAATTGAAAGCTTCTCCTTCTTTGCTACAATTCAAGACCTCTTTTGCTCTTGCTCATCCTGCTGCATGATACAGCCTTCTAAGAAGTGAGTTGGACTCCTATGGATCACTGAGTGACTTTAGAATTAGTTAACGAATGGCTGAAATCAATGTACAGATCCTTTTACGCCCAATACCTCTACCTGGCGTGTAACATTTCTGAGCTGTCGAAAGGTTGATTTGAACTCGAGAAAAAACACCAGCAAAAAGCACTCTCTACAGCGAGAGTTTATCGGATGTCAGTGAAAACACTCTGCAGCGTTTTTACACCTCTCCGAAGATGGAACGCTTTAATGTGTAACTCGTTATTTTCTAATTTTCAATTTGTGGAAAGTAATCCATGAAAATGAATTTCTAGTCAGAGCGGATTGAATAGCTAATCTGGTTGAGGATAAAAAGTAAAGATGGCTGTTTTCTTAGAGAAAGCTGTCAATACGCAGATGGAATGTTATGGTTTTATCTCTGATACCATTATTGGCGACGGGTTAAATTCGTAAAATATGTTGGCACTTGCTTTTGAGTAGCTTATCTGTAAAATGGAATTTTATTCTCCAACAACACATCAAGTGTTTTTTTCATTCACTCCCCTAAATTGTCTTGCTGTTTGATTCAACAATTTGCCGAGAAGTTATTAGGGTTGTAATGTTTCTTTAAAGATATTCGCAGTAGGAGACCGCTCGTGTAATCAAAGCAGAGAAAACTCCTTAAGGTCTCGCGTTGCGCAGGTCCCCAGATGTGCTTCAATCAGCTTCTTCTAATAAGAAAAGCCATTAAAGTCAAATACATTAAAGATCTGCAGGGAAAAACTCACTGATCAATTTTATTCTCTGATGATGTCTGTCATTTGCTAAACACAGGCAAATCTATCATGCACTGCATGTAAGAGGACATTTTTTTCCGCGGCTTGAAAATGAGCGGAATGAACACGAATAATTGAAGTTAGATCAAAGTGAGTTTTTTACTTTGTGTTACAATGACATCACAGTAACGCACGTTGCAAGCGCAATATTTGATGTAACGTTTTTAACTCAAGAATCATTTGAGTTCACTTTGCCAGAAAGTCGGCCTCTGTGGGCTTCTACTTTCTGAGGGATTTGCCGTTTGTTCTATAACAAGTTGGTTAGGCAAAAAAACTCAAATATTTTTTACGAACATTGGTGAATCAGGGCGGTAAGTGAAACCATCTCAACACAGCTATCAATAGCATTACTCTGATATGAAGTTTTATATTTTTCACCCGGATTTCAAAGTGGGGCCGACATTAGATACTTTGAGTTCTAGATTTTATTCATCAAAGCGAGGTGGTTTAGAATAACATTCAGATTCATAAAGCTACTTTCATGTTATTTTACACCATGTAGGTATCTTGTGTTTCCCTTTGTGATTGCACGCTGTGTCTGTTGTCAGCACTTTTCAATTTTCAGGGAAGCCATTCGAAAAAGAACTCCCTCAAAGTCATCCTGTTATTTGTTGCATATTTTAATATCTTCAGTTTCAGGTGGAAAAATTGTTTTAGAATATTCCCTAATGTCATCGCAGGAAGTCGTATTGGATTGAAATTGATTTCTCGCAAACATTTACCAGTTTGACGAGTTGAAAAATGTTTTGAAGTTGGAAGAATAGATGAATACTTTACTTTAAAGTTTATGGTAAGCATGTTTATCAGATGTCAAAAAGCAAGGAAGTACGCTAAGAAGCCTTAATGTACTAAATGTAATAACCTTTGTTGGGGATATCTTCTTAGCTTTTCATTGCTTTCATCTCAGATCAAAAGGTATAGCGTTATTCTGTATTACCCAATGAGAAAGTTTCGTTTAACTTTCCAAGGCAACACAAGCAGTGTCAAATAGACAGGTGTTTAATCATCAAATATTGCTTGGGTCTTTTGTTTCATTTTTGCTGAAATATTAAAAGCAGTAACGACCGTTTCTTATAATGTGGACTTTTCTATATAGTGTAAAGGTTTCATTTTGAAATAAAGTTTTGAGCACCACTCTTTCAAACAAATTAGCTTTTCTTGCATGAAATGAAGATTTATATTTGGCTCCCAAAAAGAGAGAACAGCTTGAAATTTTAAAAGAGGTTGCAAACAGAAATAACTTTTTTGTTCTTACATGAATAATGAAGCACCTGAAACAAGTTTACAAATCACCACCTGTAGCTGGAGTCCTTCATTCCTGATGGTGCTTCAAATGCACTATCTCGCTTACATCACAAATTATAGGGGCAATCCTACATGTAGCAATATCTCTCATAATATCCAAGAGTGAATCTCTGACAGACAAGTTTATTAAATCCACGGTGTGTGAAATTGAGCTCAGGAAATTGATTCCTGTTTCATGCTGTATGAAATATTTCATGACGGCTTTTCATGGGCCAGATCAATCAGATCATGCAATGGTGATCAATCCCTGGGTGTGGGGTTTGTGATTAGTCACAGACGCAGATTTAGGTCATCTAATCTGTATCAAAGGCTGCAAGGGAAAGTGTCAAGGCAGATAGGAGGCTTTTCAACTCTGAGCTTATCTTTTCAACGGCCAAAGACATGTTCTGAAACTTTCACCCACAGTTATATTTAATGCAAGTTTTTTAAAAATCACTCCCACCCTATGTATCAACTCCTGCTGAAACATTTCAGTTAAAACAAGTATTCCAGCCAAACTAATCAGAGTTGACTTTATGACCAAATGATAATAAACAGCACCGCTTGCCAGCATTTCACTCTATTGAGAGCTTCTGCCTGCCACTTCCGTTGTGCACCAAACCCGTTTTGGATTCAACCCAGTATCATACTACATGTATGTGTACATATCATGTGCAGCTGCATACCAACTTGACTCAACTGAATGAGAGAAATAGAATGTGTTGAGCAGTCTCCATTGCTCCTCTATGAACACTTGACATCGGGCCTCATTTACCCCCAGAGGAGCTGAGTATCATTGACAACAATAGGGCTCTCTCTGATAGCACACCATATCATGAATAATTCCTAGGTTATTGAAACACTAATAGTCTGTTACAAGTCGGGTACATTACGTTTTAGGTGGCCACGTGCACAAAATGACCGACAACTTGGACTTTGATTCAGCATCAAGGAATAAAAGCA
Source organism: Lineus longissimus (assembly GCF_910592395.1). Taxonomy (NCBI): domain Eukaryota; kingdom Metazoa; phylum Nemertea; class Pilidiophora; order Heteronemertea; family Lineidae; genus Lineus; species Lineus longissimus. The sequence goes on from NC_088309.1 coordinate 8,982,806, forward strand.
ATGTGAAATATCTGGACTCAAATGAACTATACAGACCGAGCTGTAGTGTCATTATGCCTATAATTTGACCACATTTCGAGTTCGAAATTTTTCAGGAGATGTTAAGTACTGCAAAAGAAAAACAGCTAAAGCAGTCAAAATGCAAGTCGAGGAAAAAGCAGAAGAATGCTTCTCTCACTGCACCACAAATATGCCATTGGCCAAAGGCAACATCGCCATAATTTCCGTTAGCAGTGGGCAAGTCCAGTAGCTTAGTTGGCCTTACTAACTGACCAGTACCACAGACCAGACATATGAGTCGGGATTTGTAGCAGGGATCACCAGAAAGACTTTGCCATTCTCTAGCAATGAAAGCAATTTGCTAGTTATTTGTCTACGATAAGTTGATCATCCAACCATCATCCCTAATCAGAAATGGACAATCATGAAATATCACCAGTATTAGGAAACAAGTCCGTTGAGACTAGCAGATTATGACATGTGGTCAGAAATAGACTTGTTTGTATCTACCATAATGGACTCGAAGTCGATATATTGGAACTGATCTGCACTGGTCATTTGAGGGACACCAATTACCACAGGAGTATGGGGCTTGACTGTATAAACATCACCATCAGAGAAATGGGTTTTTTGAGCAAAGCTTCGAGAAAGAACAGATCTTCTTTGTTTTCTATCTGTTTAAAAAAGGAAGAGTCAGGGAGAGAGGATGAGGTTGTTATCTCAAGGACAGACTACGGGCTGGCTCTTTTGTGCGATTAACTGTCAAGCAAATACTAACTTTCAACGACATTTTTTCAATGCGAGTCAAGATATGAACAAGAAAATGTTGCTTACACAGTAAGATGTAGTGCTATTGCTGGCAAAAGGGAAATCCTCCTCCCAAAGAAACTGTGGGTCAGGAATGTCCCCATCAACCGCCTTTGACTTGCCCCTGATGCCAGTTACGAAATCATATAGGCTTTGGTGATATCAAGTATCCCTCACATGAGCAACACCAGTGCCATCTACATTACTTATGATTGACTCAACAGATACAACAGACTGCAGTTACACCTGTTAGCTGTGGTAAGGTAGGAAAAAATCTTTCTTCGCCACCTCCCCACCTCTTGTGGATTGGAGAGTAACCAGAGCCCCCAGAAGTGACAAGTTCCAATCCCCAGCATATACTACACTCCTGTCAAGTGACTGGACCGAGAGTGCATTTTTTCAAGAACAGAAAGTAACCAGACTTACCTCTGTGTAACGTCAGACATGCTAAAAGTGAAATATACGATCCTCCCAAAACACATGTACACTGTCTCCATACTATCAAGAGTTCACAGAGAGAATTAGAAAGAGAATAGTTCCAAGAGCATGCGTACCTAATTATCACAAGGCTTATCCTTAATTTGTCTGACAAACCCTTTATCAATGTTTGCCAAATCCAGTGGAGAAAGGGTCTGAATCAACACAATTGCACAATTATCCCAAATTTTTAGTTGATTGTTTACAGAAGATGAGGCACTATCCTAGTGTCAGGTTTTTCTCAACTTCGAGATGTGTAAGTTAGTATCCTGGCATAGAACTTCAAGCCTTCGAAGATAACTTGTTGACAGTCAACCTGACAACAGACGATAAATGCCAGCAGACATAAAATGCAGCAGCAAAGTATCCTCAAAATTTATCAAATCCAATGGCGATGGTAGCCGCAGCAACCAGAGATGCTGGCATGTACACCAGACGCTAACGATGCACTGCAAAGTAGATGAAGAAAACACCTCATCTATGTAATCCACTAACCCAGTCAGATCAATCTATATAGAGCAGGCGATGTAGAGACTTCCTGCGGTAGTCAATGGCGGCTAAACACCGCATACACAATGTGGCTGTTCTCTCCACGCTCGCTCAATGATGTCTATCCGCCAAAGGACCCGAGCTCAAATGGCAGATCCACACATGAAATCAATAAGACAAGAGGTCGAAACCGCTCGCAGATATAGACCAGTGATCAAGATAGAACGCAGCAGAAAATACATTGTAATGTACGGTATAATGGCTGCTGGAGAAACAGTGAAGCTGGTTCAAACTTGACGGCTGTCAATGTAACTGAGTATTATTTCGAGATGCCGCTGTTCTCTATGCGGGGACAATGAACCTGTAACAAATGCCGACTGGTTAAATTAACAGGCTGTCAAGCCGCCAGAGTACCATTGACATTGTACTTGTGTCCCGATAAATTCTGACACGCTACTCTCTGCTGGCTGAATACCAGTGTAACTGAGGTACTGCACATGAGACATGTGTTCTAGTGTACTAACTCTTGTTGCATGAAAACCTCTCCTCCATTGCTCTGAATGCCCAACACGTATTGATAAAATCATCCACTTGGCTTCCTGTCAAAGAGATGATTGATTGAAAACTGCACATAATGGATCAATTATTTTAATAAATATATTATCTGCCGCGATTATTATGGCGATAAACACTATTACCAAAATGACTTTCTTGAATTGAACATTTGACGGTCATCACGGTTAGATCCCCGGGATTTGCGGCTGTGACGTCTGTGTAATGATGAGCACCAATCCAATACAATTATCGGGAGTGCTGGTTTTATATTTGCGGATATCACTTGTACTGTAGAGCTATAATAATGGTAATGGAAACATCAAGAGTGCCTAATGCGTTCTTTCATAAATGGTCTCCCGGGGAAAAACATTAAAATTGGATAGTTTTTCATGAAGAAAATTCTCAGGATACCATTGTCCCCGGGGATGGAGCCAGGGATAAATGGAGTGTGATTTAGAGGCCAGGGGAGCACAGATAATCGAGCACATAAACCAAGCAATTATGTTGAATTTAGAGCCTATTAGGGTAAACATAAAACCTGGTTTAAGCTAATTCCCATAATCACACTAACATCAATTGAGTAGAATTGGTCATACTATTTGGAAAACATCCAACCTCCGATTACAGAAACCATATTTTCAAATGTGTGATTCACAATGAAAATATAATTGGCTGGAGGAAGACATAGCTATAGAGTACTGAATGGATGATGGATTTGAACACGTAGCATCCCTATTTTACAATGTGTGCAAAATTACAAGCACATGCGTGTCAAATAATGTACAGATTTACCATTATGTGAAGTACAGTTTTGGTGTACAGACTTACCATCACATGATATAAATTTATCATCGCATGATGTACTGATTTACGATCATATGATGAACAAGTTTACGATCTATTTCATTGAGTACGGATGTTTGACTGCGGCATGAACACTAAATCTAAAGTCTGTTGTTTTTATACCCTTATCTATCCCATTAGTGTTTGTCCCATGGAACATCTACAAGAGATGGAACAGTCCAAGCTACTGAGACCAAACCTCCAGCATACATGATTAGCCGGGCGCATAAGCTCAATATTACACAACAAATTTGATTATAGGGTGCCTGAATGTTCCCCTTTTCCAAACAAATTGCATTCATTACCATTACTGGTCAGCGAATGAAATTCATTTTCCCATCAGCTTAATCAAATTCGGGGAGCAGCGTCTTCATTTCGAATCATCTGCTGACGGTAATGCTATCATATTTAGATCTGCATGATAAGTAGCTTGTGGGAGCCTCGGGGCATGTGTTAGTCTTATCTGATGCTTCACCGATACCAGTGGCCAGTGGCCAGTTGTACACAGGCGAATAAACTGAGAAAAATCACAAGCAACTGAGAAAGTGTTACTGATCTGCATGGCAAGTAGCATCAGAAAGCTACAACAGAAACTGGTCGGTCGGAAAGCCACAGCAGAAACCATTGATGAAAGAGCAACCTCCACCAAATTCCAACCAAGCCAATCCCTTTACATCTAAGATCAAAAATGCGGAAATGAAATATAGCTGTCAGCCAAGTAATCTTCGGGTTTACGGAGAAATACATTGCGACACCTCTGTCATGAACCAATCGTGACAAATATGAAAAAATATTGACCCAAGATTTCCGGAAAAACATGCAGATTTGCATTCATGCGATTCATCAAAGGAAGATGTCTAAGACAACGGCTACAGAGCTGCTGGAGAAATTTCATGCCGCGGTCATCCCGCGTGATTCCAATACCAATAAATCTTAAGGGCAATCTCCAATTGCAATCAAGATATTATGGAGGCATCTCTGCTCTCGTGTGATATGGGCAAGCGGGCGATCGATACGCCAAGAACCACAACCATATTAGCACTAGAGGGAAATCGATCATCATGTCGACGAGGGGAAAGATGCTGATATTACCAAAGTCAATTTGGAGGAGAAATGTATGCTTGTTATTATCGGCCATGTATAAACGAGCATTATCTGTTCAAGGGAGCACAACTCATGTATTTGTATTAGAAAAGATAGACGAATGGTTGTGGGGTCGTTGGTCATTTGCTTTGTGGATGGCTGCAATGACTAATGCAATTGGATGATGTTCATCATCTCGGGATTGCGTTTCAAGTCAGACCATACACAATCAAGACAGTACTCCATAGAGAGCTAAGTGTCCACCGCTGTTTGAATAAGGATGAGTCCTAAGCAATTACTTGCTAATCCAGACACCCTGTGATTAGGTCAAGTTGGCATATAAACTATGATTCTTCTTATATGACTGTCACAACATAAAAGCTACACATAGAGACAGATGAAAGATTTGTTTCCCAGATCAAAAGCAGTGAAACGGTGGCCAACTCCTTTGATGAGTGAAAGACAACTCTGGTCCACTCCATGCCGCGGTCATCACTGAATGCTGGATTTGATGCCAATGATACTGATGATGATTACAATCATCTAAATTGTTACAGAGGGACACATTTCCTAACACATCCTATTTTCGAACTGATACCTCAAGGCCAGACCTATCCCGACTTGATTCTTCTCCAGTTCAGCGACTAGCTGCTGAAACCATCAAAGAGCTGCTAAGAGTTTTGAGAGGGGCGTATCTGCCCCACGGGGTCATTCAATATTCACAGTCACTGCACTTGTCCTGACAACAAGAAGGACCATGATACACTATATAGAGTGGCTACAGTGGCACTCCCTCATTCTCACACCAGAAGCATCACACAATTGTGCTAGACTGCTTCAGTGGGACGTAGCTGTCCCACGGGTCATTCCAGCTTCAGCGGCACTTGTCCCAAAGACAAGAAGGATCATCAATGCCTATATCAACTCCATCCACCATCTTCAGAAGGGCATCTTCCCAAGGGGTAATTCAATATTCAGCAGCTCTTACCCCAAAGACAAGAGATGGACCATCATTGCCTATCCTAACAAAGAGATGGCCATCGGGTGCCAGTTTGATGAGAAGATTGAATTCGTGCTCCAGGGTGATTCCTCTGATGGCAATGGAGGCCAGTCAAGCATTGTCCAGCCCCACTTCCATTATTTGCGGCTGCTGGCAACCCTTCAAGCTAGATGATACAGGCTACTTCACTCAGATCGACATACAGAAATGATCTTGAACTGTTACTATATGAGACTGATGGACTATGGCTTCAGGGGCAGGACATTCCATTCACAGTGAAGGAGTGGTAACATGAAGGGCTGAAAACAATTGCCCATTAGGCTATGGTTTGGAAAGCTTGACCCTCACTGTGCACTTAGCTCAGCGGCGAAGAGCCTCGTTGATGGAATACAACTGTATATTGTCAATTATTTTCCTGGTCGAAAAAGAGCCCTTCTCCAACATGAAACAGCCATTACCTGCAAAGAACAAGGATACAACTGGTCAAAAGATGATTTGCAGACAAACATGAAGTCACAACGTTGGTTGGTTTGTTGTGAGTTTGTCATGTCAGTGTAAGCTTTTATGTGGCTGGGAGGAAGCTCAACACCTTTTGTCCCAATCCACTAAACACAACCCTTACTTTTATTGATCTTTTCCTGTACTACTTACTCAATTGCTGTGTTTATCAGTTGTTTATCAGTTCAGTTCATCCATCCTTTTTTTCGGTAATGACATCCATAAGGCGTGAACAAAAACGTCAATGATTACACCCAAACAATTGGCCAATCATAATTGACCAGCAAGGTCACCTGACATAATAGAATCATGGATAATTGTGGACTAATTACCAGACATCAATACCAAACACATTTCATTATCAGTGATGTTTTTGCCCGACATAACAACTGCCTTAATGTGCTATAAAACCTCCATCACTATCAACAAAATTACGCCTAATAGCACCAAATTAGAGCAATAGAAGTAATGATGATATATTAATATACCAGTTGCTAAGGAGAGTTTACCATCACATTTACATAAACAAGTCCAACGGGAGTAGCAGAAATCATTTATATCTTTGCCAGGTGTTGAATATGGCGATCAGCAACCACCTGTGGGAAATTAAGCATGGACATTGTGGCCATCGCTGGCCAGTTTGATGATAACAAGACACCTTGCCAATCAGAGAAGGACTGATGGAAACATGTGGATGGCACCAAATGCCTGATTTCTATGTGATCATAGTAATGTCACACACATGTAACGCACCAAAACGCAATCGGGCTAAGGTATTTTCAATCGGAAGTTGGGCAGGGTGCCTCTTATGGTAGTACTAAGTTTTTTAATGCACTGTAGTTAGAAATAGATCATATATACCAACCTGATAATGGCTCCTCATCACTACTTAGCACAGCCTCGAGAAATAGCAAGGAAAGAGCAAAGGGGAAACAGGGGGAAACAAATAACAATTGCAGCGGCAAATAAATAACCTGCATCCTATTGATAAACTTAATGCCATTACACCAACACGTATGGGTCGAAATCTCACCAGGTCATTATGCGCAGGCATCGAAGGTGATATGTACTGAACGTGTTACAGCATAGGCAGGCGGTCTCATGTCATATTTGCCAATTGACTCGAAGTTAGTGTGCAAATAGTTCAAGCATTTATCTGTTTTTTATTGACGACTCGGTATTATTGCCATGCATTATGGATTAGACTGGTCGTGTTTCCGTTGACGGCGAGGTGCCGTGATGAATTGTAAAATCCTTCGGCGGTAATAATCTCACCATTAGGCTCTCTTTAAACCCTATTTCCCATGGGCCTCGGCAAGATGAAAGGCTAATGCTTCAGATGGAGATTTAGAGCGTTAGGAGATTTGGTCAGTCGAGGCAAAGACGAAGAAGGAAGCTCAAAGGCAGTGGCCACAACCAAGTCTAGATAAGGAGTAAAGACGATCTGGCAATCAGCGCCAAGCCGCTTATGGCCAAAACCACCACTGGTAACAGGCTGTTATTTCAACTTAAAAACAACCTAATCTTATCAGGCTTGCCCGTGTACAAAGGGCAAAGCAAATACAGCTTACTGAATCTTCAGTTCTAACAAGGCCACCAAAAAAAACCCAAATTATCACCAACTGAACAACGACCGAACTGCTTTCAATACCATTTCAAATAAATTCTTGCCTGCCATGTTCAGAGTGATTACGATGTTTGCATTGAATCAGGAAGTTTTCAAATCTACCAATACAAAATATCCATGTCAATTTGTCATTTTTTGATACATTTTACGATCAATGTAAAAGGAATGTTTCCCCTGCACAACATAGCTAAACAATTTGTCTAGGATTTCACACATTAACGAATCTCACTATAACACATCTGTTACAGTACAGGTTGACGAAAAATTACCAATTTGCATGCAATAACTGTCGAAATGCCTGAAGACAATAATGGGTCATTGACTGATATAGCCTTTAGGCCATGGGGCAAATCTAAAGCTGTAATTCCTCACAAACTTAGTAAAAAATATTCTCATCATACTGTATTATGTGATCACATCATAAAAAGTTCCCAAAAAAATAGTTGCACATTACCGTATATTCTGACTTTAATCACATGAATATCAAATGTTAGGAGCAGTTACTTTAGTTCATTGGTGACTGATGGGTGGCCGAACCTGCCCCCTTCAGTCAAGAAACCTGGGAGGCAAATGATGAACTAATATCATTCCATTAGCTAAGAGCAGTTGATAGGATTACTTGGCACAAAAACACTGTCCCCAATAGAGAGGGTGTCCTGTTGAGAAAGGTGTCCGCTAAGGGAGGTTCTAATGTATAAACACGACAAGAATATTTCGACAGAAAAAAGCACCATATGACAGGATCAATGAGCTAAATCAACAAACCCGACCTAACTCCTTATTTGGTTATACCAACATCTTCAATATTAAAATCCAATCCCATGCTAAGTAGGCAGGAAAATGGTGCACATTTGAGTCCAAATTGTAGTTTTTCTGCCAAGCTTCAATGAAACAGCGTTTAATCTAACATCTTTTTTACAAACCCGAGTAAAAATTTGAAATGTCAAGCCAAGATAATGGGCCATTTTGAAAACGTGATCACTGTTGCCAATAAAACTACAAAGCTACCTTGATGTACCCTTTTTTCTAAAGTCGTGATAACATATAATGAGAGGGAAGTCAAATAGATAATGATATGCTATAAATACCCGCTTCATTTTAATCCATTTATATAGCCCTTTATACTTTTTAAAGGATTATGACATGGGGCATTTTTTTCCAGTTAAGAAGCTTTTACTTTCAAAGGATGTTCTGGAGAGGAATAGGAGTGATGAATTAAGCTTGCTGTAATCAAAAGTTTCACAATTCTCAAAAGTTCATCAACATGATCATTGCCTTCAGGACTTTTTCAGTTCTTTAAACGAAAACTTTGAAGATTTTAAATGTTTACTGTAATTAAAGAGCGAGACTATGTTATTCGAATCGATTAGTTTTAATGCATTTCGTATTTGGTTTAGATTTGTTATTGAAAGTGTTTTTATATTCACGTTTGTTTAATGAACAGGGTGGATTTCAAAAAGCCTGTTGCACATTGAAATAACAGCTGCAGGGAACAGGCACCATAAAAGAGGCTGACTCGCATGTCACTGCAATTGGTGTCAAAACCGTTGCATCATCTCAATGCCCACACTCTGATCAATTAAGATTTTTGGACGGGCACGACTGTTAGCCGAACCTAATGCCTGGTACCAGTTTCTCAGTTTATGTCTATTTCCTTCCAGTTTCCTCTTGATGTGGTTTATGTCAGCCCGAATGATAGATTGGTTGGGTTCCTCCAACCTTTGCCTCGGCTGTCTCATTGCCCGCTCAGCAGAGATGAAATGGCCGGTAGTCTCTTCTGATTGCTACACAGCAAGAATTGACAGGGATCTATGTCTGTCACTCCTAATGAGAGAATCAGTGATGTGTAATTGTCTTGGAGTGTCAGCTTGATCGAAAGGTTGCAGATTGGGCACCAACTCATAACCTAGATGTCACTGATTCAATTCTGTCTCAATTCTGTCTCAATTCTGTCTCACTGCTGGCTGAGCCGAGACAAGATGGTTGGTAGCCTATTCTGAATGCTACAAATGTATATGGCAAGAGATGGCATAGACCTATGTCTGTCCATTATTTAGACACACTTAAGGACTTGTGGATGAGTTCTCGGTAATAGGATGGCGATGGGATGCTCACTCTGAACGTAAAGATTGTTTATTCGAATCAACTCAAAGCGCCACAGCAAGATGAAAGTGCTGTCACAAAGTTCACTGCCTCCTAGAGAGTATCCATGGTTTTTAAGTGCAGAATGGTAAAACTCCCCGTCCTAAAAACTTCCCCCAACGCAAAAGTGTTTGCCATCAGGAGCCTCAATCACCAGAATGGAGCAAAGTTTACACAGCACAGAATAAAACTTACATAGTGCCTAAAACATCACTTCAAAAAATTTCAGAATGCCTAGCTTATTTTTTTGTACAGGAAACAAAACCATTATCACAGAAATATATTAGCTCTGATAACAGAAAGTATTTGAAAACATTGGTTTTTGCTTAAAAAGACATAAAAATAATGCTGTATACCATGATAAAAACACACATAGCGATGTATTGTCAAACAAGTACAGTGAATAAATAATTCACAGCAAACAAGGCGCATTGTCCTGTTCCTTGCAAAAATAGAGCTTAAAGCAAGACAAAAACAGGATGAAATCGGCAGAAAGATGAGTCGGCACAACGACTACTATCACCAACCACATCAGATGATCATGACGACAAAACAACTCAAAAATTCACCGCTACAAAAAACGCAATCTAACCAATAGCTGGTAAGCTTAGTCGGGAGTCTTTTCTGATAGCCGAGTGAATACTAATCCCTGCTTACCCACATCAAAGCCAAGGAATGAATTAATTCTGTTGAGGCTGGATCTGATCCCCTCACTCTCACCGATGGAGACCAAGAAGAATATCGCAAATAGGATATATCCTATCATGGATTTTCACTTCTTTTTGTTACATTGTCTTTGATGCTAAGTCTTTACTAACTTCTTATGTTCCAGCGGTAATCACATGTTAATGTCATAAGTTAAGCTTTGACTACTAATATCGAAAATGGATAATGCAGAATGGAGTCGTAAGCCCATCATAGCTGGTCTAGAGCGGTTTGTGCTTTAATTACGGCAATAGAACACATCCAGTGGTTATTATGGGATGTGACAGGATGAGCTATGTGTTTAAGGTTCAAACTAACTGTTACCTCACCCAGCAACAACGCAACTGGCAAGCTATAGGCTCTGGACAACATTTGGTCTGTTTTGATACTTGTCAATGGGATACCTTTCATTGGACTGGGAGTAGCAAGTTCACCAACGTACCACCACCACAACTTACCCTAAATCAGTGGGCTAATCACTCAAATAAATACTGCTGGTACATACTGGCATGAATTGCCGGGCCATCCCACCTTATACTTTCCCACAGTTGTGAAAGTCATCTGGCGTTTATCAGAAAATGGGACATTCAAATCCTCTCGATAACTGTATAATGACTTTGCGGGTATGTTTATGCAGACTTTTGTCTAAGATTTATTGCGTCAGAAATATGGAAGATTGCTGCAATCCAATGATGAATTGTGCAGTTTGATAATTTTCATGCGAACTATTCATGGACATGATATGCGGACAATGTGCAAGATTACTTTTGAATTTATGGCGTTATTTATAGGAGAATAGGATGCGATTGACACGAATCTCTACTTCTGGTGATGAAATTATTTTCAGCATAATGCCTGCGCTATTGTTGTCGGTGGTGATTATTGTTTTAACCATTTCTGACTTTTCCAAGGTTAATGTTATACAGTAGATTCTCTCTTTTAAGGCCAGGCTTGGAATTGACAAATGCTGCACTAATAGAGACTTGTCCTGATTACAGGGCTCAAATTGCATAGATATGACCTGCTTGACACTAATGGTGTCCTGCTCGCAGAGGAGTTTGCTAAAAGAGGTTCCACTCTACAATATCCTAGAAGATATCACAGCAAAAACAATCATAGTCACAGTCATACTGCACTCAACGATGGAAAAGTCATTATAAACACATCAGAGAAACCTTGTAAACAAGCATCAAATAAGATTTGAAATTGCAACTTCACTCTGAACATCAAAGGCAACCTGAGCCTCAGAGCCACTGCAAAAGATGGCATAAGCGTGAAATTAATTAATATGGCTAACGTAATTAAACAGAATCGCAATTAGTACATTTTATTTGTAGTACTGCTTCACAGGAACTTGAGATAAGGCAAGCGCTGACTTGTAAGATGGTACATGTACCTGCAACACTTCTATCTGAATTCCATTTATTTTTTACTGACGCCTTTGAAGACTCATAGAAGTCAAACGGCAAAGACTGCTTGGAGAAATCCAGATTTAAAAGTGTTAGTCATGTTTGAGAGTCCAACGATTTGAGGCTGTGATATTTATGACACATTTGTGAGAGGTGCTCAGCTGAGTGGAGCTATGATTATGAGACAACCACACAGATGAAGTAAGTAAAACGCCTCAACAAGAGAAATACCAACTTGCCCACCTTTTTCTTGCAAGTATCTCATACATAAAGTGTGCCCAATTGTAGCTCTTCTTATCTAAACAGAACACAAAACAGACGAAGAGGAAAAAGTGCATAGCAGAGACTTTACCCCTTTTTAAAAAGTGACAGATATGGATATGATCCTCAGGCCACTTCTAAGACAGATTACGCAAATATTCTTCATCATTGTACATATTCTTCCTCCATCACTTTGTGCAAAGAATGAATTTTTCTCTCGCACGGCTAAAGTTTTCTGAGTTTTTTCCATAGATGAGGGAAAAACTCCACTTGCGCAAAGAGTTCTTCCATAAGCCGGAAGACAACACTATGAAAAGAACGCGCACTATGGGGATGGGTGTTCTTTTGCTGCTTCAGAAATGAACAAACACCATAGAGAAAGGATTGTTAAAAAGCCATACAATCTAAGCTGGATGACACAAGAATCAATATGTAATATAGCTTATCTGGCTGGAGAGTGTCAAAAATATTACCACCATAAAAAACTCGTTTGACAGTCAGATACATCTGTGAGAATGATATGGTAGCGATATCACTGTTGCCGAGATGGACATCGTAATTTTTTACCAGATTGATGAGTTGTGGGATTTGGGTCGGAATTCTAAGAGAGCTGTCTGGAGGTTGTGCAGTTAGATTACAAGAGCAGATTTTTCTTGGAATGCTCTGACCTTCAACCTTTGAGCTATGTATGGGAAGTCCCTCTACTTAAGGAGAAGGAAATGTCACTTTTTCAAAGGTTTTGAGTCAGTGGATTGAAGATGTAACATCACAGTAATAACAAGTAATAACTCGATTCATTCTGTCTAAATAAAAGGTCAGAAATGACAGCAAAGTATTACCTACCTGCTTCGTTCACAAAATGTACTCCAAAAAATAATGCTCCAGTACAAAACAACACAAAACCGAATCTCATTCTCAGCCATGAAAATGATTCACAAACAACTCCTGTCCAGTAACTCGTATCAGAGCCCTTGAAATCTCAATCTGGGCTAGTAAATGCCTGGATATTAATGTGAACTAACTGCCACAATCAAGTATACAGCCCCAACATATCAGAACAATACCAGTATTGGCAATTAACATTACACATCATTACAGCAAACACGTAATATAAATGTTGGATGTGACCGCAGACATGGTTTTTCGTATTGTGCAACCTAAACATTGCAATATTATACAAGAAACCTTTTAAGAACGCAACATTATCAACACAGCCACTTATTTCATTGCGGAGGAAATATAGTTGGCTGTCAAAATGAATGGATTGGAATAAACCTGTTGTGGAATATTATGGGGAGTTGTGTCAAAGTTATTGATGTGGTTGCGAATATGGCCCATGATTGACTCAACTCCAGTAGCGGGAGACCTTGTGTACTGTACTAATCAAGTTTTATATGGTAGAAAAAACACCTTTTTTATAGGTAGAGGTAGGTCTGACTGGGGATCATTGCTTCGGCCCCAAACAAAATTGACTCAGGCTTGAAAACATGACATGAAAAAACACAAGGGTGAATCCTCTATAGCTTACTCTTTGGAAAGACTTGTTCTAGCCAACATAGAGGAACCCACTCCCCTGGTTGTAATGGCGACATGCGGTCTAAACCTAATGGTTCACCCATGACAGTCCAGGAAGTAACGGAGCACTACAAGCTCTATCAACTTTTTACAGTCCACTTTCTCATAACTCTCTCACATTTCAAAACATAACAAGGACAGTGATATTTATCAACAAGAGAACAGTGGCAACACGACATGCGCAGTCATGACAACATATTTCACCTTAATTGACAGAGGGTAATAAAAGGTCAGGCTCATCAATAGGCGACAGAGGGACTATCCCTATATTGGATAATATCTCGGAATCGATTCAACTACATGTGACCTCTCCCTGGAGCAAAACAACTATATTTAAACCCCTTTTGTATATTTCAAAGGGGAGTTTACTTTGCGGAACCCTGCCCAGAAGCAAGTGAAATTTATGAAGCGTCTATTGAAGAAAATCACAGGATTTTCAATATCAAGTGACCGGGGATTTGGAAAGTCAATCGTGAGTTACAAGATCGGTGTTTGTCATCATCAGCCCTTCAAACAACGTGTGAGCAGATGTTTGCGCACTAGCAAATTGAGGACGGCTCTGGGTGTTGGCAAACAATCGTGCTGCCCCCAGCTGCAGTTGTCTTGGTAAATGTGGTAATATCACAGGAGTAGTAGAAATTGTAGAAGAGCATTTTTTTCTTTTTATTTAGGACACAAATCAAAATCATAAAATGCATTGGATTCTCTGAAGCAAAGCCAATTTGAGTTCCTCAAAGCAAAGCTATAAACCAATATATGTCACTATCACCTCAGACAAGGAGCCTATGGTTCTTGATCTATGTAATATGGTCGACAGCTATACAGAAATTTTTGCCAAAGTCTCAAATGGCTTCTGTCCTGTTTTCATTTTGTTTGTGAAAGCAGTCAAGCAGGTTGGCGATCAATGCCCCAAACATAAGCACACCACTTCATTACCAACTTTTGACCACGGTAGCCAATGTGTCCTCATGATGATCTGGCGAGCCCTTTAAGCCATGAACAACATACCAGTTGGTCGTTCAGGGCCGATGTGTCACCCACAGCACCTGTCAGGGAAACCATACCTCACTTACACATGCATTAAAATTATTGGTCGTAAGTCCCCGGGCGACAAGACGCCATCTTGGGAAATAACCGAGCGATGTGACTAACACTCAATTTGACAGGCAGGCTGATGGCTCGGGGAAATGAGCAACAATTAACACTTGTTTTGGGGCCTGAAGTTGTCGAGAAAGCATTTTCTGTTTGTTGCAAATCTCAACGGTGAGGAGAAAATTTCAGATTAAACTGAGTTATTACCCATCCTCTTTACCTAAATTTGTTACAAGATGTGCACTTTCTAGTAATACAGTCCCAATGACAATTGAGGACTTAATTAGTGTATCTCATGTGCAATGTACATGCACTCAACGATGCTCCGACCACAACCTATACGTTCCAACTATTACAAGGCACTGCACGCCATAAACAGCCTTTAGCTCTAGCCCTATCACTCACTGCCTTTAAACTGTCCACAATAAAAAGGACTCTCATCAGTCCGTTGGAAATTCCTATCACCGCAGCAGATTGATCTATATTCTGTCAGCATCCACTTGTCATCTTGCAGCATAGAAAGAGGAACTGTGGACAATTAACAGGGTCTTCCCGCGGCATACGGAAGCATAGAACCGTACATCAACGAAAGGAAGATTCCGCACCTTACGGAGGAAAACGTTTTTTGCCTCGTCAAGACAAGCCAGGATGTTAGCATGCATCGAAAGATGGACATGGTCGTTAGCCTGACAGATTATGGGATGTAAGAAGCTGCGGAATAAAGAACTGGATCAAGGAAATTTGAAGCAGCAAATGGAGAAGATTACAGGCTAAAGAACAGCGACCATATGAAGTCAGGGAATTGGTGAACAGACCAAGCTTTTGTGATTGTGATGAATTTGAAATAGGAGACTCTATGGGACTTATCATCATCCTCAGCAGTTGCTCCAAGGTAACAGTATGGGTATGAGTGCACTGGTTGTCGCCAATCCCATCCATGTAATTTTGACTTTGAAAGAGCCCTAGTACCTCATGGAAAATAGCCTGTGTTTCCACCTGTTGGTACCCAGGGGCACTATAAAGTCCTTTATCATCATGGATGCCCAAACCTCAGCTTGCCCAATATTGCTATCTCAGCTCTTTTTTCTGGTTTGTGAGCTCACAAAAACCAGTAAAGCAACATTGACATGAAGACAAGGCAAAACGTAGAGAATGTCACATCTATGATTTAGTTCCATCTTCGCATAAAACATGGTCTACTGTTCAACCAAACATCAAAAGACACTCAAAGAAAAACTTCCAATAAACACAGAAAATTTAATTCAGGAAAAAATTCATAGATTCAAACTTTTCCATTAGGGGAGGATTATGAAATGAAAATGAAACAAACGAAGTATAAAATAAAACCAAATGTGTCTTCTTTTTAGAAACATAGCATATACGGTAGCTTATGATACGGCATTCCTCAATACTCACAAGAAAACATCACAATGTCCCAGGATTTTTTCCAAAGTGCCTCGAACATCCACCAGAGATGGATTTTTCTGACGAGCATGCCAAATGGAGCCTGGGGCTCTCTATTAATTCTCTCTCTGATCAGTCGAGAAAAGCTCCCCTGATAACAAATATGAATTATGCCGAGGCATTTAAGCCTGAGCAGAAAGACAAACAAGAAGGACATCAAAGGCTTTAGAAGACTTTGTAGTCAGTAATTGAAAGTGACAGAAAATAATTGATCATTTTCTATCATTTGTCTTCCTATTAGGGAGGATTTTATCAGGCAAGTCACCATGATGTTGGGAAGGGTGGGAAGACAATATTTTATTCTGATGACCCAGGATGGTATACTCTAACACATTGACAGGATATTTTTTAACATGACCAACCATGGGGTGGGGGGCATGAGTGAGGTCGTCCAGTGGTGAACTAACACAGCTATGTAGCTCTTCAGCTATAGGCAAGCCAAGGGCCAGTGACACTCTTCTTCGGCAATCTGGGAAAATCATCCTCTTGTTCTGGTTTGCCCCTTCTGCCCATGTCTGCTGGCAGACAGCATCGAAATCCACGCAAACCTTCTGCACACGGGTTGCAATGACTGCTTACCCGGCTAAATTAAGTAGATTTTTTACTTCAAACAGAGAATGGAACATCAATGAAAACAATGAAAGTCTGAATCAGTTACTAATATTATACAATGTATTAAAGTAATCTTCAATGAAATGATGCACAAGCCCAAATTGGTTGCCAACATTTCAAAAGGTATCAAACTTCAGTGGCATCAGCAAACGTCCAAAACAAGTGGCAATGTTTCATGACACAGGGTGGCAAACTGCCGGAAGGACGGCTAGCCGCATCACTGGATAACACCTATTATACTCCTCATCTTTGATCTGCCTTTAAATCTGATTATAGGGGAGTATTACTGTGAAAATAGCCGTGTCACATGAGACCTGTCGGTAATGACGTGTCTCCTGTCTCGATGCCCGCAGGGTCAGACATAGCAGGTAGCGGATAACGCACAAGCCCATGGGAGAGTCATGGCTGTTTGGCCTCATCTTTTGTCTCCCGCAGACCCAAACTCATTGTTAGCCATTATTAAATTAATCTGCGCAAATTAAAATATCGAGGCAGATGGAGTGATTATGGTGTTCCCTGTCGACTAATAAACGTGCTCTTGTTTAATCCTACATCCAGTAATTGTTCGCTAATTATGGCCTTCCCCAAGACAATATGCTCTGTTTCAAGATCTGTATGAATATGAGAGGTTTCAAATTCACACAGAGCGCACATCTGCACATCTGCACAATCAAACTGGCTGCTACATCAACAGAAGTTTGGAAGTGACCTAAGCGTAACAATAACGGTTTACCCAGATCTCAGACAAATATCTTAATTGCACGACAGAGACTTGACATCAATCTAGTTCAGATGTCATTCTGGTCATCATGACGTCCATTCTGAGCTTTTTTAGCCAGAGTGTGGAGCCTATTGGTGAGTGCGACATCTCCAGCAGCAAAATCGAGTCAACGAATTTGACTGTTGACCATGTCTTGACAAGCTACCTACCCCAATATTTTGATCATCCACAAGCTGCATCCTGCTATTTGATGAGCTAGGTGTACAATGTACTTAGACAGATGACCTATCTGTAATCACAGAAGAAATGAAACTTTCTATGTTCTAACAGTGGACCTCCAAGCGAACCTTTCAATGAATTCTTTGTATTGCAATAGCCAATAGCAATCAGCACCTGTTAATGACAGCTAGCCAGCAGCACAGAAAAACAATCATCAGCCAACTCAACCCGGGTCGGGTAACTAGGACGGACAACAGGTCGACACAACTCTAACAAGGCACACTTACCCGGCTCCTTACCAAGAAGGGCCACCAATTGGTAACGAGCGTTTCTTAATTAACTGAATAAATCGTAAACGACCGTTCGTGGCCTATGGTTTGGTTCAAGTGGTGGTTCTAATGGCCTGAGAATTAGCATCTGTAGGACCCCGACTGAGGCAAACAGAATCACGTACTCAGTCGCCATCAGCAATTATGGTAAGCGCGACTTTTTCACTATAGATGCCATCATTTCGTGAACAATATCTAGGTCGGAGTTCAATGATGCAATGGGGAGCTATTATTGTAAACCACAACAGTGGACTGCTAAAGAATCGGCGTGACCTCGATATGGAAAGACCAGCAGAAATAACGAGCCCACCATGTGAAATTCTTCCCAAGAGGGAAACTCTGGCATTGCACAATGGCGAGAGAAACATGCCACCGTCCTCATGCCGAATTTGGACACTCCCCCTCAGCATTTCGTAATTACAGCAAGAATGCTTCAGTGTTCACCTCGAGGATGGGAGGTGTAGACTACCCACGAACTGAGGCCACTTGCTGTTCTTGTATGAGCCATCAGCAAAAAAGACACTGAGGAAAAACGCATATGGTTTGGAAGTCATCGGCCATAAGAAGAACCCCATGATTTAATTAGTGCACGATTTTGAGAAAACTTCTTCCCTAGCAACACTCAGCGAGGGGTTTTCTTACACTCCAATCAGAACAACCGAGAGGTGAAGGAAGTTTGTAACTGTATCGGCAATGTGGTCAAATTGTCAGGATCTTAGCTTGTTTAAGAACCTATAAGAACATATTTAGACATCATCTCCTAGCTAGGATCAGCCTGTCCAAGTAGTTGGCGCAATCTCTTGCTTGGCTTGAACTTAAATTTGACATAACGAAGCACTCTGTGGTATCAACTGGATACCATTATCTCAGGACTCACCTGAGATCGAGCTGCGAAGGACTAAGCAGCAATCAGACTTACGTTCAAACCCACAACCTCTGGTTTGAGAGTCAGACACCTTAACCAGTACACCACTGGGCTCCATCGT
The DNA here is from genome assembly GCF_910592395.1 of Lineus longissimus. Taxonomy (NCBI): domain Eukaryota; kingdom Metazoa; phylum Nemertea; class Pilidiophora; order Heteronemertea; family Lineidae; genus Lineus; species Lineus longissimus. The sequence goes on from NC_088309.1 coordinate 9,001,700, forward strand.
GAACAACCCTAACCTTTGACAATACAGGAGAGATTAAACAGGTGAAGGGTTTCTATCCAGTGAAACAAGCTGCCAATGAAGCTTCAGTAATATCCTTCAACACAATTCGATTAGTCTCCAACAATGGACAAAGCGACGTGAAAGTCACGAGTGTCAGCAACAATGCACAATAGCTCCCGATCATATCAGATTCTCCATCACCGTGAAAGCGTACAAAACATGCAAGCAATTAGATTATACAGATTACTACGCGGAACCCAAGAGCGCCGTGTCATCAGTTTTCATGCATTCTAATCTTGTCTTATATTGATGTCCGATTATCTCCACGGACATGCGATGCTAAACCTCGCCTGACATCCTATAAGATATCCTGTATCGATAACGGATTTGCGTGGCAAAAATTGAGCGCAATTGACTATGCTACCTTTTGGCCACGATCACATCTCCATTCATTAACTGCTTATACACATCCGTTAAAGCCACATTATCCTCCCAGACAATCTGGGTCATCGTAGCTTCACACTGGAGGGGTTTATTGATCAATAATCATTATTAGATGTTACAGATACCGATTTGGTAAATTAGGTGCTTTAGGTGGACAATTCACTAGAGGGATCAAATTGCTAATCACCAAACCAATGAAATCCAAGCAAGATAATCGAACTTAAATAGAAATATTGACAATATTATTTGTATTATTGCTTTTGGGGATAAAAACGCCCATTCATCGGTATGAATCATGTATATTATTTAAGCAGTACACAGGATTATCATACTGGGAGTACATGTACATATACATATACACGTATAATTCTGAAAATAGTGATATGAGTCACAAGAACAAAAAGGAATGTTTTTGTCCAAGATCTAGGATACGCAATACATAATACATAATATGTACAGATTCCCAATAGATGTCTACATATCAAATTTGAAGAGTCTAGGACAATCGTGCTACCTTCACTGAAATTTTAGAGTTTGACCTATGTGACCTTCAGAAGTAGGTCAAAATCAAAAACCGGTAGATTATGTCATGTAGTCTCATCAGAAGTATTGACAGTAAAATTTTAATTTTTTTCTAGCTATCAATGTTCATGAGATATTGACAAAATCAGATTTTTAAGGACGGCCGCCTGGAGCCCACGTCAAATGGTGATGATTTTTTTGTGTCAAGTCATGTTGTCATAAGACATCCGCACACCAAGTTTCAACTTTCTAAACTCAATAATGAGCAAACGTGCCCCTATTGTTGACATTGGCTGGATGGACGGACGGGCGATGGATGGATGGATGGATGGACGGGCGGACAATGGATGGATGGAAGGACAGACGATGGATGGATGGACGGACGATGAAAGACAGACGACGACGACAGACGATGGATGGATGGATGGATGGACGGACGGTGGAAAGACGGACGATGGATGAATGGACGGATGATGGATGGATGGGTGGACGGCCTGATGGGCGGACCGATGGATGGACGGACCGACTGACAATGGAAGGACCGACGATGGAGATGGATGGACCAACGATGGACGGACGACTGACGGACCCACGGACGACGAACAAGACGTTATGAGATAAGCGCATCCAAGTGAGCTAAAAATGACCACATATATAATCTAAAACCACAGTTGCAACATTTCTCGGTACTGGTATCAGACCATTCCTATGATGCACACAAATCGTTCAGCTCAAGGCTCAGTTCTAATAAAAGTTTGTAATACCCATTTCTGCCACATGAATTCCCAAGATTATTCCCCACCTTTTCATTTCTTGGTCAGGGAATACGTCTGATATGTCACTCAGACCAAGCAGAAAATTGTGAATTAACCTTTAAGTATCACAGCGCGGCGCTTAAGGTCACTCGAAATTTGGCTTAGTATTCGAACTTGTATATAAATCAAAACCTCTAACTTTCGGAGACAGGCGAATCGACCAAATGAGAAATCACGTTATAATTCAGAAATCGCACCATGATTTCTAAGATCACAGCTCACCTTTCATCCCCGGAACGATCCATCAAAACTGTGACAAGGATATCAATCATTAAACCAATACTGAATCATATTAATCGCAGTGACCTTGACCTCAAGTCAATCAGAAGCAAACATCAGACCCAGATCCTTAACTGTGCATTATAGTCACCTGAAGTCCACGCAGTTGGACATCCTTGCTTCTCTTGATTCCCAATTTGAATTTATTCCCAATTTGAATTCAACAACAATTTCTTGGGTAACGCTGAAATGATTGGCAAAATATTTTTCAAATGATACAAGGTTTAATTTTTCACATTGTGACGAAGAAATGGTTTCATGTAAGAAGAAACCCCCTTTAGGCTTTGCAACAATTCTCTCCATCAGTCATAATGTTTGCCAAATGCAACATCACATTCTGCAATTGTGTCAAAAGCATATTTTAGAATAGAAAAACATCCCTTATGCAAAATGCACCAAGCAAACAAAGTTATTATGAATGGAATGATACCCGGTAGTACTAAGAAATATAACAAGGCCACTGTGTGCAAGAAATAACACTTTATTATCAGAAATGGTACAACAGGACAATCAGAAATAGCATACAGGCTTCAGGGGATGGGATGGAAGAATACGAATGAATACAACCATTGCCCAAGAATCATGGAATGAAAAAAAACGACTTAATTGACAATGGACCTTGAAAAGTAGATCAAATCAAAAACCTGTATAATATGTAATGTATCCTTTCTGGGAGTACCAACCATAATAATGTTATCAATAACAAATCACTAATGAAACGGCCAGGGGCCACTGTGCTCACCGTATAGATATTTGGTGCTTTGGAATTCATCCTGGTTAAGAAACATTGTACATGTTTAGTATATAGGTCAAACCAAAGTCGGTATGACATGTGATGTATCGTTGCCTGGAGTAAGTACCATAAGAATAACATCAAAAACAAGTCACTTATAAACGAGATATTGCACTTTTTACCTATTTTAGTTTTGGCCTCCTGGTGGCCAAGTTGAGTACCAGATCAGATCGAAATTCGGATCGAAATTAGACTCACTGTACTGGTGAGTCAAAAATCAGCAAGACTTCAGGGAAGTAAATAAATATATTTTCATAGAGAGAATCAGACCTCTTACCTTATCTTCACTAGCTTCACTGTCGCACTGCAATGGTAAAAATCGAGAAAATCAGAAAACCGCTGAGAATCCGAAAGAGCTTCAACCCTTTTTATCGCGTGTGGCAAACAAGGCTCGAAATAAACCTTTCATGTGTGTACAGCACTTCAGAGTTGTATCTGATGAGGGTATTCATGCCAACTCGCTCATCTCAAAAATGCACATCATCCCTGAACTACACAAACTGACAAACATGTCACCCTAAACAAAAAATTGAGATTTGCTCATCCAGTTCCTGTGACAGCTTGGTTGTATTTGTCTGCGTTGTAGAGTGGGGTTAAGAGGCGCTGAACACCACAATCACCAACCCAGCACTGTAAAAGAAGCTCCTTCAGAAACAATAGGAACACATGATATGACAACGGCGCTGACATATCAAAGTCGCTAAAACGGATGCCATACAGCAATCTATTATTAACAAAGCTTTTTCACTCTACTTAAGGGTACTAGATAACTCAATCAAGGCCCGCTTGCAAATATTTGAAATGCGAAACAAAATGGCTGAACCACAATAAAAAGTCGTCAAAGTTATAATGGTACTGGAAGAAGTAAGTAAATCCCTCCTTGATGTTCGTAGTTCCATCTTGGGATATTGGGAAGACGGAAGGGCATTGTCGTTATTGTGGACACAATTCATAGGTAGATATCCGATAGCAAGAAGGAAAGAGGTATAGGTTTTGATGATTTTTTATAAAATACTGTGTCAACATGTTTGAGCAGTTTGAGGTATGCTAAACACAGGCCTGTCACAGGTTAACAGAAACTTGACAAAGAAGGCTTATAGCTGGAGAATGACAGCATTTCAATAATTTTGCAAAAAATATGTCAGATTTTCCTGCTCCCATTTCTCAATATACCCCTTATTCGTATTCCAGACCAATACAAATAGGAAGTACAACAATTGGCTGAGAGAAGTCCAAAATGGCAGGCTTGACCAATCTACTCATTACGTCCTTCCATCCAGTGCGTAGATTGGGAACCAATTGATATTCAAACTGCAAGTGATACGCCATCTATGAGAAAGATCACACAACTGCTTCTGCTTCTCAGTTTATGATCTTTGGCCACAAAATTCAGCGGCTACAGAAATTGTCTCTAACCCAACGCAATTGCGGAAGTCACCAAGTCCGTCTCATACCATAGCAATCCACTCACAATAGTCCTCCCAGCAAGCGCTACGCTATACATTTTTATCTTAATACTCTGTTATCTTCTGGATTCCTCTGGGATGCTAGCCATTTATTTCTCAGCTTCAAAGCATACCACCGACAGTCATTACTTTGCAAAATTAGATTTATAGCTCGACGCAGATCCTCCTAATAGCCCGTAGGTTACAGTCAAAGGGAAACCCTATTTGAAGACAGCGAATCCAATTTGTGTCACGTAAAATATTCAAGAATATAAATATTTAAGGATAAGAGGGAATAGGATTTTATTGTTCTTTATTGCTCTATCCAGCTGATGAGGATATTGGTATTGATCAGCTAAGGTTAGTGTCCCTCAGTATGCGTTATGTGTAGGTGCCATTCATCTGGGAGGCAAAAACTACGCAGAGTGACAACGCAATGGAAAGAAAAGTTCAAAACAGATAATTCTGCCAGAATACCAATATTTGCGGCTTTTTGGTTTTCTCTCTCAGATGGCTAATGTGTGGGACTACCTTGGTTTTTGTTGGTTTTGGAAGCAAAGGAGCTTCTGGGAATTCTAGAAAGGAATCAGAATATCAATTACATTACTGGCTTGGGGAATTAAGGTCAAACACTTCTTACTTAACTTAAAGCTTCATCAAAGAAGTATGAGTAACTATTATGCTTATGTTGTGTTCAGCCCAAACTTGATGCTTTTTGATACTTTTCGATATCATGCCTAAGAACTTCCATGAACGCAGCTATATTACTGACACAACTCAGCTTTCTGCGTCTGGCACGCAACCTGAAGTCAGAACTATACTGAAACCATCATTTTCACAGCCTAAACTGTGCAATTATTAATATTCGAAAAATACAGATCAGTTGCTCACTCTTGTGCCAGAACTATTGTAATTTCTCATAATACAAAAACATACACCATATTTATCCATTGTATGTTTGAACCATTATTTTGACATAAATAGTAAATGAATAAACGGTGTTTGTTTGGTATAATGGTTATAAACTTACTGGGTTTCTGATTCTTTTTATAGTTGATGGATTTTCACTTTACATGAAACGATTTCTCCTCTATTTTCCGCAAATTACTGAGTAACAAAAAGAATCTCGCTGTTTGAAAACAGATCTTGATAAGTGCTATTTGACAGATGATAACAATGGGGTATATAGGTCTCAGATTCTGTATCATGTTGGCGTTAAGTCACCTCTGGCTATTTTGGTGTCTCTCACAGACATGATTATGGAGCGGGCTGGCATACTTGCATCCTCCCATAGCAGGCCTTTGGATCGCTCCTAAAATACACTCACACAAAGGTTTGATTGAGGGTGTTTTTGGAATGATACAAAGGCCTGGTGTGGGTGGATGGCATAGTGGTTGAGGTGTCAGACTCCCAGTCAAGGGTCTTTTGTCTAGACACCGCTTTATTATTAACGGTCGGGCTCAAGTGAGCACTGTATAAGCTAAAGTTTGAGACAGACATTGGTCTGTGAAAAACACTATTGCTCAAATTTACATCTAATACCAACTTTGCTAAGCAAAACAAAGAGGAAGATGTGCCTTGAAGATATCTGGAGCAGGGAGGCGCAACGCTCACCACTGGCGGAATTGCTCTGTTTGAACAGCATAAGGTCGACATAGAGAGTCTCGTGAAGTCATTTGCATGCCGGCCACCATTAAAACCTGATTAGTATGCGTAACTAGTCGGTAACAAAACATTAAGATGAAGATGCGACAAGCTGGCCCGCTCGGCAATAAGCCGAATGGCAGAGAAAAAAACCCTGGACAATCACCAAAAGGGCTATTTGTGCCCAAAGTCAATTAGTCATCGCTACGCGTATCATGCCATGCGAACACTATCGCAATGCTGATAGGATGTGTAGGAAGGGTTTTCATGTCGATTTGCACAATTGAGGAGCGTTGCTTAAGACTCCTCAAAGCGATGAGACACTTCAGCACTGCTCTCTACGCCACTTGACCCACAACTCAGCACAGCCATCTAATGCTATCGTAATTTTTCGGAAGTTACAGTCCCTCGACCACGCTGCTAAGTTAGAATGGGATGTTATGTTGTTGTGTTCTCCAACTGCTCAATTTCCAGCCAAACGAAGAACGTCTGGTTGCAAGCTTTCACTGCCAGGAAGTCACATCCTCGATACCCGATGAGACAAATTGCCAGAGCACTCCACAGGAAATTGTGTCCCTCCCATAATGCAAACTTGTTGGGTACAGGAAACTCGACGAGTTTCATTTCGCCATTGTGTTATCGTTATTGTGTTTTTTGTCCTCCTTCTGAACGACTTGGTATTAGCTTGAGGAGTAAAGAGAGGGTTTTAACCGATTTTCTACGTAATCATCTTGATGGGGTCAACTGGAGTCAATCGTAACATACGGTCAACCCAAGATGAGTGATTCTTGAACCTTGCTCCTATTGAGCAATTGACACTCTTGATAGTTCATACATTTGAAAAGAGAGTCATAGCAAAATCAGATGAGATAGACCTCCTAACATACTGAATACGAAGTTCACTCTCCTGTGCATGTCAACTGTGTCGATTAATCTAAAGAAATTAACTTTCATGAAAACTGATTTTAATTCCATAAGCTTTTGCAAATGGATGACTTTTAAAATTTGGAATCGGGTGATAATTTTCATGGCTTGATGTTAACTTCTTTCAATCTCTCTTTGCTATTATCCATGAGTTTACAAACGAAGTTGGAATCCTCCCTGCAAGATGAAACAATTGCTGACAGGCATTTAAGAATAAATATTCTCACTAACTTATTCCATACATGTACCATACAACTTCTTAAAGAAGATAGGATGAAAACACTTCTACTCAGTTCTACTTCAAACTTTCTTGCTCGTTTTTGTCCCCAATCCATCAATTAACTCTTCATTTCTTGTTAATGCTATCACTATCAAGTCCATTTCCTAACAAAATGTACCCTGCCCGACTGTTCCTACTCAATATTGCGGTCACAGGCAAACAAGAGGACACACATTACCCAAACCACTACAGAAACATTCAGTACAATTTTTGCCACTTGTAGCAAGTGCATGATCTCCTCCAAGACTCTTCTGTCCTCCTTCTCTTTCATCTAAGCACTGGAGTACGAACGGTTGAAAAATTTGTTTGGTTGATCAAAACCTCTGCAGAGGAGTTGTCACGAAGTACGTACGGATGTTTCATTTTAACTCGGGTTCTTCGGCCAAGATCCCCAAGAGCTCGATCAACCCCGAGTCTCTTATTGTCTTGTGTGCATGGCCAAACAGTACAAAAGGAGAACACGATTATTGGCAGTGCTGATGTGAACCTCTACAGAGGAGTTATCCAACAAAACAGCACGGATTCCCATGGACTTCATTTCGATAATCATAATTTGGCTAACATATCCAGTGTGTGATCGCCTCCAAATATCTTTTTTTCCTCCTCACGATGTTCTCCTGTGGCTATAGCACTGGAATAGAAAAGGAGAAAATGCTGGGCTTGGTTGGTTAAACCTCTGCAGAGGAGCTGTTACAATTAAGTACAATATGGATGCACATGGCCCTCATTTTGATACTCTATCTTTGGCCAATTTCTCCATGAGCTTGATCGCCTCCGAGCAACTTTTTGTCTGGTATGTGTAACCAACCACAGAAGTGCACAAAAGGAGGAAAGTCTTAACTGAGTTGATGTAAACCTCTACAGAAGAGTTATACAACAGAATGGTACGGATGTGGATGTCCATGGTCTTCATTTTAATAGTCAATTGTCCGTCTGATATCTCCGCTCACTTAGCTGCTGCATTGATTGGATAAAAGCCGGATGTTCCTCGTCCTATCTTTGAGTGATCCACAGCTCTTCAGACAAGTTCTGTAGTTTTTAGCATCCATCTTTTCCATTTCCGATGCCTCGAGATTTTGCTGGTCTCCACTTCATGCTGAAATATTCTCGTATTTATGGCGAGAACATCCTGTCTAGATTTCAGGGGCTGCGTTTCTTTAGGCACGGACAGACTGGTTCATTCTGATGATGTTTTAGATTGCTTTATTTCTCCTTTTTATCTCTCCTTATCAAAGCAAGCGTTACAGAGAAGAAGAAGAAGACTTATCATTGCCAATCTGGCACTAAGGGTTTTGTGGGCAGCAACATGGAACCAAATGATAATCAAATTTCTGGAGTCTTTGTTCAGCACAGACTTTTTTTTTTCTCATTCTGCCAATCAAGAAGTTACCTGAAAATAACAGACCTCAGGCAAGTCTTTCATATTATCACACTTTCTTTCTGATATTCATCTACAATAAGATACAAGAATTGTGGTTGCAAAAAAACCGACACAATATCAATAAAATGTTTGAACATATAAGTCAAAGCTTTAGTGAGCCATAATTACACATATCTGGTCCATTTACCACCATAGAACCCGGAGGCGACGTGAACTAATGTAGCGATTAACAAGCAACGACAAACAAACGTGGCAATGAGCTCACAATTTCCTCCAACCAAATATCGCCACAAATTGAGATTAATACATAGATGACATTTGCCTCATGAATAAACAATGAATTCCTACATGAGCAGGAAAAATGTCATCATAGTGAAAAAAGTTCAAATAGTTAGAGATACTTTTTTCTAAAGACATCAATCTGATGACGGCCTAAGGGCTTGCGTGGATCACGCATTTGTTTGCAAAGCTTCCCGGGGGAAAAAACACGACAAAATTGTCATCGATTCTCCTCGGTAAAGCTACCACGCAATTTCATTGGATAAAATTGCAGTCTAAAGCAATAAATTTGTAATAGTTTACAGCAAAATGAATTCGAAAAATCCAATAAGAGAAATTATCATGTTAAGTTTACCAGTCCCTAAATTAATGAATTTACCATGCCTCGGGTTATTAAGTTGGAAAGATAGACGCTCAGTACAACTTGAAATGCCAATAGCAGAAAAGTAGATTTTGCACGCCTTAAACAAATTATGCCGCCTTTAATCCGCCTACTGGCCGTGGGGCAAATCCTTAATGAAATTGACACACGCTATAATATTTTTAACACCACAAAGTTTATTACATGTATTATTCTAGAATTTTTGTCGTAAACTTTTAAACAAGGTTTTTGAAACAAGAGATTACAGATATCATAAATACAACCTTTTGAAAAACAGTATAAATAACTGGGGTCCTTAAATTAAGTTTTTATCAAACATTGAAGTGCAAAAATATCATCACTTGAAGTTAATGAACAATGACTGATAAGGCAAAACACTTTGTAGTTGTTATTCATTATCTTACTTGTTATCAAGCAACAAATAAATAAAAATATCCAATTCTAACAACTGAACTAACTCATAATTCAGCAATGGCAATTGACCACGCCAATAAAGGATTATGCCACTAAAGTCTATCAGAACCTATATGCTCATTGATTTTCAATGCTAACGCTTTTAATATTTCCTTGGACTAAGCGCTTAGCCGAATATTGATAGAAAGATCCCACACGAAATTAATAGGCTTTAAAATGTCCGCATTACTTTCACATATCACCCCTAATGATTCCTTGGTCCAAATTCGGTGAAATAAATATCGTACAGGAAATAGAGAAAACACGATTTTATCAAGCAGGGCGGTAATGGGTTTGTAAGCAAGCACAAATTGATCGGATTTCGACTGCCATCTTTACCAATTCGCGCAACCATCTGTGCAAATTAGCCGCCATTATAGAGTAGTGTTGGTGTTTATTGGCCAATGAATATGTCTCGCTTATGATTAGCTGGTATTATTATTTGAGCTGTGGCTGTCGTGTATATCACAAACATTAATACCAAACCATCGTGCATAAATAGTCATTTCTGGTTGCCCCTACAGTGTCACTAATGCTATTATATACTTACCAGTTGGTATGGCACGGGAGAATACGGCATATGGATTTTTTATCACCATCACTTTATTACATATGAATACCTAATGACAGGTAATGTGATTGTCTATAGTAATTGCGAGCATGGTGTCAGAAAACACTGTTGATATAAATAATCTGAGTTTTTCAGAATGCCTATAATCACAATCTTGCCAAAAACTCTGAAGGCGATTTTGTATCTCTTAGGAGAATTGTTGAGCAATGCACCATCACCAGCAAAGAACTACCTGATCCTCATCTTCTTTCACCATAACCAACAATAAGAAAAATAAAGAGAGTGAACCACGATACTTCACTGTTGCACTGGTGCCCATTGTTGGCAGTTTTAAAAATCACACACTCTCCACCAAAAAGAAAGAATTTATGCTGTGAAAAGATATAACCTGGTAACTCTTAGCCACATATTCCTTTTGCTGTTGAGAACGGTGAACTATTTAGTATGATATGTTGAGAGATAATAGATGCTGCTGCCGGGTGATTCTAGAAGGATCATATTGGGAAAAGAACCAAGATTGTTTCTAAGAGATCAACGCAACAAATATATCACCCAAAGCGCTAAAGGAAGTGGTAAGACATCTATGAACAGCGACAGCCAGCAAAGGCGACCAAGAAATGCAGAAAAAACCGATACTGAATGTATCACCTCCTAAAAGCCTCTAGATAGCAGGATGGGAGTCGTTATATCAAATACTCGTGGAAAATAGTCCTTGATATTTGGCTTGAAAGGAAAAATTACCTCAGGAACAAAGCATTGTTATTCTATTTCACATCCATTACTCATATGAAGTGTTTTAACCCTTTCCTTGCATTTGTATGTAATATATAAAGAGTCTCAGCAACCTTTCGCCTGGGGAATAATAAGACCGTTATCCAAGAGCAACAGGCATGAACATACATGAGGCATCTTTCAAAGATTAACCAACATGAGTCGGGCTACGTTGGCAAACAAATACATGTGCTGAAAGCAACAACCAATGCAGAGGGACCTGATGACCGACCCTTCCCCTTCGGAGTCAGGACTGTACATCACTGCCCCTTCCTCAATACCCTACCCCCACCACCACTACCATCCTGATCTACAGAAATTCTTCCACACCCGCCGGCCTCCATAGATCCTTTTGCAACCAGCAAACCCATTCAGAGTCAGGATCATTGGCCTCTTCCTGAATTCAGATTTCTCGCCTGTAACCGCCAGATGAGAGGAAGTTCCATTTCTGGAGCCTGACCAAATTTCCTGTCAGCTAGCTAGGTAAATGTGCTGTGAATGTTGGGTACACACCCGCAAGATGGGCAACAGTAATAGATCATCCGACAGCTAAACCAATTCCATATTAACCCCTTATTGATTTTAATGTCTGAAGTGTTAGAATGATGGACACACAATGGAATGGAATCAACAACATACTAACCCATTTACTAAAGACAGTGAGTTATACCCCCTCCTCTCGTCAGACTTTGTTGACCGGAAGGTATAATCACAAGTTCGATAAAGGTCTAATCTGATATTGATCTCTGACCAGGATCACCCACAACATCAACCACTTCAATGACTTGGAGTGACAGGAAAACTTTTATGAGTCCCAAACCACTAATCCCTCCATCGAAATATCGAGTGATATCACCGGCTAATAAAACCTGATTGAACATATTGGGAACATTTTCGGAATCCAACCACTTGGTATCGATATTCTGTGGCGGCTATGGTAACTTCAAAGATGGATCAGCGGACCTGTACGATTTGAAATCAAACCTACCAATAACAGCCCTTTATGATATTTGATCTAATGCGCGATAAAAGGGTGTCGTTTCACAAGGTTCGGTCAATTTTAGAACAAGCGTGTCATGTATATAGCCCCGATGAAAGAAACAAATCATCATTCCAATTTATCGATTATCTGCGAAGCGTCTCAGATTTGGAAATGGAACCTCTTTAGAAATTGACTTTCAATCTTTATCACACATCATTTGCCATGGCATGAATGCCTGGTATCGATTTTCGTGCAGTTCTAGTCGAAAGTATCCACCACACTAACAGCTGTTCATTTCAAAATGGTGCGGAAGTCTTGTTTCAGAAGCAACCCAGACGGCCATTTCAAAGGTTTGGAACCTTTTGCCCAGATCAACTATTCAAGCTTGCATCCCTTCTGATGTTCAAAGGACTAATACGAATCCCGTGCATGGCATAGTGACAAGGTTATGGACAACATCAATGTTACTTTTGACCAGTGGAGTTCAATCGATAACCGGATCATTATAAATCTATCCAATCAGCAATCTGATGACCGTCACAGGCATCAGAAATGGAAGCCTTTTCACCTGAAGGCTTAAGAAAATTCCAATAATCAAATTTCTGTTTGAACCCTCACAAAAACAGACCAATCAATATACTTATTGACAGAATAATCCATCAGAAACTTCTAAATGGGGACCTCCAGAAGATATCATCACCGAACATCGACTACTATAGAATCAAAGTACGGCTTTTCATCACCAACTGATTTACTCGAATTGACTTTCAATTTTTCATTCCATTAATCTTGGTACCGATTGGTGATGTTTGATAATGGTACGCTCGGCTGCGCGCAGATACCACTCCAATAAACCTATAAAGAGACTATCACTGGTCAGGTGGACCGATGTGTCAGGATAACGATTCGTGTCCGCATGACTGAGTCAGGAATTGACACCATTGGTGAACGGATTGGCTCCTTCGGATGTCTGGTGGTGTGGGGATTTCTCTGGTAGACAGGTAGACAGGGTAGACTGGAAAAGAATTCTTCCCTGTGGAGGGACGGGAGGTCGACGGCATGATGGTAACTGGTAAAAAAAAACGGCTGCTAACGCATTACCCATAAGGGATGGCAAGAACAATACATTCTCAATGGAGAACATCAGAGTTTGTACTTATAATATCCATCCTCAATCCGGATTTCATGACAAAAAACTAAGTACATTTCACAAACCAGCAATTAACTATCGTTCAAGTGTACTAATAGAGTGAAAATCAAGCACTTGGCAAACCGACCACGATAATTCAAATCATGGATATTTCATACCAATTGCTTTGCTAATAGCAAAGATCTGTCATGTAGCGGTAATTGAGTCAACAATCTAGTACCATCCAAAGTCATATTAAACTGGCATAATAAATGACCACTTGATTCGAGGAGAGATTTTTGAGATGCACTTCAAATGCATTAGCACCGGTGACAGATAAAGTGGCTGGCCTGGCAGTAAGTTGTTACAAATTTCATTAATTATGTTGAGATCGATGAAATGCATTTGGTGTACACAGCGAGGATGTCTGAAGCATTCTTGATCTGTACACTTCCCGGGATGACTGGCATTTTGATCAAATGAACATATGATCACACAAAACGAAGTATCACAAACTTTTACCCAAAACTTTGACTTCATCAAGTGATTGATTGGATAAATGGTGCCAATGGACTGGAAGCCACGACCCCAACTGCCTGTAACGGGGGGGGGGGGGGCTGGGGGGTGTAAACGAGAACATGCCGGTTTGTCACCGATATAGACTTCTCATGGCGAACAATCTGTAAGACAGATTCTGGGGAGACTACTCTCACATCACATTCTGAATCAAAACCCTTGGGCAAGGAAAATAATCCCATAACATCATCGACAACATTTCAAAATCTACCCAGCAGCTACAGTTTTGTAAAATAGCAACGAAAATTGATCCAAGAAAGTGTCTCTCAAGGCAAATATCTGGAAGATTGCTCATCTGATTAAACCAAAACCTAAGGGACCTGGGTTTCTGTTTTGTCCCCTCAATCATCCTCATATGGAGAGCAGTCATTTAATGACACGCAATGAAGAAATATCCAAAAGTGTGGCATAGTTGCAACTGGAGAACCATGGCCACGACTTGAGTTGAGAGCCCCTCGTCTTGAGGATATACACCAAAGACACTTCTTGGTATGATTTGGAGGGATGGCCATAATCAAAAATAAAATCATCAATTGTTGGACTGAGAAGATATAAAAGTGTACTTACTATATAACCCCGTCCAGAGTGTGTTGTAAGAGAACTTTCCTGAAATGATAAGTGGACATATATCAATCCTTAAATTGTGCCAATGTTACAGATCAAAAACTACCTCAAAATTCATTTGATGTTGAAGGTATCAATGGTATTTTCTTTCAGCATGCAAGACTTTGTAACTTATACTAAGAGAGTCGTCTAAATTTTATGTTCAGCAGATTTTTGGATATCAAAACATTTTGCTCAGGGCCAGCTGGAGTAAGTCAAAGACAACACCATAATTAATGTCGCCAATATGTAACATCTGTGTCAGAATGAAAATTATGATGGAATTTTTGATGCCATCTTTATCAGATTCATATAGAATTTTTTGTTATAAGTTAATTTCTAAGATATCGGTAGGCCTATATGAATATTTAGGAAATTTAGGTACCAGTTATGGAAATAAAGTCCTGCTCCCTTTTAACTCGCACCTTTATGCCACCAGTCAGTCAACAACTACAAGTCATGACTTATCAGCACATGATGTCTCCGCCAACAAGACACCAATTGGCAATACACCAAGATGCACCATGGGTGAAAAAACAGCGAAGAAAACGGAGAACTACAAAGAGACAAACTAATGCGCGGAAGGACTTAGTGGATGCTGACACCTTTGTGGGGAAAAACGAGAATTTATTTGTAAGATTAGCGCCATTTTAAACTGTTCCTTATTACTTTTTCATCACGGGTAACCATGGTAACCAAAAGAGTGAGTCAGTGTCAGCAACAAGATGAGATATCGCTAAGATATAAATATGACTTCAGGGTAAATTCACACCTATTATGCGACCAGATATGACAAGACAAACTTTCTTAAGTAACTATTCAATCTTTTTCCATCATTCAGAGAAAAATTGATTCTTTTTCTCCTGCGAGTGAAATAAATTTGTGGCAGATGAAAGACAATTGACCATGTGTGTCAAGTTCTTCATAAAGGGGAAACCTCACAGGCAAAAACAAATACCTCCACATCCCTGTTTCCTGTTATTTATCTAACAGTTACTTTAAAATCCAACCATTAGTAATATTTGAAAAATTGACGCCTGGGGGATGGCGTCAAATCACACGATTTTTGGCACTGTTTAATATCTTTAGGAAACATTACCGGAACATTTTCATATTGCCTACGGGAATCTTTTTGTTTCTCAATAATTTTTGTATCCATCCAATGGGGTAAAAGCCGTTTGATAAGCCCACAAGAAATAGACTACTCGAAGTTCACAGAATGCGAAATCAATGCAGTACACATTATGCTACTGAGCACAAGAGCACTATACATTGAGGGGAAAAGTCTGAAGTGACTTGAAAGCTTTTCTGTCAAATTAGTTTCTATCCATGAAATAATTATCTAAAATTGTTTTCGAGAGCACAGAATGTAAACAAAAGACATGTCATCGAAAGTACACCATACTACAATTCAGAAGCAAGGATAAAATAGATTTGATTTTTTTCATCATATAAGCAGGCTAAATTGATATCAAGTGAAGAGATTAGCACATTTGTGTGTTAGACAAGGACTCGTAATGTGAAGTTTTCCTCCATGTTTTCCCCTCTCATTCCCCTGACGATACTCGACAATTCATTACCGAGGAAAGACTGACACTTGAAGCACAGCTTCAGCGATGTTCAAGCATTTCTGACCTAGGTAATAAGTGTAACAATTTCAACATAAAGTGGTAAATTTGTGATGTAGTTCTGCAAGTCAATGCCTCTCAAGTCCCATACAAACTTCGACTAAGTGCATTAACCCTATAACACCTGGAGGCGCCCTATGACGCCCGCCGCCGATCCCCCTGGAGGCACCCTATGACGCCCGCACACCCATATTCAAATTTCGCGCGCTTAGCTTCCGATCTCCTTCAGTGCGCCGCCTATTATTAATCTATGAAACTTAAGCTTTCAAATGCCCGGATGAACAATGGTGGTTGCTGTAGAAGTTTTTGAGATATTTGACGATTAAGTTTTTGTTTCTCTTCAAGCCAGTAAATTCAGGTTGGACATTTGAATTGCTGAAATGGATCGTTTGTTTGATTCCGATTTGGATGTACCCTATCTAATAGGGAATTTCATCTTCTTTTAAATAAACGGGACTTGTAATACATTATTTGGAAGTTCACCTATGTCATTTTGTAAAAAACTGGACCCATCGCAAAAAATGTGATTTCCGGGTAAAATCACGTCGGGGCCTAGTGGAATAAGCACTTGCGCTGGCAATGGCTCTAGGTGTTATAGGGTTAAAATGGAGAAGGAGACAATTGGGTGAAAACCCTCAGATATGAACTAACAAATCACTTCTTGAAACAAATTTGGGGGTGCCAATGGAATTTTGCAACTTGAGAATTAAATCTGCACGAAATACTTTTTAAATGGCAAACAAATTGTCAGGGAATTTCATGCCTTTTAAAGACATGTTATTTTCTCAATGACAACTGCCCTCCTTGGCACCGAGTTCACAAAAACACATCATCATGGTGTGTTTGACTCCTAGTGACATGAAAGGAAACCACAGCCCGATAACTCCCACTTCCGATCCAGTCGCTCTACGCAAACAAGCCAACAATTTTTCAAAACGAAAGGTGCAAACGATTGACAGAACAGCGCTGACAAGGCTCCCAGATTATACAGCAAAACATAATTAATGAGTAACTAATGAAGAAAATGGTGTGCAATTTCCTCAGTTAGTGAAGCATTATATTGTGTTGCGTGATACACAACGGGAGATAGTGTGCCTACGTTCATCAATGAACACATCACCATCCAACCAGAAACCTCTGATTGCCTTCGATTGCTTATCACATTAAAGTTTTTCTCTATGCGACCGTGTAATTGGCTCGGGTGCTGCACCGTTTTATTTATCACCATCTTGATTCTGTCTATGAGTTTTTTTCATCTGAGCAGATCGATCGGGAATGGGCATTGAACCTGTCTCTCTCCCACCCATTATAATCAGGCAACAAATTGCCCAGCTGAGGCAAAGAACAGGGAAAAAAACAGTTGATGTGGGAAGTTTGATTTCAACCCCAATAGGTCCAAATCACATGGAGGGTGGGTTGGTGTTTTTCTTAATGCACATATTGACCAGATTCGACATCAGGGCCAAGAGCGAGGGGGGGAGCTGTAATGGCAACAGTGGCAGCCATCTGACACCAAAAGTTTGAACATTGTTTGAACTCAAGTCTATTTACATCCTGGCCCTGTAAAAAGTATAAATATTATCAAACAGTACCATCAACAAATAAGAACCATTTCCAATTATGGATAAAGCTAGCTCTCAGTCTTAAATTATTCATGGATAAACAGGTAACCATCCTTTTGTGCTAGATGCTCATTTTATGAATAATTGAAAGTATAACGATTCAAACCTTAATAGACCTATTTATCCTTAGGATAAAATACGAATTAAACTTGTATCACTAGGAAATTGGTCACAGTCATCCCACAGAGCACTAACTTTTACTAAACATTTCATTTGACAAACAAGTTTTATACTTCTCACATTAAAAGTAGTTACCCTGACATTCCTTATTTTGGGTAATGAAATCCAATTTCACAATTGGATCACTCGCAATTAAAACCTTTTCTTTGAGCTCATAAAAAGCCGAATGATATATTTCTCATCCTAGTCTTGTTTGAGCATAAAAAAAACAATTTTTTTGTCAATATCCTTCAGCAATAGCTATTGGATGATAGGTTCAGACCCCACATCAAAGTCGTCATATTCTTATGTAAGCCACTTCTGCCAAAAAAACTCAGTTTCCATGGTAACGGATATGATCTGTAGATTAGGGTGACAAGACTTTTGTCAGTGAGTGTGAGAAACAGATGCAGAACCAGGCGTAGGATACATGCACATCAAGTTGACAGAATTCGCCTTCACAGTATGAACTGGGGATATTTTTATTACACTCGAGTCAATTTTCTGCTGTCCCTTCGTGAGATAACCTCTTTTCCTCTCCTTCAGCTATCGGTTTAAAGGTTGAAGTGACCAACACACTTCCCGCTAAACCCCTTGGTATAGTTTTTTTACCCATTGATAACGAGTTTATTGCTACGATCGTGCGACAATGAAAAAGAAAAGTAAATAGACATTTCACAGATGTTTATCCTGATGCGACTTAAAAATGGACCTTTAAAAAGTTGCGATAATATACTAGCATGATGACTAAAAAATTGGCTAATACGAAATGATCTGCAGCAAACAGAGAGAACGTCTCCATTCAGCTGTGGATTAAGGTTTTTCACAGAGATACGAGAGGTTTACACAAAGTAATAATGTTCTTAAGTAACCCGTTTTTTTAGTGAAGAAATAGTCATCACCATGGCAATAGGATGCCGTCAGAATAAACCAGGTACAAAGTGTACAAGGCGTTAGCACCATCAGCATCTTCCGGTAATAGCCTAATGAAAACGGGTGTTATGAAGAGATAATGGTCGCCACCAGTGCGCCGGCATCAAGGCATGAATGCCGCCGATGGGGAAACTCATAAATTTGGAAAAACAGGTTCTTATATTGATGTGCTAATGTAAAATATTGGTACTGGCGAAGTGCATTGAAGCCTGTAAATTTGTAATCTTAAGGTATCATTCGGTGGACAATGATCAATGGAACCTAATGCAGCGTGCACAGAATCCCTAACCCATTAATTGATCAAATTTCAGCTGGGAAATCACGTTTAGTGAACGGGTTAGGGTGGGAAGTGAGGCGATAGTTTCAGCTGGTGGTAAAAACATTCTCCCAGGATGCCATTAAAGATTTTCACCAGATTAGTTCATTCATAATGAGACGTAAATAGCCATGACCGGTTAGAGGCCGCCATGTCTCACAATTAGAACCATCTATTTGAAACAAATTAAGTCTCCTGAGAGCCAATCAATTACAATCCGTTTTGAATTTGAGCTGAAGACAGATCTTATAGCAACATTTGCAATGACTGGTTTTTTCACAGCAATTTTGACAAATACACAAAAATATTTAAGAAGGCAAAATCACCAAGAAGTGTACTTACATCACTGAGTATGTCCCTGGAATTACTTCGCAGCGGGCCATTCGTCGTCACAGACACAGGTTCCGGTTCCGGTTCCACAATCGATTTGGCAACTTTGACACGTACAACGTCTTTCTCTATACTACATTTAGAGTTCTCGTCTTTTATACAATTTTCCTTTTTACAAACCGGTAAACAGTTTTCTTTCCGGATGCCCGGACTACAGTATTCTTTCCGAGAACCTAGAGTACAGTTTTCTTTCCGAGAAACCGGCAAACAGTTTTCCTTTTTACATCCCGGAGGCGGAGTAAACCCTGAGTGATTCTGGAAAACAGGAAATAAGAAGAAGGGCTTTAAAAAGGTGAAATATACAGCAAAGTCAATTAACTGTTGTGTGATGTAAATCCAAAAAATACTCCTGTGCCACAAAAGGATAAAGGTTCCCCCAGGCTGTTGAATGAAACATCAACAAAGAAGCTTAGAAACAACAACCTGAAAACAACGAAGAACATTTTCATTACAAAGAAATTTTTAATTTCCTCATTTACCTGTTTAAAAGGAGCATTTCTTTTTTGATAGGAGTGAAAGCTTATCAAAATCACTTATACAGGAGCACCAGAATATCAAACCGTGTAACAAGTTGTTGAACAAATTCTGAAAGTCCAATGCTCCTAGCCGAGATTACTAGAATACATATACGTGTCACCATTGAAAGAATACGCGTAACAATCGATGAAAAAATGCCAATTAATGTAATAATGCATACAAATTTGCCATTGTCCATCAAAAAAGTTTAAGTGGGCAAAAAAGCCACCAACTGAATGGACAATTGATGCAATATGAAAAACTCAC
Source organism: Lineus longissimus (assembly GCF_910592395.1). Taxonomy (NCBI): domain Eukaryota; kingdom Metazoa; phylum Nemertea; class Pilidiophora; order Heteronemertea; family Lineidae; genus Lineus; species Lineus longissimus. The sequence goes on from NC_088309.1 coordinate 9,021,804, forward strand.
AATTGTGAGGTATCAATCGATCATTTTATTATTATATGATGTACTTTAGTTGTGGTAAGAATGTGGTACATTCGTATGAGATGGCTTTGATGATAAATATATGATGAAATGAGACTTGGGTATATTATTATATATATGTTAAATTAAAACCCAGATTTGGTTGAAAATTAAGAAATCTTAGAATGGTAAACTCCATTTCAGCACCCGCACAAAAACCTTAGCAAGGCAGGGAGATTCACGGGATAACGTTTTTTTTTGGCGATATCAGGATTTGCCACATGTCTTTGACGATTGACTGACAAATAATATAACATGTGTTATTTACAAAACAGATACAATTTCCAAAATTACTTGTTTACAAAATAACGATCATCACAAAAGCATTTGTCGATTCTATTTTAGAATTCTAGAAAAATTTATTCGCTTTTAAACTCTTCCACCTATCAACCTTTTTAAACACCAAACAACTGATACAATTATATCCCATTTTAGTATTGATTACAAATTGAACAGTGAGGCTTGTTTTCAACCTTTTGTGATCAAAGAGAATTCATTATAAAAACTAGAACTATGAATTTGCTTGGCAGCAAATTGAATGGTCCCCACTAATTAGGGTTGAGGGAGGTGTGAAGATGTACAATAGAAGTTGTGAGGTAGGGAGGCACCTGGGTAGAAGAGCAAAGAAGGTAGTTGCTTTGTGGGATTAAATCAAGTACTTCAGTATTTTGGAGTTGTCCATAGGACAAGTATAATTCCTCCAAGATAGGACTAACATAGTAGCAGCATCTGGTTTTCCACAGAATTGGCTAGTGGTGGTGGTTTTCATGGCAGGCACAGCTGCTTTGGTCCATTTAGGAATAATTGAGTTGTCATTTGAAAAGGTATGCCGTGTCATGAAAATTGAAGATACCGTCAACCTTGCCAAAGTTGAACTTGCATATGCCGAGATCTGATTAAGTTGAAGCAAATTTCATGCTTTTCTTTTGAATAATCATCACCTAAGTAGACTTTGTGTAAGTCGAAGAAAAATCTATGGTCCCAAAAGGTTCCACTAAGGTGAGGTCTACTGTACTACGTTTTTTTTTGAGATGACAATTCAATTAAATCCTTTTTTATAGACAGGCAAATTTGATAGCCCCCACGGGCCCACACAGTACACGTATGGAGGATTGAAGTCTATTCCGTTTCGCGGATGATCTATTTCCGGACAAACACGCTCGCGCTTTCTCAAAATCACACGCTCGGTAACATTTAAACAGCACCCTACCCCTTTTCAGATGGGCAGGATGGATCATCGATAAGCATTAAAGGCTATTCCTTTATTTTATTCCTTCATTCAACCATGTCAACCGTCGTTCTTTGCTCAAAATACTCGACAGCTCGCTACTTCGGCAAAGAGATACCGCCGCCATGATGCATGAGGATATGACGTCACCATTACGGGGCGGAGCTTATGCTAATATACGTGTGATTGACAGAATTGTGCCGGAGATTTGAAAGCAAATCAGAAAAATCGGCGCATAAAAATTAACGCTTCAAAGTCATCAAAATTATCCAAATTTCGAAAAGTCTTTGGTGACGTTGAATGGTTGGGGTTATGTTTGGTGGTATACGGAAGAAAGATTTTTGGTTTATTTAGGTGTTTTAGAGAACACTCACAATAATGTTTGTGGGTGAACAGATAGATAGATAGAAGAATGTAGAACTTCCAGCAATCTCAATATGGTCCCCAGACTGTTGGTCTGGGGCCCATAACTACAGAAAAATTTCCTGCCTATACATTTGGTTTAAAATACCATTTTCAAATTTAATGAGCTAACATGGAGTTCCTTTAAAAATATATACTTATTTATCCAAGTTTAACAACTCCTTGATTTTTTAACTAGATTGACTAGGAAACCACACCCAGAAGAATTTCAGGTCAAAAAGAGCATCAAATATTTGCAATAAATTTCGGTTCACAATAATCATAGTTTGCTAACTCCCACCATCATTATCAGCGAACAAAGATAATCAGAAAAAATAATCCAAACATCGAAACAACATCTCAATTGGTATTCCAACATCGTGTTTAATATAACACATGAATAAAATATTATATAAGTAGCGTGCCAGGGCCTGATTTGTTCACTAAATACGAAAGAATACTTGCATCAGAAAAGTGTCAATATAATCCTTTGATAAAGGTTGATTGGCGCATCAATTATGGATCGATCCCTTTACCAATCAATACATGTATACATGTATATGATTTAATGATTCAATTTTGCTGGAGTGAAAATTAAGTGGGAGACCCTTGGGGAAAATCAACATTATGATAGCTGTGCAACCAATAAGCCCTTTAGCATTATAAATTAGTGATATTTAAATTAAGCCTATATGTTCCAGGGGCTGACTTTATTTGGACTGATCTGATAAATTGTCAAAATTGCAAGAAATAGAACCTCTTAATAATGATAATAATGTCCAAGTCTTAAATAGCACTAAATTAAGCTACTGGCCAGCTCTAAGCGCTTCTGAAGTGTCCTTCGAAAATAACGTCTATAAATTTGACACAAAGCTGTTCTTGTCCAAAACATAAGAATTAGGGAGGGTATTAGAATGATATGATCACTTGATTCTTCAAGGTCTCATATCTATGCACACAGCTGAGCAGGTTTAAAGTCTCGCTTAAGGCAGTTTTTGACGAAAGCCACAGACCATGCAATACATCTTCTGATCTAATTTTTCCAATAATTTTGGGAAGAAATACTGTTGAAACCTCAATAGTTGTCTCGTTTTACTTCGCAAAGAACACAAGTATGGATTTTAAACTTACTCTTTGAAGAATCTTAATGTTCCTTAACCCGATTTCGATACGGATCGGCAAAACCTGACCTTGAACTTCACAAACAAACCTCTCCAAGGATTCAAGTCAACAGGAGATCAGATTTAACCAAGAGTAGGAAATTTGTGGTAACGTTTCTTTTTATATCTTAATGCCGGCTTTGTTTTTGTTGTCAAGTTTTAATACGATCACATTGAAAAAGAAAATCTCTAGTTTGATTGAAGTCGGTTTTTCTGATTCCCTAGAAATTAATAAGCTGTTTTATTAATGTATCTTAGGAGAAATCGGATGCCGTTTTTCATTTGATGGGGATTTTTAAAATAGATATATAGAGTAGCAAGTTATTGCCTGGGTTCAAGCATGAAGCCTTAAATTAAAGTGCCCTGCAAACGAGAGATTTTCGTTGCAGCGACCTACAATGACAATCACCCAACAAAATTCTCTTGTGGTGCATGACATCGACTGACCTCAAGCAGAATGGGTTAATATAATATATCAGACAATATGACTCCCTGTAGGGATCACATCTTGATGTTAGGTTCATAACAGGGTGTTGACAAAGAGTTATTAGAAGCGATGAATTACGCCCAAATGATGAGCTCGACCAATATATAGACCATATAGAGGCCAATTTCAGGTGGAGCAAAACGATAGAAGAAATGGCATGCCAATCTCGTTAATAGTGCACCACAAGGCTGTTATCCCTAAAGTCTTCTCATGTAAATAACATTAATTAGCTTAAATGTTTCCATCCAACAACTAAAAGATCATAAGCGCCACCAGCGATCCATTTCCTAGGCAATAGTTCGCTTAACTAATTGTTTCTTCTGTTTGCACGGGCCTAAGGAGTCAATGTCACAATAGCTCATATCCTCGTTGATTCTCGCTAACTCAATCCATGCAGGACAACTCATCCATCAAATCGAGAACCAGTGCAATTAACGGGATAAAATCAAATTTCATTTAGTGAGGAGTCCAGTGTGAGCTATTCTTTGTCTAATAGTGACGGCTAACGGCTTAACATGCTGCCGCTCCTGGGAATCGGACAAAAGTTGTTATGGTTACAGTGGCCACTGGGGTTGACAAATCGACAAGACAAAATGTGCTTATCCGAATGATAAATTGTAACAGCTCCCTAGGGGTGAGGTATGCAATTACAATCATGACAGGATTAATGAACAATTAAGTATCTTTCTTATTCAAGGCAATTCCTGGAGCTTTTACTCAATTAAGACATAATGCCATCAGACAATGGGTAAATGTGTAACCTGGGGCGAGTAACCAGAGCAAATATTTGGTTCAATTGAGCGTGATAACTCCTGGTTGCAGGTGAAATGGGTTTGATCCTTTAACCCTTCATCAGCCACCAGTAACTTGGACATGTAATCACGGTCGCTGCCATCATACTGTCAACGCCAAAACAGTTAAGCTCAGATAAACAGGTTTTGAAGATCACCTCAGGTGTAGGACACTGTTAAGTTCTGATGACAAATATGTCATTTTATGCAACGCATATGTGACAAATAGCATCAGAGTCATAAGCCATAGATGGCAAAAAGTTTGTGTGGCGTCAAAGAGATGAGTCAGACAACTTATTATAACTGCAATTCTACATTGTTTTCAACCAAATCCAACCATATTTCAAATAGACTATTAAGTAAACAAAAAGATGCCTAATGTTTAAATTACTGGAGGTGTAGTATGACAACAAATAAGATAGAAGTCATGATAATGACATAGGCATTATTACTTCTCAAAACTATTGTCTGTGATGTCGTGGTGATTCCTAACAAAAAGATGTTCTGGAAATGTTGTTGACTCTCAGCAGCTAATTTGGTTACTTAATGTTTTCATTTGAGCAACACCACAAATTGGTATCAACGGGCTAAATGTCAGGTGACTTGCTCGCTGATATTGTGTTACAAATGAAAGATGTTGCATTACAAATGAAAGAATATTGTTTTTAATGCAATGAAAGTTGTTACGCTCATTGCGGGGAGGGCGTTTGATAAAAGATAACAGATTTTGTGCTTTTAGGCTGTTGTGTACAGTACATGCAGTCAAGAAGCCAATATTGCAACGGTTTGTGTTTTACATATTTGATACTCTGGTGAGTCTTTCTAATTGACCCCAAAACTCAGAAAATACCTCATCAGTACCAGTGAAGTACACTATTTAAGGTAAAATATGGGAGATGACCGAATCATGTCTTTGAATTGATCCCTCAATTCCGTACCCTCAATTCGTGGATTATATCGAAATTGACCCATTTATGAAAACGTTTACAACTTAATTTACGATACGTACTATGCATTACAGATACAATGATAAAGGCTTCCATTGGTTAAAATATTGAATAAAAGTAAATACTCAACTGAGAAAGGTAAAATGATGAAAGTGAAAGTGTAAATGAAATGAAGATTCACACAAAGAACGATATTATTTTTTCACACCGCCCTTAACAGCTCCATAAAGCCTCGGAAATGATTACAAATCGAGGTAATTCATGCCGCTATCACCGCAGCTTACCTGTGACCGTCAGCAAAGTATCTTGAAATGGAAAATCAATCTGAATACAAATCTAATATTTCTGATAGATGCAATGTGATTAAGACTTCAAAGCCATATCTCATAATGGCACGCCGCAGCCATTTCGGAGCAGACTTTTTCCGCGATGCGACTAAACGCATGATTATGGTTTCCATTTGAGAGCTTTAACCATCCTCGCAGGCAAGACAGTAAAGTAGGGTTTTTCTCAAGTAATTTTCAGATTAAATTTACAGATCCACGCTTTTTAGCAAATAACATTAGAATCAACGCCTGGATTCTTCAAGATGATAATTTCTGTCTTCAAAGTAACTCACAAATACAATCGTTTACTTTTCTGATAGACTTTCCTAATCCAGTTTTCAAATTTGACAAAATCCATTTACCAGTATAGTGGGAATCAAAGGCTTCGCTCTAATCTATTTTCCAAATGATGACACCGCGAGACAAGAACAGACCATTGGGATACAATTTATCAAATCCCTATGGCATCAATTACGCTATGATATGCAATCTACGCGCTTCAAACAAAAAAATGCGATATTAAATTTTTCAGCTCAAATGAACCATGCTCAGAATAATTTTTCAGATATTGAAAAGTAGGGTTTTTTTGGGTGAATCTACCGGAAATCATTCTGTCTGTACGTTCTTTGAAGAAAGAACATTTCATACGCTACACCCTTTTTACAAGTAATAAGAAGAATTTATTCTTGGTAATACTGTCAACTCGGCCAGAAATCTCAATGAGTGTAAATGTCATGGAATACCTGTGGTGGTGCTGCCAAGCGAAAACATGCAACCTCTCCTATACCTCACAATATGCCAGATAGATGACTTCCAGGAGACCGTGAGTGGGAAACAAGTCTACACCATGCATTAAATGCAGTCAAGATTCAAAGAGTCTGTGAACTCTGGTTACGTTCCAACACCCCGCAGTCAGGAAACCGATTCCCAATCGGCAGCCGGTGATCATTGTGTGCCATCTCAATAGGAATAACGAACCATATCAGCACGATACACAGTTAACAAAAAGATGATATAATGACCAACGATTAGTAATTACCACCGTTGAGGCAAAAGCGGCCATTACAGATTTTGCGGCCATTTTCTTCCCATGATGCAAATTGTATGTTTTCATCGGCGACCATAATGATGATAGTGCTCAGGGGTATCATCAGGGGCCGCCATTTTCGGAGGTCTCTGCGTGGCTTGTCATTATCTTCATTATGCTCCAAATTATGCCCTCTGGAGGTGGAAATTGGGCCATAGGAGAATCGCTGGAGTTCATTATTAAAATCATATTGATTTGATCACAGATGCTGGTTTACAATAAACCAAATGGACTGGCCTTTAACTGTGTTTCATGCGCCTTAGGGAAGTCTTCTGATATTTCATCCTACACTATCCCTCCGGCCATCTGATAAGCACCAAACTCGCGGTAACACTTGGAAATAGTCAACACATACGAACATGCTGCGATTGATATATTCCCATACAATTTGAGATAATAACTGCTCTCATAACTAACTGCCACTCAGCCCATTATATCCTTTTGATTTTTATTTGGTCACACGTCATTAACAGGTATGACCAGTTACAAATGAAATCAACAGACTGCATGATATATCACTTATACCATAAACTGATACAACCAACAGCGGTCACAATCCGGAAGTTCAACCATTTCCCAAACACAAAAACCATCTCTACTTATCCCAATTCCTAAGACATACAAGAGCCAACAAATACACTGGTAAAAAGTTAATTCCTTCCCAATAATCTCGCGACATAAAAACCATGAGATGAGGGGAATTCGTGGTGGACTGCATGGTTCAGATCTATCAAGATCAGAGCTTCCATGCCAGGAATTCCCCGAGGTGATACAGAGGCTTAAATAAAGTCATCATTTGCAGAGATCAAATGACTAATACCCACCACGGGCTAGGCTGCTTTTACACCGATAATGACAACATCATTGTATGTCTTCGGAGACGCATCCCGGGGATTAATGGATCGCCAACCGCTATTTGGGCAAACATCATATCATGATATTGGCGAACGCAGCCATGATCATCAAAACATTAACTCATCACTTTCTTCTACTGATACGGTAATGTCAGCATTTTTGGCTGGTTGGAAATTTTTGCTGATGTCACCTATCATGATATCGACATCGCCCTCTGCATCAGAGATAACAGCTGTAATCCTGGTTTAACATTGCAACTAAAATCTTTCTGTTGCCTGCACCTATTTTCATGATCTACTGCTGTTATCAACCCAAATCCTAATTAAATAGTAATTTTTCTCTGCTTTCTAGGATTGTTTAGATTTCATGTGATTCTTTGTAGCGCAACATAAGACACTATTTGGTCCTCATTTGTAACAATATCAGGCAAGAAACCCAAACAGAATCATGCCTTTTCTACACTTTTTCACCCAGGCACTGAACACATTTTCTAAAAGCGACTTAGTTCCGTAGCCTCAGAGCAACCCCATGGGATACAAGATAATTGCTTTCTACAGTGTTAAGAAAAAACCCACTATACACAAAACGCACATCCCCAAAGCGTTATCTTTATAGTTCCAACATACGCATTTGAAAACAGCCATCAAATAAAAACATTTTCCTGTCACCTCCTTCCATTTTGTTGTCACGTCTCACAAAGGTGCAAATTTTTTTCACCTAGAGGCAGAAAAAATGCATCTTTTTGACCCCATTACTGCCAGGTGGTTCTCCTGCAGGATAAAAAACATAAATGGGAACACAAAAACCCTTGCTTCAGGCGGAGAAATCCTGTCTGCAGGCAAATACAGAGGTATGACAACGACAATTCGTAAAATGACACCAAAATGATTATTTACAGATTTTTCCTTTTTTCCACTATTTCTGTTGTTGCAAAAGTTTTTCTTGACACCATGTCAGGAATCACGCAGCAGAGCAGGTGCGGTGTCAAATGCATGGCAAAGGCAAGAGTCAGTCAGTGCTCCCCTTTAGAGGCCTCCAACAACATCACAGATAATACAGCTAATTTCTACTAATGGCTCAAAATTATATGGTGTGATAATGCGCAAGTGAAATATTATCTTCTGGCCGTTCAACAAGCCACAATCACAGCCGACAATAATGGCTGACATTTCAGTTGCCGCCCTTTTTTCTGAGCGTTTGCAATTGTTGCTTGAGGTGAAATTGGCAAAAAGATCAAGTAATTTATCCTTAAAGGCGCAATTAGAGACCTGATGTGACCAGCTTTATTGAAATTGTGAAAATAATTCATTCTGATCTGATATTAGCGAATTTGCAAAATTATCTCGCAAACATACATGTACTTTTAAAATTATCCACCACAAGAACCTATGACAATCTCAGAATGCAAAAATTTGCACTAAAACCACCATATCATTGAACAAAGTCTTGGAAATTTTCAAACAACTGCTTCACCTTCTGCATGACCGAGCAGAACATTGGTGGAAAACAAGACAAAAGGTTTAATTGAGAGAGAACAGGTATAATTATCGGGTCCATTGGACCAGTCAATTAAGACAGAAGCACATTTCATTAGACAACAAATGCGATTTGCCTAAACTAATTGGTTAAACTTTCTAATGTCTCGTTTTAACCCTTTCGTTACTGTTGACATATAGAGTGGTACATATAAACTCCAAAGCATGACCATGTGGCCATGCCTCGCCTCATATCAAGACCATTTGATTTGAAACCACAGGAGATGAAAGGGAATTAAACTCAACATGCAGTGAATGCATTTTCGAATGCCTTATTAGTTCTATGTCTCAAAGGTGGTGTGGCGAGGGAACTTAATTTTGACCAGTGTTGTGTAAAGCAGCAGGTGTTCATTGGTCAGAAGCAACACCCCCAAGCTAACAGTTTGACAACAGTAGGTCTGAGAAAGTTTACAACCATTCCAAATGCACACCATGTGTGCAACGAGCAACATTACTTGTGACCAGAACAGTATGTTAGCTGTGTAAATGATATCCTGAACACACCCACAGCCCACTGTTTGACAACACAGTTAGGTACCATGAAGTTCATTAACCATCCCTAATGGACACCTTAATCAAATCGAATCAGGAAGCAGATAATTGTATTGAACGGCTAACAAAGACATGATCGTGGATCACACGAGATGCGCTGACAACAATGGCCGCCGACTGATGTCCATCCGCATCATTACCTCAATGGTTTTTACAGACGTGGAGTATAGGTAATTTGGTGTAATAGCGTGGTTGGTTTTGCTGATGGTCTCTGCTTTGTTATTAGTGATTCATACCATTAAGAAGTGACTTTGATGAAAGATAATGGTTTCCCCTGAACTCTAGGGCAGGAGTGGCACGTCATCATGGCTACTCATACTCGACTTACTCGACTTCTGTTTAAAGGATTCACTAGGGTAGAAATGTCTCTACTGGATTATTTCAGGTGAGTGAACATGCTTATCTGGGGCGTTCTCCATGAGTATGAATACTGACACTGTGTCACAAGGTGACAATCAGGATGAAGTTCGACCAAACTTATGCCCAAAATGAGAAAAACGAAAATTGTCAGTCCGAACATGTCCAGAAGTCTATGAAACTTTCAATTGTCCACTGAGCAATTCATTACCCACAAACAGTCAGATAGAAATTCAATTTATGTTGGTCAGAAGAAGGAATGTTGAAGAAATGACAGAAGGACACAAAAAAATGTCTTCCTTTCTCCATAAAACTTGCCACATATCCAGGCAACATTGTTTTTGATACTGCTTGTGATGAAATCAACAGCTAAAACATAAGCCAGAGCTGCGATAAGACGCTCATTCTTTCACCAGCACAAGAAGATTACATCATTTTTCACCAGTTACCGCATAGTGGCACAAAGAACAATTCTGACGTACAAAGATAGATGAAGCCATGCTGAAGTCATCAGAAGAGAAGGTGGTCAAGAACAAAAGACAAAGTAAAGAAGAATGTTTTTGTCAAGCTTCTCACTGAGATTAAATGGTCCCATTGCTCGAATACCTAAGGTTTCTAATCAGGGGACTTTTTTCAGGTAAAACAGGTGCTAACTCACTTCAGACTTGAGGTTTCTTTAGATTACGGAAATGTGCGAAATTGGCGGGTTAAAGCGATTGGATTACAGTAAGAAAATGGCAAGACAATTTCCATTGGGATCAGCTTACATATTGATATTGCTTTGTACGCTGAATTTAATAAACTAATAGGTTGTATTGGTAATTGAGACAAAGAACAACAACATGATTAATGGAAATGAGAAGCCATGAAACTTTGATGGCCTTAACTCTGTAGTTCCGATAACATCTCTGTAGAAAGGAGGTTCTTGAAGACAAAAATTTCATGTCTTGTTTACGCAGCCAGTAGTGCTTTGAAACTCTTGTGTAGTTTGACTGATTTCAAAGACAATCTTGTAGAGAAGATGCCTTCAGCTTGTATTCAGATTATACTTCTGTGTTTAGATTTTCAAAACCATCATATCCTCAAATAGCTGTTTGCTGCAGGTCTTGGTGGATCCCCACAGCTTGGATATTCAGATATCCAACTTGCATGAGGGATCATAGACTGGACTGCATGGTTGTAGCCTGTAGCCATCACACTAGGAAAACATGGCCAGAAAGCATGAGATCTCCCTCACACCCCCCCCCTCCCTCCCAAATGATGTTTTGTCAGTGTGCCCATTAAAAGTTCTTGCAGGAACCTGTCAAGGCAATCAGTGGATAAACTGTCTCGCCACCAAATAGACTAATCACCAAATGATAGGCAATTCTCCACCTCCCTTAGCTGATTAGCACCATGTGTTAATCCATCACTAACAAGCTCTTTGCATTAGGGCCAATTAGACCGAGCTGGGAATGGGAGGAATGGTGGTCAAATGGACAAGATGGGAGAACAATGGAGCATTGGTAACCAACGGCTAATAGGACCAAATAGACATGACGGAATTAACGGACATATTAACAGGGGGCTATCTCAGTCTTGATACATTAACAGGGGACCATCTCAGAATATTAACATTGTTATGGGGAATGACAAATACTCCAATTGTACCGGCAGCATCTCAGATATGAGGGAAAATTGCCTTTTTCAGGATGGTCGTAAATAGCCAAATTCAAGATACAGTGAAGTGCATTCAGGATTTGGCTGTTGCTTATCAGAGTCATGGCCTTTTTAAATGGACAGTGCTCAGAACAGATATGGCATTAGAGGAGCACAAAAAGATGCAAACAAAATCAGTAGGCCAGAGACCATTACCAAAATGTTTGATGAAGCATTTGTAAAAACCTACACCACAACATACACTTTTGCTCTTCCAAGAGCTAAATAAGACTGCCAATTAGACTTATCTTTTGACCCTGTTCTTGCTGAAACCACGGAACTAGACCACAAAATCAAGAGTCTGGTCAGACTGAATTGTGAAGAAATCTTTTTAACAAATGCACAACGAATGCAGAAAAATCCTAAACCATTAAAAAGAAGACCAAACAGGAATTGCAAAATCCAATATTGTTCACAAAGGGCTTTATTCTTTTACCCGTTTTTATAAAAGCCAAATTCCGTTTGATAAACCGCCCTAGTTTTTTCATCGTTTTTTATGTAGACCTAACCAGATCAGTGAAAAGGAAATTCGCAACATCAAAGTGAGGGGCTTCCCTAATTTGTCATGAGCCAAGATGGAATAGTGACGAAAGAACAAAATGATTGGATTCTTTCAACTCGACAATAGAAAGCATCTCTGGTTGTCTTTCACTTCTTGGCAACATTGGCTTTCTTTTCCCAGGTAAAATACTCTCTCAGCAATATATAGCAAAATTTAGCGAGGATACTGTATTTTGAAAGAAACAAAATAAACGATTATTCTATTTGCTTCAAACTTGCCAAACAATTCTTGAACATATAGCTCCAGCGATGACCTATAAGATAATGGCTTCCGCCAAGGGCATTGTTGGCGTGATGATAAACGATATTGTTGGCAAACAGATTTTTAGCAAACATACAAAAAGCGACTGCACATTAACTAATACAAAGAATAAGTTGTGTTTGTTGAAAGGGGTACAAAAACGAGAGCAGACCAATCCATTATGGGTGACAAAAAGCTAACAGCCAAGCGCAGAAAAAAGCAGCAGAAAACATCACAGAAGATAATGCTAACTCTCTCCTGAATGCGTTTTTGTCTGGTAAAAACGGTTCCTTCGGGAAGATGGGACTAAAAAGCGCACCCATGTTGCCCGGAGCAAATGGGTCAGATCAGCAAGAACTTGCTTTTTTTACCATTCATCCTCGGAGTCGCCACAAGACAATGGTGATATTTCAGTGAAATATGCAAAGGTAGTCTCTAATCAGAAGTAGAACATGGTATTTCCATATAGTTCTTTTTATGATGAAAACGAAGTAGGAAAAATCATTAAAGGATAAACACAGCTATTTAATGCCACCAATGAATCAATGTAAAACAACTTACGGTTTTGCATAGCTAAGAGCTTTCTGGATCTGATATACAATTTTGCCAGGAGGGACACATTCAAATATGATACATCAGACCAACACAAAAGGAACTGTCACAATATACCAGCGACAAAAATTAATCCTCTTAATTCATCAAATGGCATGCCGTCTTATCGCCGATATGAATTGGGGAATTATCGCCAACAGCAACAAATAAATAAATGAATTTACGAACCCAAAGGTATCGCAGGAAATATCGGTAGCACCCAGAATGTGATCGGTGAACATCTTTGATCTTAGGAGAATAGGTGTATTAAAAATATTAAATGATACATGGCCACAATTCAATAAGAACATCTATCTAATTGAATCACATTCAGCGTGATGGGTGTTACTGTGAATCAAAAGTATAGAACACGTTTTAGCGATATTTGAGAGGATTAAATGAGAAGGCCGGGAATTGCAAATCCCGGAAAAAACCAGGAAAAACTTTGATGATAACAAGTCTATTTGATGGAATCCCCAAATCTTTAGTGGAAAATTAGGTAGAGGCGAACCATTCAAAAATATGCATCTATTCATAAGGAGGAAACTGCCCCTTGTACATTCAGAAGCAAAGTGTACAAGTGCTGCCACCAACCCGTATTCACTGAAACTAATCTTTGAAAACACATTGGGTGCCACCTAGAGTCTTTTGCAAGAACTGAAACAAGTGTAACAACAGTAACAACTTGGAGGGACAGAGTGAGGGTCACAGCATAGACTGGTGCCATCTATCACAACAAGAGGTAACATGTCTCTTTGAAACACCTGGTTCAAAAGAACGAAATAACTTCTTCTTTTTTTTTAGCTTCATATTAAATGGCATATTGGCAAGCATTGTTCTACCAAATCTATACCTGGCTACATAGTCTGTTAAGTCTTATTTTGTTCAAAAAGATTCATTTTCATTTTGTAATAAACTCATTGTTTTGCAGTTTTCATAGGGCACAAACTCTACAATGCCACCTGGCAACAGTGTCTGACATCAGGTCGAAGAGAACCATAGAGGGGGAAGGTCAAGTCTGTAGTATGCCCATTTCCAGGTTAAAAGAAGTCTGCATATGCACCCTCTTTCTATATTTGTGAAATGATTTCAAAATTGTGCTAAAAGGATGTTCACAACTTGAAGGGAAGAGTTTAATACATTAGCTATCAATTCTCACCCTGGATCACAAGACCCAATTTATTAGATAGATAGTGATTGTGACATGTTCAAAATTACCCCAATATGATGGCATATTTGAGTAATAGCCACTTTTCAACAGCCTTGCTGTCAATTCTTCCAAACATACAATAAGATAAGGAAAATCTACTCAAGAAGCTGCCTGCTCCTTTAATATCACTGATAGTTTGTATGTAGCTCCTTGTGCAGATTACTGCAGATTGTAGTTGGCATCAATGATGGCCTAGTGAGCCAGACTTTGGTACCTACACCAGATACAATGTATCTAATCACCAAGGCATCAGAACTGGATATGCAGCCTATCATTATATGCCCTAGTGATCAATAGATCAATTAAACAGCACAGATTCAGGAATGATTTGAACAAATCAGTTTTTAAGTACTCTTGATGGCCAAATTTCATTGTTGTGAACTGAAAACAAGTATCGCCCTCACCTCTTTCCCAAATGGTGCCAACAATATGAGAAAAAAATTAACCGATTTGTTTAAATTGTAAACTTTCTGCAAAACACATGTCTTATGAATAATTAGATAATAAGTTTTGCACTCTTCAATCTTAATACTTCAGCCCATACCAAAACATAAATAAATGGGATTGCAGTATTTTTACAAATTATACCCATTCTGTTCGGCCATTCACAAAATGTCACCTGTTGAGTGGTTAAGCGATTGTTGATTTAATTATGCAAGTACTTGCTTAAAGGGTCATTAACTCACAACATCCTTCCTCTTTTTATGTCCATAATTCTTAACCAATTTTACTTTAAAATCACTTATTATTAATGAAAAAGTAAAAGTTCGATTGAAAGTAGAGGCTAATTTTTATTTTCAGAAAAAAAAGCCAGGTCGTAAAGACTCCATCAATGGCGCAATCATGCCTTGTTCATATCAATAAAGTACTCTCCACATTACACTAATAAAGAATCAGTAACTTATCGCCCAAATATCTGGGCTGCCACCCCGCTTTCCCCGCTTTCCCTGCACCCGCTGCCCGCCTTTCAGACTTGATTGTAAACATTTTAGACACCGACCCAATACAACTCTAATCAGATCAAATTTGTTCTGGTCTGGCGACATCGATTACCGCTTAAAGGGCTCGACCGACTATTAACAGCAGACGCCGCAGAAATCACTCTAACTCCACGACTAAACACCAGATGTCACTACTGCATAAAAGTAGTTCTTTGAATGGATTTCAATTCAATAGACTGAACCTTAATGTTACTATTTTCTTGCTTATTCAGTAACTGTATATAAACTTTTCAGGTTTTTTTCTTCGATCAGAGGTAAGTAAATGAAACAAATCATCTTTATCATTGCTGTATTGAAAAAGAAGATATTCCGTAATGATTAATAATAACTTCCATGTTGGATCTGTCCCGTATTGGTGTTTTGAGGCAGATATTACAACCACAATGCAGGGAAGTTAACTTTAACATTCCCCAAATCCACTCCACGTGATTAAGCCACCAGGAAGATTGAGCACCACCAACATCACTCAAGTGAATAAGTGCCAGTGGTAGAGCTGAAGCGATGTATAAGCCACATGATGAGCATCACTAACCAGTTGTGATTGCTCTCGTTTTCGATAAACACCTCCTAGATCCAATCATGAAATCAGGCGACACCAAAGACATTCTGAGCAAGAATACAACTAGCAGGGTGCACTGTAAAGAATTTGTGGTAATCAACGAGAAAAGGATCCACCAACTATTTCATGTTGCCAAAGTGAGCTGTAAATTTTTCCATGCATTTTATCTTTGCAGACCTAACTAACTTGTCCAGCCAGGCAGCGGGTAAAACCGAATCCCTGTTTTAAATCTCATTTAAGTATGAGGCAATCAATGTTAAGGGCCTTGCCCAAAGCACAAGCGAGCATGTGTCAGTGAAGGGTAAGTGAAACTGCATTGTTCTGATTATATATCAGTCAACTTCACCACAAGTCCACACTGCTTGTCTATACTTTCAGAAATAAGTTTATAAATCCGTTTTTTAAGGAGATTTCAGAGAGGTATTAATTGTTACACAAGAATCAAAAGAAATCTTATCAAAGTAATTAAAATCTAATATCAGGTGGACAATTAGAGCGATGCTAACGCTGGAGTGACATGTCAACATAACATCTTATGCTGGCTATGAATCCATTGATGTGTGCCCCAGGGGAGGAGGAGACAAACCCCACGCTGACAGCCTGACAATAGATACCTATCCCTGTTAGGTTGGTCTGATAAAGCGTGATGCATCAAGAGGACCACTGCGTGAGAAAGCTGGGGTGACAATAGCAACCATTAAGCCATTCCAGTTTTGTAAGTTAAATACTGTAAACCCCTTTATTTTTACAGGCCTTATATCTCTGCGATCTTTCCGCAAGAGGGGGTTATCACGAATTTAGAGGAACAAAGATGTTCAAGTTTAAGGTTTTATAAAACCGTAGCAAAAATATCAAACATCACTTTCAAATTATGCCGGAAAAGTAAAGAGGGCATCACAGAGATAGTTGGCTGTCAGGGCTGTCATATACTAGGTTGGCCCATGAGACAAGACGGTTGCAATATTTCAGACACTGATCAAAATCACCACGAGTTACAACAACAGATAGGGAACTGCCAAACAAGCTAGAAACACAAGGCAACACTGGATATCTAATGAGGAAAATGATAATTGATGAACAAACCTTAATCCTACAGAATCATAGTGTTGGTGAAAAATTACTCAATGCCAAAATATTACCTCCAAGTATTTTTGGACCAAAGCTCACCGAGACGGAAAAAAACACCATATCAGGCCAGCGCTTCACATCCACTGAATGATGCAGACCCCTCAGGGACTTTTATACCGCATTTCCTCAACTTGAACACCGAATCTGGACAAATAATGACTGAAAACCCCTTAGTTCAAATCCAGGAACTAGAAATTATCGTATTGAGTGCTGTGTCCATATGAATACCAGCCAGAAGCCTACAAATGCTCAACGTATTCACAGAGCGGCCATGAATGCGCGAAGCAACCTCAGAAAACTGCCGATAAGTCACAACACGACGTAATTGATACTGAAGGAGACTCTCAATAACTTGCAGCTGAAGTGGAGTAATTTCCTGCAGATTGCATTTCGAAGCTTGCAGTAGGAGGTCGTTAATAGGGAAGAGTCTTCAGCAAATACGGCCAAGAAGCCGCCCAACAATGGACGCTATCTGGCCAAGATGGTGCGACAAGTGCCATCCCTTCCTGCGATAATCGGATCCATAGCCACCATGATTATATTAACTCACATTTCACCATTGGTAGTGACCAGTTAATAAGAAGGGTAGTCGAAAGTAGACCTTCTTGGAACTTGCGCTGTCATTCAGACTTGCTGGAGACCCAACAAATCCCATCACAGTCAAGATGTACATTTTTATCCATCAGAAAACTAACTATTCAGGCATTTACAAGAGCATGTCGAGTAGGCCATCGACAGATTAAAAATCGCCACTTGTTCTTAAAGCTCAATTTGATGACTAATCACCTTGGATACCCAGAGAGAACGCCAAGGATGTCAAGGATGCCAGAGAGATGAGTTGATATCACAGATCCAGAGACACCTAGGAGACGACAGCAGAACTAAACAATTCACCTGCAGCTGTCTGATCGTCGGATTACGAGTGGTCGGAATATGAGTGGTCGGCATTTGGTGTAACTGAATTTTTAGGATATCAAGGGTGAAGGTAAATATATTAACGCAATATGTGGTATGTTGGCGCAATCAATATAAAGTGTGTGATATAGGAAATATCACACTATGTCCAGCACATGTAATGTGCCTATCAGGTTGAGACTAGTATTTTAGTCATTAGTCATGATATACATGCAACTGTTATGATTTGTAACCTGAGGCTAAAATAAGCAAAACTTACAAAATCAATAGTTGACACCCAAGGGGCTGGGAATTGCTGTCCTTTACAGAGAATTGTCTTGATTATGGAGGTCAAATTGAATGAGAGTGACTAATTTTGGGCTGAAATAGGTGTCCTCAAAGGGGAGGCTTTCCTGCTTAGAGAGGTTCCATTGTATTGTCCATTACTGTCCATCTCAGGTCGGTGTAAATAATAATACTGATCAATTCCATGCGTTCTCGTTCTCGGTCAATGCTTAACCTGGGTCTATCTCATTGAGGCTGCTGTAATATGATACCAATTTGGCTGTATTTGTATTAACAATAGCAATGATAAATGACCCAAGGCACCACTGGTCATGAGTCCAAACTTTTACCCCACCTCCTCTACCTTATGGGGTCAGGAAGCTGTTTTCGGATGAAAAGTCCATTCACTTCTTTCTAAATTATGTTCGCTCTTCTGATATATTGTGGTTTAAAAGTATCTCGGCAACAAATCACTAAGAACTGCCATATCAAAACAGCGTTAACGACCAGTCAATGAGCTCCACCTTAAGCAGGTAATCAGTCACTGACCCTGGGCTAACCTTCTCCTAAGATCAATCAATAAGCCAAGACCGAAACTGCCTCCTTGACTGAATACAAATTGAGACAAATTGGAGAACATAGCTTCAAGAGCTGCTTGTGAAACCTACATCAGCATATAAAGGACCTGCCAAAACATTCACACAGAAAATACCTGCACATGGGAGCTTGCTGGGCCCAGTCAACAACCCAACCTTCCAAGTCTTACTGGCAAGAAATTGCCTCCCACACAGAATACAAATTAAGACATATCAGATATTGGAATACATAGCTTCAAGAGTGAATGCTAGATTGGCAAAACATCACAAGAGATCAAAACATTCATGCTCTACTGTATACCTTGTAATAAATCACCTGTGGCAGGCAACCAAGACTCCTGACCACAGACACATGAACATATTCTGACGACATTCATCTCGGATGAGTATGCTTTTTCCAATAAAAATATGCTTTTTTGTGATTTTTATTGTATCATATTTAGGTTCTTTGCAAAATCCTCCCACAGCAGGCCTTGGTATCATTCCTAAAATGCATTATCAAAATGAGAGTTGATTTAAGAATCGATCCAAAGGCCTGCTATGGCAGGATGGCACAGGTGAAATGGCAAATGTTCCAATCCCAGCTGGTACTTTACCATTTCTGATGACAATCCTATCTCTATTAAACAAAGATAAACAGTAAGAGAGATGCCTTAGCTGCAAATGTTTTGTTGCTCTTTCAAAGATGCCTGAAATAAAACTCCACACACCATTTGTTATTTACCAAAGGATAAAATGATAAAGAAGACAAGAGCTGGTGATTCATTACACACTCTTCCCTTCCATCCACACAACCACCTTATCGACTCGCTTCTCCAAAGGATGCGGCTGATGTGAGTTTGATATGATTTTATATTGCTGCTGGATGAGTGTGCTGCTTCATGAGAAGTTGCGAGATGGGATGTGAACAACGTCAGTCCTGAAGAAGCTATTGTGGTCAAATCCAGTGAATGGATTGAACTTTCTAATGCTTCTGTACCCAAGGACACTTAACTTTCATTTCTGCATCCTTGAGCAAGGTAATACAGCCATGTCAGGGCAGATGGTCACCTCAGTGGTAGTAGAGGCGAGGGCAGGAGTTGGCTCTATATGTATAACAGGATTTGGGAATGGGGGGGTCCAGAAGTGAGAAATGTTAAGAAAAACCATCGACCCCCAAAGTCGATGCTATCGTCTTCAGAAAAATTAAACGTCAATTGTACGCTGAAACATGTCTAATCAATAAAGTCCACATCAAAACATCATGACTAGACATCGACATGATTGTTTACATCAAATAAGGCGGCCGGCCTTCTTACAGGTCATGGCTGGTGAATAACTTAATCAACTTATCTGATTTAAAGGTGGTCTGCTAGAGGTATTGTTTATTGGCACCTTATCAATGATTTAGTAGACAGTGAACCAAGTGCAGAGCTGGGCGAATTGTTAGCCTGTAGGTGAACTCTTTATTAGTAGAGTCACAGTGAACTTGTGGCAATAAAAGGTTATGATAAGTTCGGTTCCTTGTTTTGACCCAGGAATGCTTCATCCAAGTGCTTTGGTATATACCAGGGTCCTGCTTCATTCTTGAACCTGAGACCTTGGGTGATATGAATAAAGTCTAGCAATTGCTTTTACTTCAGTTTTGTACAGAAAGGCCCAGTGTAAATGTACATGGAGTTTTAGATAAAAGCATTTGCTAGTCTTTATTCATATCACCCATTGACTCAGCTCAAACTGCCAACAGCACAATCAAATCAATACAAGCAATTTGTGATAATCTTCAAGCATCATCTGGGTCAACTCCAAGCTCAACATAATTAAATGCCATACAATTAATCCTGGCAGAAAATGACACAGCATCAAACAAGACAATAACAAAACAACCTGGAAAACTCAGAAAAATCGATAGATTGGCTAAGAATTTCAAACAAACCCTGTGGCTATTCTAACCTATCATCACAATTACTGTAAATCGTGGAATTCTACGCATAAACAGGTCTACACTTATATCCATAAATTTGTGACAAGTTCAATGGCATAATCAATATGTAATGATCATAATTCCAGTTGATTGATATGAAAGCTGATGCATGCATTGACTCGGATGTTGACGGTGCACGTTCGCAGGGGTGGCATCTCCTGTAGATTCTGACTGGCATTGCTAATGCTGAAGCATGGACACAGCATCATGAGCATCAGGTCATTTTAACCTGGCATCTATCTCCTCTACTCAGTCTCAGTGTTAAAATCATGCCATGGAAGGAGCATGTGGATGGCCTATTTTATGAGAAGTTGAAGGAACAGATGACATCCAACGTATACCCAACCAGGTATTACATCTCATTTGAGTCCTCATTTTGCCTGGCACAAATCATAACCTTGGGAGGCAAAAAGGGAGAGAATTCACAACAGAATAAGACTGTACACAGCATGAGTACACCCTCTGCAGGGCATCACTGCATGCGTGGATAGTCTCAATGCATGAACATCTTAGCGTGTTTGCCTCGCAAGGTTTTCAATGCATGAATGCCATAGCCGCGAGCCTCCGCTAAAGAATTAATAATCAGATTTTACGTTGAAGGACTTGAGGTCTTTCACTTGTCAGCTGAGTCTCGCGGGTAATGCTCTAGACGCATCAACTTGGCAGTGAAGTGTTTGGGGGCATGCATGATGTTTGCTGTCAATGGCCCCATCAATGGAAGAGAGAAATCATTCTTTTTTGCGATGGCGATGGCGGAGATGGTGAGCAGTAGTGTTGAGAGGGGTCAAATGCTCGAGTGGGGTTCTTGCTTTCAATCAACATGCAAATAGTTTTTCCTCCAGGTGTTAAAATAAACACTACAACGGATGTGAGTCAGTCATCATTTGTGCATATTACATTTTCTGATTGCTAAAAGTTCACAAATTTGTTCATTTTCAATTGGCTACATGTTGTGTTTGCTGCTGAAATGTAATGGTTAATACATTATGGCTGAAAAGAAACAAATTATGGCTCTGAAACTTCCTGCGTTGAGAGAATGGTTAAATACACGAAGCACCAGAAAAAAGTAATCAATTTATAATGTAAAAGCAAGAAGGAATATCAGCTGACAGTTCAATATACTTAGTATTCCAAAGCTACTATATTATTCTAGATTCACCGACCTAATACCATTTCTGAATATGCAAGAGTCCTATGACAACAATATTGCAATGGTAAAGTACCAAGTGCGCATCTTCCCTTGCCCCATTGAGCCAGCCTCATCTGCTACTCCTGTCATGTCTCAACCAGAGTGCAATGTTTCACCCTTACATAATAGATTAAATAAGAAATATACTTCTTCACAGGACATTAGCCATTGAGAGGCAGTGTATAGATCTGTCTACATTGGGCAATATCAGAGTCAGGCAATATCGATGTCTGCAGTGATGATGCATTTTGTCTGGTTGGAGAAGTTTTGCTGTGAAGGATTGTAAGCGAAGCTGATTGGGACAAGTATCGGTACAAGAAGATGTTTTTTAAGTATTTTAACTGTTCACTATTTTATATATCAAAGTATCTGGCTGAAGAAAAATTAACAATCAACAAAGCATTTAGCTTTTTGTCATACTTCTGCATCAGTGGAGGTCATGCAGAGTTGCTTATTTTTGTGTGGCTGGGACATTTATTTCTGGTGTCATACATGTAAGTTAGGTTAACATGTTTGGAAACAGGCTGTTATTAGCTGGGTTTTTCATTCTTGCAATCCTCACACTCTTGCATAACAAAAGTGAAAATAAACCAACTTCTTCCGCAGTTTTCATTTGCAACACTGAAATAAGAGACTTTCAACAAAGGCGCCAAACGTAAAAAGAGTATCGCCTACCTTCTTAACCTTCTTTTTCGGAGAAACCATAAAAGGTGGCGACGTAGGCATGCTTGTCGTCGTGGTCGTCAAGGAAGTTGTAACCATAGTAACAGTTGCCACCGGTGACACAGCAACTACAGTGGTTATTGCCATAGTAGTATTTGTAGTTGCTGTTGCCATGGTTGTGGTTTTTGCTGTGACCATGATAGGGCCTGGGAGACTTTGGACTTCAGTTTCAACTTTTGGCGGCGAGGGTGGCGGCTCTGGGCTGAGAACATCAGGCATTTGCATATTTTCATTTGGAGTCACTGGTCTGGTGTCTCTAGCCGTAGTCGTGGTTGTAGTTGTCATGGTTGGAGGAGACGTAATACTTTTCCGGTTTATGGAGTTTTTCACACATGTCTGGAAATATAAAGAAAGTAAAAATATCAGCAAGGGGTGACATGTACTGTAATGTGCCCTTTATTTGGTAGCTTTCTGGAATAATTCCCCGATATCTTGAACCTCAAAAAGGCATCAGCAATAAAAAGACCTTTACTTTGTCAAGTGCAAAAAGAAGAAGACATATCTAACAGCTTATCCACATATGTGCACAAGATAATGCTGTCAATGCTATGCTCATTCCTGAGAGAGAGAAACATATCTATCTATTTTCATGATAACAAGCTGCACTATAGTGCTATTCTAAAGAGACATTCATATAGGCTACGACACCTCAGGTGAATACTTTTTAGAGAGACCTGGGCTGACCCCTGGAAAATTATTCAAAATGATACAACTAAAAGAAGCAACCAAGGGTATACAATAAATGTTGGTGGCAATCCTGCAGCTATTCCATGTAACGGAAAGATGACAATAGCTCAAATAATTTAGAGACACATTCATACACATGTAGGAATTAAGTTCATCCGTGATCCCTGGATAGTGAAAAGTATGAAGTGACCACGTTGGTTTGTTGTGGTTCAGAATAATAGCGAGACAAGCCAAGAGAATGTGCTAATCACATTCTTTGTAAGACAAAATGTCTGTTCTACTTGCAATAAAGGTGTTAAAATTTGTACATTTCTGCTACATGTATAATTATCAATGATACACACAGGAAGGCATGATCCATGAAGAGTGCTGACATATTGATATGGCACATTCCACCCACGTTTCAGTTCACCCAACCTTGGCCTTGAACATTATTCAGGCAAATGTACACTAAAACATACCAAATGTATAGCAAATATTGCCCAATTTAACATGGAATGGACTGGGGATGGGGAAAGTGAACCGCCAACAAGCATTTAAGGTGCAAACACACCACAGAATAAACCACACTGTATGCATATACTGCAAATAGATTGGATTTATTCTATCAACATATCTAATTGACCATGTTAAACACATGTTTGTTCTTTATATATAAATCTATAACCTACTTGTAGTCTATGTAATTATGAGTCATGACCAGAGTGCCCTTTACATGAATGTACAAAACACAATGCGATAAGACGGACTCCTATTTAACATTATCAGGTAGCAAAAAATGTGTTGATTAAATTACACTTTATCATCCCAGACATCTTTATCTCCCATGCCTTTGATATCTGAAATAGTGATATATTTTATTGACAGATGGCAGCACGTGCACAGTATCGAAGGAACTGTAATATATAGCGTAATGTGCTCCTTTATGATACTTATTATTATCCTATTGATTTGTTGTCCTCGTGGTCTTCCCCAAGGTCATGTTCAATTATTGACTTCTCAAGTCTGTATCAACAGAGGGTTTTCAATGAATTTTCCATAAAGTACCCATCAGCAGGAAATCAGAAGTACTGCTATAATGTCTTAGACCTTGAAAGATATAATGATAGCAAAACCTGGGTTGTATTTCGATGTTAACTGTATAATCCCTGACCAAAGGGTAGCAGACTTTCGACAAATATCTGTATATGGTGCAGGGATTGAGGCCTGTACCTTTTCAGCGCAATTACATAAGAAAACTGCCAACTGCTGATGATGAGTGACACACAATATCAAGGAGTAAGAGCTACAGAGCCAGCAAATCATGACATCATCAACGCATTGGATGGTGCAAGACGTGATTGGTTTTGCCATGGTCATTTCACCTCAATTGTTGTTTTTTATGTTTCCGAAACCTGACCTCCTCATGACCCCTGGAAAGGTACTGGAACGACAGCGCACCCTAGCAGATTTGATTCGCAACCTCTATTACAGTTATACACCACCTTCAAAAAGATTGCTTTTTCACTTCCTACAGGGGAAAATCTTCAATTCATCGACATGTTCCAATAGTACACAGGTAAGGAATATCCTTCTTTTGCCTACAGAATTAGGCAAAATATTTTCCTAAAGTAAAGTACAGTCTTTTTTAACCAAAAAGGTCTGTGTTTATTCATTCTATAACATATGACAAAAGGCCAACTGTTTTCGTCCATAATTGTCACACTTTTCTGAATATTCAGATGAGCACTTCAAGTAAAATGCTCTTTATAAACATGATAAAGGTGTCATATTTCAATTCTGATCTCTGAATGTGGTATGAATAACCACAGGTCACAATACAACACTAACATAATAACTCTATGTATCATTACTACTAATGTTGATAACTATGCCACCATTATTCATGCAATTTTAAAAAATTGTTTTATCCCGACTGCATCTGTTGCTTCCTGGAACATAACATGAACTGAGAAGTCAAACAAATTTATTTGCTTCCTGGAAGCCACATGATTTTATAATTAGGCTACCGCCTGGGTGGATATTAGATGCATCTAGTACATGTATGAGAGTAGATACTTCCAGGAGAGCCCCACCCTCTAGTGAAATCAAAACATGGTTTAGGTGCAACATGCAGCTCTCAACAAGTGTTTAAGTGGCATATAATTTGTTATAATGGATAAAACATGCCTATGTATACACATGATGTCATTCCAATAGCAAACAGGTGTCATTGACAAAAGCCTGTCAATCACATATTGTCAATCTATCAACAAGTCCTGCTTATGGCCCAGCGAGCCCTTTAAGAGCGATATCGACCAACTTGTTATTGTACTCGCATACTTGAACGGCAGTTGTTCACCAGATTTGGACAAAGGAATGACGGGTGGGATCAGTCATACAAAATGACACATTTTTGAATTGGTCGTTTGATTGTATTACTTTCAAACAACATGGTGTCATTGTCACAGATAATTTTCCTTTTCCTGTGCAGGGGATTCACCAATAATGAAATACTGACTACTAAATCTGTTGGTATTTTTACTTCTCGATAACAGGATATATCAAACAGATGTGGGAATTTGGGAGAGGTTATGGGCGGAGTCTAAAGCACTTCGCAAACCAGCATTGTCTGCTGCTTCGACCTGCAACGAAGCCATGATAACGGGACACTTAAATTGCAATTTTATTTAACCAATTGTCAGCTGCTTAGCTTTCCAATCACCATCACGTTGTCATAACTATGTGGAGGTCGTAGCATTAGAAATCATCACTGTACATCCCAGTTTGGGACCCAGCTGCAATCTAGCCTCTCAGGTGTAAAAATGTGTGTCCATGTAAGATGTCAATTTAAGAAGCTTTTTTCCAAGTTTAATCTAAATTATTGGTTACTGGTCAATTCAATGTAATTACTAGTCAATTTGAATTGTATTTGACTAAAATGCAAATGAAAGATAGTTTGCTTGCAGGCAGAATTGCTCTCTGTTGTGGCATGAAATCGAAACCAGTTTATTATTGATTGGCCATCACAGCTATGACCAATTCCGTGTTATTTTTAAACAGATATAATAGAATAAATGATTTCCTAATCTTCATTCATTAACCACAACTGGCCTTTGAAAATTAGAAACGGTGGTAACAACCGATGTCATCCACAAGAATAAGTTGATGACAACATGGATGGAGATGTGGCAATCACCTTTCATTGGCTGCAACAATTGACCATGCCCACAGATCAATAGCCACTAATGGCTGTCACAACAAGTGTGCACACCCAGACATAGCTGAAGACAGTATGAAGACGGTGTAGTTACTTGTCGTTGCTGCCATGCCAGCCTTTTAATCTTGAGGCAAGATTTACTAAGAATCTGGACTCCAAAGCGAAACCAAATTGTCCATCTTGCTTGACAACCAAAAGGATATCAGTCAAGAGGATCAGATCAATCAGTCCAGGCAAATCCAGCATGTCAGGGGGCATCTAAAACTGCATATATTCCATATATTCTATACAATCTGGGTGAATTGGGGGGGGGGGGGGGGGGGAACACAATCCATATTTCAATAGTAACTTGATAATCACAATTACCATATCCACACACCAATTGATTACAATAGACAGTAAAAGCCACGTCACCATGATATCCCATCTCAAATACCACCAACTACAAAAAGCAATTAGATCCATTTACATAATTCTCCATTGCCTTTGTGAGTCTATTTCAGTTCATAAAAACAGTAATTATTGCATGCGCTTTGTAATATCAAATAGAATGCATCGGTTTAAAAATATTTTACAATGTATCAAAAACATGGTTTGATATAACTATGAATTGATTGTAACATTTACACCATTAATGACAGAGTAGAACATGACATGTTTATGCACATTTGAAACTTAAAATGAAATATTGATGAGATAATTTGAAGTGGGGTATGTGAGTGTACTTGATGATGGTTTCAAGCCAAGCGTATGCTGATAATGGGCCAGGAACTCATACTGATAAATAACAGCAATATTTACGGTCATATACTGCACAGACTGTTTGCATGCCATTTATTTTCCCGTTTCAGATAATCGCCAAATACATTCGGCTGCAAAAAGGAAAAATTTAAGTTATTATTTTAAACTATGAACAGGGTTGTCAAAACGCCAAGTTGCAATTTGATTTAGTCAATGAAATGGCCAGGGCCATTGTGCTCACCTCATGTGGAGGAAAGATGGATAAAGAGCATGGTCTTGTGTCATGTAGTGTTAGGTTTGATGTAGGTCCAAGCAATTACAATTTCCCCAGAATGGCCAATTTACAGTACATTCGACCTCTGTGACCTTGAAAAGTAGGTCAAATCAAAGAAGACCCGGGTGACACATTGAATGGATGTTAGAATTAGATGTACCTAGGAATAATGGCATTTTGAAGAATTTAGGATTTGGCCCCCTCCCTGGAGGCCAAACGGCAAATCAGATCGCACCAAACTTCGGTACCTGAGATCACCTGACCAAGGGGTACATGTGTACTTAATTTGTGATCAATAGTCATTGCAGTTAAGAAACATGCCATAGTTACGGCCTGACGGCGAATTTACGCCATTTGACCTCTGTGACCTTGACAAGAAGGTCAAATTAAAAACCTGTGTGACATATACTGTATGGTGGTTAGATGTACCCATGATATCAAATTGGTGGCAATCGGGCAAGAAGTTAAGGAATAATCACATTTTTAAGGTTTTTGGATTTTGCCCCCTGGTGGTCAAGTGGTGAATCATATTGGACCAAACTTTGGTCCCTGAGATCACCTGACTAAGGGGTAAATGTGTACCAAATTTGGTATCAATAGTCATTGCAGTTTAGAAACGTGCCATTGTTACATCCTAACGGCTAATTTACACCATTTGACCTCTGTGACCTTGAAAAGGAGGTCAAATCAAAAACCCGGAGGATATATGATGCACCTTTGCTAGAAGTACCTACCATATTTTTTTCAAAATTTCCCGACTACTATTAAGGGAGATATTGCATATTTTCACTTTTAACATTTGGCCCCCTGGTGGCCAAACCATGAAACGAATCGGACCGAAACTTGGTCTCCCAGGTGTCATTACATAAGGGTACATGTGTACCAAGTTTCAACTCAATAGCTCTAACAGTTACGAAACGTGCCCTGCTAACGGACGACGGACGACGACGACGACGACGACGACGACGACGACGACGACGACGACGACGACGACGACGGACGACGGACGCCACGGTATGGGATAAGCTCACCTCTGCTAAGAGGTGAGCTAAAAAACAAAATGGCTGCAGCTATTTTTGAGTTTTTATTCCAGTAATGGGCAGGCAATTTATTCACACTTATCAATCTCATCAGAGCGATATGATTGCATATATTTTTTTAATTCAACATCATCAAGTGACAGGTCCTTAATTGTGAATCTACCTAGAGAGCTTCGATCTCACGACCTTCTACATAAGCCGACACTTGAAGAATGTCATTGCGTGTTCATCTTGTATTTCTTTCTGATGTCACCAGTGAAAAAAACAGCCAACAAATTCATACATAGGCAGATCAGGCAGCAACATCTCATACATCAGAAAATACAATGTATACGCAAAGTGCGAATTTGCTCAATCGCCTCACGTCAGTCAAGAAGAGAAGTATTCAGCACAGGGATGAAATGGTGCTTACGTATTTCCATAGAAACACAATTCTTTCATGTTGCATGTCACACTGAGTAGCTTCGAGATGCTCGAGTTCACGCTTTCGAAAGAAATACCTTGATTTGATGACAGCAAAGAAGTGGCCATCACGAATCATAATGGGTTAACATTCATAAACTGATCTGCTACTACTTAGGGGGAGTGAGATCAAGAGGCGAATGTGACCGGAGACCTCGATAATTCAAGATGAGAGATGGTTGGAATTTACAATATCAGAAGCGATCAAGGAAGTGAGGATATGGGCCCTCCAATCTAACTGGAACCAAATGGATATTTTGAGTCAGAATTGTGCTCTGGATTGTTTTACTATTATTTAACTATTATTCTTCAGAACACTTTATACTGCCAGTCTGAAACTGCCAAATTACTGAGCAGTGAATAGCAGAAAATTTCCTACTTCCATTCACAGACTAAATAATGAACATCCTCTCACCCTAGGCCCTTTAGCTCGAGTCACTAAATGACATCCCATCAGATGGACATCTATATGAGAAAGTAGAAGGAAGCCCCAGGGGGAGAGATTTGCCCGTCATTGATCGCATAAGATACAGCCAACATACACATGTCAATCAATCAAATAAGGATCTGGTGATTGTCCACAGTATTTATGTGGTCAGTGGGGAGAGGCTGTCAATGCAAGGAGACAGAAGTTGGTTGGCAATGGATAGAGTAGGAGTGTGATGGGATCATTCACTTTCATTCAGTTCATTTGGAGGTTAGAGGAGGCACTATTGATGGGGATAAGGGACAGCGGTCAGTTTGGAATGGAATGGGATTCATATTAGGGGTATCACAGGAACTCTCATCCCATTACCAATCCCAGCCTTAATAACAGGCAGCTTAGGCTATAGAGCTCGTTAACAAACTAAGAGTCAAGACGATTTATAGGAAGCAGCCAAAAAGAGCCACTTCATCTGTGACCTGGGCAAGTCATTTTACTTCCAATGTCGACACCTCATTTGAATGAGTCATAGGACGGAGACTTCTCTGAATTTGGTGCCTATTCCAGGGTGAAAAATGGCAGAAGGGGAGTCAGTAGGCCATCCACGCCTAGTACAATAACAAAGCAAACACTCGCCATCTGGCAAACCCAATTAAACCCAAGAGAAGTTCAAAGTCAAAAGATTGCCTTTTTTTTAAAACTTATCATTTGGAAATTCTTACTTCGTAACAGAACCAAGGCAAAATATCGCTTAATTTTAATCTTATCACATGGACATTCAAACTTATAAGTAGTAAAGAGAGCCAAACCAATAAGATAGCTCCTAAAATAATATTAACAATCGAGATGATTTTTGCATTTCAATAAATACGCACATTCAATATTTTAAAGCAATTTCCCTCAGGACAGCTATCAAACATTACCGACAGCTATCAAGCATCAGTACTGATGGCCTTCGAATCAATAATCCCATATAATCACATTGTATGACACTTGTACGCGAACAGCTTGCTATGAGAGTGGATCAGGGCGCAAATACAACTACGTTATGAACACCGCCACAAATTACCGACCTGCACTTCGGGTGTATAATGCTAAAGTGCTTATGATGATGGCAAGGGGATTTTTATACTTAATAGTATAATGGCACCACAAGTCAATTTTGCAGCATGGAGGCCAAGTGAGTTTTACTCTGTGTGTAAGGTCAGGTCTCTGAAGTATGGGGACTGTGGGGCAAAACTGGTTACCATTCTCAACACTGTGCTGCATCATGAAGGCATGCAGTCAATTTCACTCAGTATTCCCCGGCTTGGAAGGGGGACAGAGCCCCCTCCTCGGTTGGAAGAGGGGAGGGGGATATGGACCGCCTTCTGTTTGCACACACTAAGTTTGTTTTATTGTCTTGACACATCTGAATACCTGAATAGTACTTCTTATGATTTGTGATGTAAAAATTTCAGGCAGAGGTGATTATGAAAAAATATTAAGGACATGTCTTGATTCATATACAGTAAAGCAACATCACTTAGAAATAAACTTGACATTTCAATTTGGGTAAGTTTATGCATTGAAAATCAATTTTTTGTATACCAGTATTGACAGTTCGCATGCACCAATTTCATGCAGCTATATGAAGCACATTATAATTCAGTTTGCATGGCCTGATAATACCATTTACCATAACATATTAGCTGCGCTTACACCACGAAATATTGGTGGACCAATTGCACTTACACCACCACATTGCCGCGACAAATTGGTTCGGCAATCCATTGCCGATACAAATTGCCGAGCGAATTTGTCCCACCAAGCTTGATGGTCCAAATTCGCCCGGCTTGTTAAAAGTTCGGCTTTGTCGTGGTGTAAGCGCAAATGGATCGGCAATTGGCAATTAGCTAGTTAGATGGTTCGGCTCCAGGCGGCGCTTTCGAAATGGCGCTTTCTGCCAAGGCTTTCCGCGTTCTGCTTATTGTTTGCGCGCCATCTGTAGCCGGATTTTATAACTAGCTGCAGCGCTGGTGTAAGCGCTTGGTGGATTTTCGATGGTGCGGCATTGGTTCCCGAACCAAGATTGGTGGTCCATTTTCAGGTGGTGTAAGTGCGGCTATTATCAAGCTGAATAATTTTGTGAAATCATCAGGACTATAATCTCAATGAATAATCCGTGCACATGTTAGATTATTCTTAGGCGATATGAAATTCTATCATTTCAAAACATGACAACAGAGGAAGCCGATTTTTAAAGATGGTTCATGGTTAAAACGAATTAGATATTCAGAAA
Source organism: Lineus longissimus (assembly GCF_910592395.1). Lineage (NCBI taxonomy): Eukaryota > Metazoa > Nemertea > Pilidiophora > Heteronemertea > Lineidae > Lineus > Lineus longissimus. Next base: position 9,053,335 of record NC_088309.1, read on the forward strand.
CAATATAAAGCCGCAGGCATACAATCCATCAGTGGTGACAAACCAGGTGAAAAGGATTGTAAAATGTCTGCTGCTGGAAAAGGCTTGTCTTGCCGGAATTTAACCTCAGATACAACAGCATAACTGACTAGGAATATAATCCTCGATCCCCTCAATGGGATTCTGGTCGATGGCTGACTGCTTCCCGGTCAAGGCTCCATTTTTTTATATTATCATGGTATTATAGTCCAGGGTTGAAGGAAGTTATCGTTACTTTATGATAAGGCTTAGGTGTCTTGCTCAAGGACACCAAGATTCATCAGTGGCAATCCTATCAAGCATCTGACCCCCACCCTCTAATAAAAGCCTCGCCCTCTATCAAAATTGCGACACATCTCCGCCTGAGTGATTATCTTTATTCACCACTCCAGTCTTTGTCCTCATCAACATATGACACGCCAACTGTTTGATCGGTCAGGCGACCTTATGTTGATGACATACTTGTTGCATGATAACATTGGTTTGCTTGGAGTGCCATGTCAAACCTGCAGCTAATGAGCAAGGCATGACACCAGCTTCCTGTACCACGCTTCCTGCCATCTAAACAATCATGATTTGCAATATTTCCGATGTTACCATGAGTCCATTTTTTAAATTAAAATCAAGAATAAAGAATAGTGACCATGTTGTATAATAATTAATATGCACATACACAACACTAGGTCGGGTCGGCATTTTGTTAGAGCTCAGTTACCAACAGAAGAGGCCGTTACCCACAGGAACTTTGCATCCATCAAAGTAATAGTGGGAAACACTGCTCTGAAATAATAATTCACAGGGTAGCCTAGTTCTGACTTTCTTAGCTTCAAGTCTATTGAACATGCCCACTCAATACCAACAGCTATAATTGCTAGCTTTTTCCGGTCAAATATCAGTGAAATATGCAATATAATATCCATAACCAGCAAAACATATAAGGCAGTGCGTCTATTTACTGTACTAATCAATACATTATAAAATATTCAAACAAATTACTCTAAAGTATTGAGCTGTTTCACTTGAGGCATGTAAATCATTCCACCAATCACTCCGACATCGGGCGCGTATCAAATTCAAAATGTATTTTCAATGGGGACCGGAGAGGGAAGAACAGTAAAACGCATTGCGGGAGAGTAATGTGAAACCTCACTGGGATGTTTTCAATGCAATGCAGATTCATGTTGACTGAGAATACAGGGTGCATCAGAATCACAGATCAAATTCAAGGGGAGCCAATGGGAATATTATGGGAGAAGGCAATAGATACATGCATGAAAAATCCCTGACCCATTTTGAAAATAAGATTGCAATGTGAAACAGATATTTTAGGGATTCATGTTCTCTGACTTTAAAAAGAGTACAGGGTGCAAGAAATCGAGGAAAATCATTCTTTATCAAATGCGATTGATAATCCACTGGTCTAGCTCGACTATAATTTAAGTGGCCTGAATTGCAATGGCCAGTCAAAGGTCAACAGTGCGGATTGAAGTACGTGACAATAAAGCTTCAGTGGCTTTTATAACAGTAATTGTCACCAATTTGATTCTTCCAGCATCTGGCCAATTGATAATCTTTAAGCCAAAGTCAGCGGGCTTGGCAATTGAAAAACATAAGGAATATAGTTATGGTGGTTTCCTAATGATCCCCACTGAGAACATCATTCTATTAGACTATTAGCATCAGTACTTTGAGGTTAGCATTCTGATTCGTTTCAATGAGGCGGTTAATCACAGCAACATCTCTTTCCGATATCAATTGTGATGGAAAACCTGTGAGCTTGCCATGTTAATGTGATGTTCAGGAGCATCTCTATCTTTGTCTCGAGATAAAGAAGATACATAAAATAACGATACCTGGTAATGTAGCCTCTATGGCAATACATAACACTAGTCTAGGGTACAACCTGGTAATGGATCCTATCTCTATAGATGTGCACATATGACTACTTCTTATACCTGCACTTACCTGCAAGAAGAGGAATCAACAACAAATTAGAAAACAATGCAAGAAATGTTTGCAAAAAATTTCAAACCGCTGAGGAAACGATCTTGTATAGTATATGTTATCATCAGAGGGTGTCAGCGACTGAAATGTAAGCCCGGTAAAAGCAATTTCAATTCAACTGTTCAATATTATTTAGAAGAATGGCAGTAACTCAAAAACCACAGGAGTCTGGATACTGAACAAGTCCAAGGTTAAAAAGGAAATGAGAAAAAAACTAAATTCTTGTCAAACACATCACTTTTGAATAACCATCTGCACAACAATAGAGAAGCACTCCTCAAGAACGCTTTCCAAAGGCAACTGAGTCATAGCTGTCACAAGTCATCTATATTCACACAGTTAGTGGCTAATTGTTCTTAATGAGGCTGCATGTGTGCTGGGGGAAACAGGAGCAGCTGACAGTAAAGAACTTGGTAATCCATGCTTGTCAAGAGGAAGAGCCCTTGGCATTTAGCAAGAATATCATTTTTTGGATCTGATATGCTGACAATATCATAACGTCAACCTTCTTTAACTCGTTACGGTTCAATCACATGCTCAACATATCCGACCCAATCTTGACACACAAGGTTCTGAGGTTGCAACCGAACGCTCTCATCAATATTCTCATGCCTCTTCGAAACTGTTCTACAAGACCACTATATCAACTGGCCACATATCAATGCTGAGTAATGGGTCAAGCCCAAGAGAGCAATCACACATATTTAGCAACAAACTTTCTATTTTTAGTAGGAACACAAAACCTAGAACTGCAATATTCTCATGGCTTGTCCAAACTGTTCAACAAGACCAATAGATCAACTGGCCGCGTACATCAATATTTCATGAGATTTATGGTATGATGATGGTGATCAGGAATAGAGCTAAACTGGCTAGACCGGCTTTGTCATGTAGTGATCAATATGGTGTAAGCAGCGATAGATGAATATGGCGAGGTTTTTCATCGGATTAATGTGGATGCGTGCTTCACCCGATGGGATTGCAAAGCATAGCTATTGAATAGCTCGCACACTATGGCATACCTTGCACATTGCATGAAGATTTAGTTTTTTATGCTTGTGTGGCGAGTAGCCTAAGTTCAGTGAAACAGTAGTCATGTCTGTTGATCCATTCAAGGTGGATGATATCTTTTAGGTGGCGCACTAAATTTCTCCTGAATTGCAAGACCTGATAATGATTGATCTGCTAAGCCAAATAAAAGGATTCCCAGTCCATGGGGAGATAACCCTGACATCAGGAACATATCAATGTGACAGTGAGAAACCATACAGAATATTTATAATCCACATACAATGCAAGAGAAAACTGCTGAGGTCCGATATTATCAATTTATAAGATTTTGCCACAATTACAATACATCTGTCACAAGCCACATTAGATAATCCATTTATTAATTAATTAATTAATTGTGTACCGTGTATTACTTCACTATTTAAAATATTCCTGGTATAGTATAATACATAGTCCGAGTACATCTTTTGGTGTGATATTCAATAATTGTTAGAGGTTTCACAAATCTTTACGCTGCACATATTCATGTATTCACAATTAGAATCCTGGGTTGTTTGCAAACATTGTACCTGTCCCAGAGTATGCTCACTTGAAAGAAGGAATCGATAAATGAAAAACAGATCATGTTACGGCTTTCTGAGTGGAAATATTGTGCTATACACTTCAAAGGCTGTCTGAGAGCAAATAACTTGTCATCTTTCTGTATGGACAATTATACGGCTAGTCATAATACACATTTTAAAATGGAGTCGAGAAGGAAATGTTTTTAGCAGAATTATGATCATGTCAGACTTTCCTAATCTAAAGATTTTTAACACTCCCAGAAAAACCTTCATTTTTAATAAAAGCAGCACTCTTCATTTCACTCAAATGTTTTAAGCACATTGATCGTATCGGACATGACAATCAAGGTGACAGCACTTGCTAAACCAGCCAATCGATTAGGTCGACATGCTAGCTATGATGTCAAAGGTTGCCAAGCCTAATTAGCCCCATGGTGCTCATCATGGTCTGCTGTAAATAGATTTGAGGGTTTCATCTTTCCCTGTGGACATCATAATTTTTCATCTGTTCACAGACTACCATTTTTGCAACATGGATGAAAATGCTGTACCTCAATTGGTCAAATAGCGACAAGGAAAATATTTCGCCTCCAACAAGCCCATCAACTTATCAGTCATCTTGAATTGTATCAATAGTCTGCTCTGTTGCAAACACATGCATAACCCAGCTGCCGAAGATCGAGGACACATTGCCGGTAGAGTACAGCTTCTCAATCATGAGAATAGCAACAACCAAGTCTGATGACTCAGTTGGCTGCGTCTTTTGTGCTCCGCACACAGATATGCCCAGCATGCTGTATGTCAAGAGTGTTGGGGCTTGATAGGGTTTCTTGCAAGTGGTGTAATGTGTCCACAGGACAGATAAAGCAGAGATGGGAGGAAAGATTGTGCTGGGAAAAACAAGATCAATTGTCACCGGCATGTCAGTGGTGAAACGGCAGCTCAATGGGGTACCTGCCTTCAAAACGTGTAAACATGCCACCAGAAATGGACAAACCAACTGCATCCACGCATACCTCACGTCTGCCCTCATCACTGCTTCAGAAACTTCAGAAACTCAGAATATATTTATGCAGAGGACATACGAAGTCTTTGTTTCAATTGACAGATGTCTTTTTGGCGAATCTATTCTAAAGATAGTCAGGCAATTATCTCTTACGGAAATCTTTTTTGGAGAGTGGTAAAGTGCGGACAACATGAGGGATACTTAGTAAAAACCACTTGGCATCCAAGGTGTTAAAATAATTGTTTTAAAAAAGGGGTCTTTTAGATCTCAAAGCCTTTGTGTCAAGATGAGTGCTGTATTAAAAAGTCATTCTCATCTATCACGATAATCTGGACAAATTTGAACATTACAGCTGGTTGTCACTAGTGATCCATAGAGATGCATGCCGCAGATAGGGAGGGAAGATTGATCCATACATAACGCCACCATGCACACTCAATCAATTATTGGACATTATGACAATTATTTACTTTGGAAGCCATAATTAGATTTTATCTGTGCGAGCTAGTGTCTCTCAACCCTGTGCTTTCATTTAACCAAAAAATGTTTCAATCAAAGTAGACTTTCCAGTTGAAGTGTGTCCTTTTTCAAAAAACTAGCATAAGTGTCCACTTTTTGGCAGCAATTATGGTCCCCTTTTGAAACGAATTTCAAGGCCTGCCAACAATTAAGTGATTTGTTCCATTTCGCAGGACAGTAACGAAAAGGTTAGACGCCTGCAAAAGTAAGGGTATAAATATCGAAACATATACTCAGCTCACAACAGCTACCACACAAATGATAGCATACTCAACATACACAGCATGCTTTTTACACACTCAAGTCAATATCAGAACAACATTCTTTGAGCGACTACTCAACATGGTATACAACCACTCAACATTGTATACATGTACACCTCCATCGAACATACTACATGTACTAAATGGTGAAAAAATCCGCTTCTTTTTCAAAGGAATCAAGACTTCGTTTCGTATCTTGCGAGAATTCAATTTTCGTCAAGTAGGCCTAATTGGGTGGCACAACAGTAGCCTTCACACACCATGGCTACTGATGGTCACTGGACCTGAAACCATTCATTCTCATGATGAAAACATCCTGATTCGGAAGCAATCATTATCCTTCCAAAGCAGGCCTTAAACACATCAATTATTTTTTTTAAATTGCACCAAGTCATCATATGATGTGAAGGCATTTTAGTAGAGATCAAAAGACCATCAGGCCTGCCATGGAAGGATATGTGAATTGATTACAACATTATCGCTTCTTTATTTTCCACCCAAGTTGCCATCAATCAAATCGCCAACCAAAATATCAACTTGGTTTTTCTTTAACAGGAATAATTTTATCATGAACATCAGAGAAATGAGAGTTTAATTTCATCTTGCTATAAAACCAGTCATGCAAGAATCATCGATTAGCCATAAATCAAAGAAATCCACTTTGCATTAAAAACATGATGCCCAATCTACAACAGCACTTAGATATCAATATTAGTGGAGGTTTTCAGAAGTCGTGCAAGAAACTGTTAGTCAGTCTGGATTTGCCAACGAAAGTTGCATCAGAGGTGAGATTCAAAGTGAGTCTTTATTAAGGTTCAAGTTTGTCACCAAACAATCGCAAACTTTACCCGGTTGGCAGTACCGGTACTTCACCAGTAGCTTATAGCTTCATGACCTCATCATCAAGGACACCTGATAACAAGAGAACAAAGAAAGACTCCTTAGCGACAACAGCTAAAGGCACCATCCTTAGCAACTAGAAACGCACTAAGATAGTATTGATCTAACACGACAACACCTGTGATATCACAATCTACATGTAACTCTCCTGGTACTGTGAGATTCCGCAACTAAATGGTATTTATTTCCCTGACCCTGCATAATTATCCAGTAATTGCATATTGCCCCCCCCCCCCCCAAAGAATCCTAGAGGTAGACAATTTGCACATGAATTTCACTCGAGCTGAAAAAACTCCTCGGCTAAATGAATGATGTACCACTATAAAGACACAGCTAAACCAAGAGGAAAAAATCCCGGCATATTGCACGATTGCCGTAAACACAACACCTTACTTGAAACTGGGATGGAAGTGGCAAATATTGAACCAACATGAGTGTGGTTAGAATAGAATCAAGTATTTTTGAAAAACAATTCAAAGTAGTAAAGTACTCCATAATTTTAAGTTTCTAGGATAAAAGCTACCCACTCTGCCAAGAATAAATAATTAAGGTTAGTCTTTAGTCTTTTTTTTTTCATTTTTGTTCTGTTGAACTTAGCACATCGTGACGTAAACCAGTGATTTTCAATACTCTCCCTCTCGATATTATGTACATACGAGGTAGGAGTATAGCTAAAACCTGATCTCAGGATGAACTTAGCACTAATCACAGCAAAACTACATTTGTTGTGTTTATGTCTATGAACTGACACTGCCATCTGGCAAGTCTGGCTAAAACTAGCAACGCTGACCTGGACTCCCATGATTTGATGACTATGTGACTATAATTAGCAACCAATTGTCCCTGCTCTAATCAAAATGAACCCACAACTGACCCAGTGCGGGTGTGAGGGCGACTCCCTCAGGCAGGAGGCAATCAGCACAATTGTATGTTGACTGTACATGTAATAATAATTGCCAGGCACCTAATTCTCAAACCAGTTTTGAGATAACTCTTCCCCAACAATTTATGAAGAGCAGGAACTGGTGAAAAAGTATAATTAGAGAATAAAACTCTGTCCATGCAGGTAACAGGTACCCCCTTCAAAACTGACTCTCGATATGCACACTTGTCTGCACACACTGCAACCTCACAGAACACATCAGGGGTCAATAAGGCTTGTGATCTGTGGAGGTGACATTTGGGCCAAAAGCCAATAATAGGATGGACACTTCAGGTATGTTCAATAACATTATTCCTAATCACTGGGCACTGTGATGAATATGTTGCCAAAAGTGCAACTTTCTGACATTTCACACATTCATATTTTTTTGAGTTACCTTGAAACTGAGTTAATTCTAGTAGCTTTCCAATAGTAAAAATGCCATGTATACCCTACTTTTAGTCACACACACAGTTCTCCCCCCCCCCCCCCACCCCACCTCGGCCCCTGCAATACTGAGCACTCATATTGCATTGAAGGACAACTTAGAAACGAATTATAAGTTCTCCATAATTTTAGATTTACAGATGCCTTTTTCATGCAGGCATGTTTCTATGAGCCATAATGCATGCATATTGTAACATAGCCACTGGCAGCTGGACAGATTTGTCAGTGCAGGAGACAAATCAATAATAGAATAGCAGAGCAATATGCTCAATTAGGTGTGAGTGAAGGAGCTCTATACCATCATCACTATCATGTATGTTGTAGGGGAATCTTGTGTTGTTGGTGGATAATTTATGTCAGCTGAGTGATTTAAAATAAAATCAAGGCCCTTAATCAAAGCAGAGCAATATGATCACAATAGCAGTGGGTGAAGGAGCTCTTCCAGTAGCAGCTTGTTGTATGAAGATAATTCAATACAAAGGAGAACACATGGTACGCAACCCCATGCGGTCTTTTGTTAGCTGTGGGTTAGTTCTGGCCTTAAAAACGATTTCCTCCAACTGGTGCCATGTAAACTTGGCAAAATATCACAAATTAAAGAATTCCTCGCACCTGCATGAACATGGCTAACAACCTGTGACACTTGCCACCGCACTTCACAAATCAATACCGAGTCACTACACTCCTTTGTCAAGATAACAGATTGATCAATATATATACTCCACATTTAATCATTATTTTATTACGTTATGACAACATGTTTGTAAGTTATAAAGATCAACCAAAGCGCACACGCACAATAATGCTAAAGGCTTTAAAATTGACAAATGTTGAGTATGAAATAAAAACCACTTCAAAGGGCAGTGAAAATCTGTAATGGTGAGGGGCGTCTGATATTATTGTGTGCTGACATTGTTGAATTAGAAATGAGTTCTGGCATTCTGGGGTAAGTCAGGTCTATTGAACTTGAGATCTGGCAATAGCATAGGGGACAACAGTGGTGAAATCAGTAATTAGGTGAATTGCTGAGCCACCAGTAATTATGAATAACAGGAATGGAACTGCGTGCCCTAAAAACTGTATCCTTCCAAGATCTCTAGGTCTAATCAGTGTGGTTGCAGTATGCTGGTAAAATGTCAGACCGAGATGTGTAATTTGCAACAATACACTCATTCACCCCAAAACTGTCCTTATTGAGCTTTACATTAGCAATTTAAAGTGGCCACACAAAACAGCTTGAGTTATACTGGAACCATGCAATTCTGGCTACAGATTGGTGATTACCAGCTTTACAAATCAATGGGGTCATGGTCTGTTCAACCACTGGTCAATCACTGACCTCCACTTAACAAGGCAATTTGTGCTTCTCCTGCTACAGGTTTTAATTTCACAAAAAGTTATAAAAACAGTACATGTAAGAACTAAAAGCTTTAAAATAAGCTTGTTGCTCCATCATTATACTCAAGTAGAGTAGAAGTAAAGTTGGAAAGCCTAGCCAAGTCCCATCATTCCCAAATTGTCTGCACTACTGAAAGTTTACTTCAGAACTTCTTCAGAAGCAGAGGGAATAGCATTCAAATAAAGCCGCAACATCATCATGATCAAAAGATGGCACTTAACAAAAATTGGTGAAAATCTCAAAGCCAACGGATACACAAGCTCTGAATAGGTGAAAAGAAACGGATACTAAAGCAGCAGCTCCATTGTTATTGAGTCAATAGCCCAGTGAGTGTCATTGTCTGCATTAGACAAAACCATTGATTTTTATCAAGACTGGTAACCAGCATGAAAGCAAGGAAGCATCTAATTTTATCATGACATGTATCACTGTGTTAGGGACACATTTAAAATCAGAGATATTAATTTGGGGCTGGAAATGGCAATCATATGATAAAAATATTGATCAACAATACAAAGGATACATGTACATTCATCTGAAGACTTTTGAAAAAGTTTATTTTTTACATTCGTTTTTTAGTAAATTACGTTATTCAATACAATTGTACTATGTCTTGATAGATGGTTATTTTATATGTTTATTTGTTTGCCAATGAGACAATTTTTCTTCTTCTTTGGGGGTGGGGCACTTTTCATTCTTTAGAGTTTAATATTTTAAATGCTAGATTTTTTTTCTCACTTATTGTTGTACACATCTTCATCAATGTTACAACATAAGAAACATTGAACACTGACAAGCAATGTTTACCTGAAGTGGTATGAAATGGTCCCCAGCTGACCAAACACCCATTGAGGTGAGATAGGCAGTAACCGCACTCACCTAGCACAGCCAGTAAACCCACAAAAGCTCCCCATTGCTGCACGAGCAGCAGATGAACCATGCAACAGAAATAAATGTATGCAGGCCTAAACGAGCGCAAACGAGCAAATAAAAATGCTCCTCCATGCGATTTAAATCGCATGCATGATATTATTGGCTTGTTTGCCGAGGTCCCTCACCTGCAACAAGAATTGGTGATCACAGCAATCAGCGATCACAATCAAACCCAGTGATACAATATGATGATGATGATTATGAAGATATACCCGCAGACAAGATACCTTTTTTGTCACATATATGATAGTAGTGATCACAGGTTACAGTGATCAAATACTCGTTTGGGTAACACTTTATATACATCAATAGTTTGATTCAGGGCTAATATCAGCAGTCAATATTTATTTCTATTCTTGATAGGTTATAACATGAAACCAAGCCACAAAGGAATTCACCATGCTGTGGTACACGTAATATTTGCCATTTAGCATTAAACCCCTGTACGATATGTGGAGCCATTCAAAATGTATGACAACATAAGTTCATGACTTGTCAAAGTGCAATGGAGTCAAACAGAGGGGGAAAATAAAAAACCCACAATCCTGTATAAATTGCTCAGAATAATGTATAGGCTTATACTATGGTTAGAAAAGTCCAGTTTGGAAACAACTGTGTCAACACCGCCTTTTAAATCTGCAAATGTATAGTCGACCATGTAACCTGCTGAGAACTCCAAATCGTGCACCCACACAATATTTCGACAGATCCACTTTACACACTGGGCCACCCGTGGGGTACACGGTTACACAGCGAAAGTCACGACAGTGCTGCTAGTGGAAGTGGAATACAGCTGCCAACTACACCCAATGGGTTAAAATAAGGTCAAATCAAATAATTTGATTCAGTACACAGAACAGACATGACGCACACAAAGTTCAGACAACTTGTTTGGGTCAGCACTAGAGGCACTGGGTAAGACTGTATGGCGCATATGCAATAAAAGGGTTAATTCAGATAGCACAACATATCAACAAAGCACTTGAAGAGTCAATAAACAGAACACACTGTAGACATCAAAATCAATAAAACAGGACAAGAATTGTAAATACCGTTAAGAAAGAAAAACATGAAAGTGATAACTAGGAAATTAGTATTGCCTAAAAACCTACATAAGATAACATAATTGCCAAGTTATTAAAACTTACTTTCCATTGTTTGTTATCCTGGGAGGCCTGTCAAACAACTATACTATTCAACCCAATACTGACAATAGGCCTACTGCATGGGCACCTCAGATTTTGACCTTTTCAAAAGGAGGATTTCAAAATAAATTCACCATTGCAAACGTCTCTTCAGATTTTAACTGAATATATGTAGGCTAATATCTTCCATCTATCCTCCATGAGAAAGATAAATCTAACTTGTTGAACCAAACCCAGCTGTGCCATAACAAATAAGTACTAACTTATCGATCTTTTTCAAGGCCTAGGTTTTGCAGCTGAAATTTAAAAGCATCACAATCATGAATAAACTAGAAGCAATAAAGTATATGGTATATGGGATGAAGTAAAGAAACATGCCCCATAAAATACCATTTGATTACAAAATTAAGATAGCTTGAACGTTTTCTGCCTCTTTCGGTTATTATGTGACCTGCCAATGTCAAGTTGATATTCCTGCTCAGAGTGCATAATAGATTAAAACATGAGGAACTGGAAGCCAAACAATATCTGGAAAATAATGTTGATACAAAAATTCAGCAAATTTGATAACAATTAAGAGGGAAAAGGAAGTCATCCCCTAATAATCTGACATGCATCTTCCAGTGCTGGGAATTAAAATGGTGGACATGCCACTGCAGGATGTTGGTAGATAATCTTCCAGAATGCACACTCAACCTGACCGCTTTTCTACAACAAAATATCTCAAACTATGAAATAATGTCTTTATAATACACTGGTCAGGTCAAAATGAGCATCAAGTTAGTTTTAGTACCTAAAATCTACATGTTTTCAAAGGGGTAACGAAGCCATTTTCCCCCAAGTGAAAGGCAGACGATTGTTATACATTGTATACACATACAGCACACAGTACAGAAATTGAGCAGGGGGCCGGCTATGCAGAAATCATCATGCATTCCACCGCTTATAAATTATACGGGTTGGTGTTTTTAGAAAGCAAAATAAACAGGTTTATGGCTATGCTATAATGAATGAATTAGTGAGAAATAATCGTGAGATTACCATGAAATAAAGGGGATAAACGGATCTTATTTGAGGTGACACGAAACCCGGGAAACGGCCCCGAAATAAATAAATATCACATCGTCCTACCTCGAGATCTTGCAAGGTCTTGAAACTGACTATGGCAAATCCATCAATGATATCTTCGTCGCATGAATCCGAACTGGGCCTGCGTCTCCTGGACTTGCCCTTGCCCTTATCCTTGGAGGGCCTGGGTGGGGATTCATCCCCTTCTTCATCCCCAGAGTCAACCACATGATTTAGTTTTTCCTGTTGGACCTTCTCACGTTCGCGGCGTCGTGGTCGCGGTGTACGAGGTTTGCCCTCACTTTCCATCGTGATATTTCCGCTAATTCCCACGGAATCGGGCACAAATTCACCTCATTTGGTACTCCAGGATCTGTGCTATATCCTAGTATAATCCGATATGAAAATAATATCCAATAAATGGGTAAATTTTCACAAATCCGAACAAGTCAAAATCTCCTTTGATTGTTCAAATGGCGGATAATACAATATGGCCGAACAACACTGTCGGGAAATTTCTGTGTTCTTCCGCTCTCGCACTTGCTGTATGTAGTGCCATCTACAAACTGAACGCTAACGTCATTTGAGAAGCAGATTTCTTGGGAGAATTTCTTTGTTTAAATATTAGAAATATTTGCTTTTGATGTTGATAACATTTAACTTATGTTTCGTATTCTTTTTGTAAAGTTTGAAGGTGATTTTCCGGGAGTCAATTAAGCTAATTGACTCAATTAAATTAGCACGGTTTTGCCACTATTTTCTGTGCTTCAATGAAATTTTATTTTTTTACTGTGGGGGCGAGGGGGTCATCATAAGCGGGTATTACACCAACAATTACGGTAATTTCATTCTACATGACTTTTTTCATATTACTTGGCTTGGCATATGTTGTCACGTTTTTAGCTTGGGAGGCACGCTCGATGATTGACACATCACTCTCATCATTAATCATTAATTAATCATTAATCATTAATTAATTGATCATTAATCGGGTTGATTAGAATTATTACTGGTGGCTTGTTATTTTCCTCCAAGTATAATTTGGACTCGTGCGGTCGAACTTCAATTCCATTGCCATGGTATCCTTAATTTTTGCTCATACTTATAATTTAATTAGTTCTATGGTATTTTTATTGGGTTTGTTTATTATAGAAACGACCATCAAGAGTCTGATCGGTAGGCCTTCTTTTTACACGGCCCTCATAATTCTTTAAATAATATAACTGCACGTTATTGCACGATGTGCTATATGTATATCTATGGACCAGTCTGGCCTATATTTCTGTGATGCAGGTAATTTACTTGTCTTCAATTGTCTTCGGGGGTTGATTGTGCCTCTGCGCCGTGGGTGTGTCCCGGCCAGAGTGGAAACGAGTTATTTAATCGATTGTGGCAAGAGCTAGCCATTAAATAACTCCGAGAATGATGTATAATCTCACCACTTTCTCTTGTCGTTTTATTCACTCAACTTTTACAAACTGTCTCCTCATCAACACCTGATGAACACAACAGGGTCCACTCTGGCCGGGGCACACCCACGGCGCAGAGGCACAATCAACCCCCGAAGACAATTGAAGACAAGTAAATTATCTGCGTCACATTTCAGACCTGATAAGCCGTTTGCTACATTGTTTTTTGGTGATATTTCTTTTTTGGTATAATTTAGGCAATGCTTAATCATTTTTATCTTTGAATAAAAATAATCATGATCAAATGATATCATGTAAAATATACTGATATGAACTATCAAGAATTTAAAAAGACTAATTCTATATGTATGTCTTAGATCACTGAAACTAGAGTTCATGTATATGATACTCCATATGTAAAATTTCACCATCGAAGAGCGGTTGATTAATTACTACGACATCGAAACAAATGCCAAGCTGGGACATGACAGCGTTATATAGACAATCGACCAACTTAAGTGTAATCAATCTAGCTTGAATCGAATACATGTACTCAGGTGTAACATCTATAGACTTGTTTCCCCCCCTCCCCCAATTTCAGTGTTTCCATGAATTTACAGCTACAGAGACCCCTATGCCTTTTCGAAAAAAACAGAAAAACGTGAATCTATCTATCAGCATTCCTAAACAATGAGGGAATTCACAGTAAGAAACGGAAACACGCAAATACCATACACTGGTCTTAGATCATTGAAATTAGAGTACATCCTTGGGGGACACAAGTGTTTGTTCACCAGCTTGTTCCTTGATACGTCTACCTTTAGGAACAAAAGCTTCTCCAACTCACTCACATAAATAGCAATGATGTTGTCAGCTGTGTCTGTTATACAGTACTTACTGTACAGGAGTAATTGATCAGATTGATTGATTATATCGTGTTTATGTCAATGATATACGAGTAATTTGATCAGCTTTTTACTCTGGACCTGGATAGATTTTTATACGTTTAATACGCCTTGGTGTCCGTACCTACTAGTATGCTTTCTTCCCGATGAAGACCTCCAACCAGGCCTGTAGCTAGCACTATTGGCCATGGCGAGGGGGGAGCAAACACCACTTTTGTCCTCTGTCCGTTTGAAAATCGGCCAAAATCTGCATGAAAAGCACATTTTTTGGGACCACCTTCTGTCCCCACCTCTAACTACGGCCCTCCAAAGGCACCCTGCACTAACGGTATTGTGTATATATTGAAACAAGCCCGCCGCCGGCCCGGGCTTCTACTGAAACAAGTCACTGAACGAACCAAATACACATTCTAAGCATGAAATTGAAGACCACGTTTAGGTGTAATATGATTGCAAAGCTTTAGGTTGATAGTTGCATGAAATGAAAAAGCACTTTTATTCACACAGGCCCACAGGCACTTAATTTGGCACGTTTAAGTTTTAAACAAGCCAAAATAAACGAATGAATGAAACGTTCCATGGCGCACCTTGCAAAACTTGATGAAGAATTGACGATCTTTAGTTCAGGTTTGGATAGTTTAGTTTGGCTTGTTTCATTTGGCTCGTTTCAACATACACATTCTACCCTCATTAAAATTTACTTCTTGACCTTCCAATGCCAACACTTACTTCCTGATTGTAACTTACCAATGTATCCAAGTTTTTCATATCCTAGTGATAAACTAACACTTTACCCAAACTACTTCCTGATGATAATCTGCCAATTGGTGTCAACACTTACTTCTTACCAAGCATGCATTAAGAGACGACCCAAGCGCGTCTCGACATATTTGCGAGGGTATCAAACAGTACCACGTATTCAAGATACAAAAGCGTCCTATACTTAGTAGTATCCATAGTTACATGAAGGCCAAAATAGATGTGTCTGAATATCGAAGTGATTGAAGTGTCACAGTCCGTCAAGATATTGCAGAAGATTGACTGAGGTTGATTTAAACTTAGTGTCTTACGTCCTTGTTGATGTGACATTTTCATATTTTTTACGTAAGCAATAAAATGATGATTTATTGCAGAAATCCTTGTAAGAAATAGTATCTGACTTGATTGTATCTATTGCTACCTCAGCATGAGTACATGTGACTACTGGCTGTTCCAATATTTACAGCATTAAAAGAGTTGTAAATACAGAAATGTGCCACTGGGATGTTGCTATAGTTACTGCCTCAGTAGACAAGCTAAGTCTAGTCGTAGATACTTTCATGTGCCACTGGGTTGTTTCCATAGTTACCACAGTAACAGACCAGACACGGAGGCAAAAATGTGCCACCGCGCGGTTGTCATAGTTACTGCATCTCTAGACCATTAGTGACTATTGAGACGGACATGTGCCATTGGGTTGTTACTCGCTATGCTAGTATGGCTAGTTATAGACATGATTGTGCCACTGGGTTTATGCCACAGTTTCCGTATGACTAAAGCTACATGGCTCACTGTCATGTTTCACTGGGCTGTTGCCATAGGTTCAGCAACAGTAGACCGCAGACCAGATCTGGTTAGTTTTCAAGACAGAAGTGCGCAACTGGGTTGTTGCCATAGTTTCAACAGAGTTGTTGCCATAGTTACCACAGCAATATCTCAGATATTGACAGTGGAGACAAAAAGTGTCACTAGGTTGTTTCCATGGTTGCTGAATTCGTGACCAGAGGAGAACAACCGAAGAGACGTTTTCAAAACAGAAATGCGCAACTGGGTTGTTGCCATAGTTTCAACAGAGTTGTTGCCATAGTTACCACAGCAATATCTCAGATATTGACAGTGGAGACAAAAAGTGTCACTAGGTTGTTTCCATGGTTGGCGAATTCATGACCAGAGGAGAACAACCGAAGAGACAAAGGTGTGTCCCGAGCGTTATGATCTTTCCATGGTTCCTCATCTTTTCGTCATAACTGCAGTGGGCAATAAGTAAGGAGATGTAAATCCGATGGTAAACCAGAATGTGGTTCCTTGACATTCTCTAACATCTGGCTGCAATGTAAAATCTCCAGTTCATGACTACACGAACTTCTATAATAAGTCAGTGACTTTTTAACTCAGACACGGTATAATAGTCCAGTGGACCAGCTTTTCTCCCAACATTACCATACATTACCAGTCCATCAACATTTAATCCACTTTATATTAGAATCTTGGTATGCTGCCGGCTATGAGTCAATTTCTACATCGAGTCCACTTCACACAGATTGTCATTTAGTCCTCCAGGATGAGTTGACTCCTATTGACATTCAGTAATAAATAAGCAGCTTTTACTGAAACAATCGATAGCGCCAACAGACAAATCAAATTTAGTGTTGAATATGATATGACGTATATGTATGGGATACATTTTGTACCGACTATGGGGTGACAAACCCTTCTTGATAGTGGAAGGTGAAATATTTCGTCGTCTTCAAAAAATAGTCACATCATAACCAAGGATAAGCCTACATTTTGTCAAGAACACCGACTATTATTCAAAAATTCCGAAGAGATGATTTCCATATCAGGGTGTCACGCCGTTATTTGACGACTTGGCCACGGTCAAAGACATCGCGCCTGAAGCGCTTATGTGGATACATGCCTCTAGACCTATTGTTAAATTTGGTTCAATACAAGTGTGGAAATGAATCTTATTTTGCTGGAATGAAAATCTCAAAATATCATACTGTATGACCGTAATCTCAGGCAATTTAATTCTACAGCACATTCTGCTTCTGCCGTCATCGATGAATCCCAGTTGGGACTGTTCTCCTCTGTAGGATTCCCAGTGTGACTGTTTTCCACTGTAGGGCTCATCGTAGGAGTGGTCTCCCTTCTATAACTCCTCGTAGGAATGTTCTCCTCTATGGGACTACTTGTAGGACTGTTCTTCTTTTTATGACTTCTCGTGGGAATGTTCTCACCTCGCAGTAAAATAGTAGGACTGTTCTCCTCTGTAGGACCCCCTGTACAGTGCTCATCGTACGACTGTCGCCTGCAGGGCTCCTCGAAAGACTGTTCCCCTCTGTAGGGCTGTAGTTCTTCACGGCTTTAGCACTGCTGACAGAATATCTCGGTAGAATGTGTACCAGAGGAGTTAATAGGACACATTGCATGACCCGGATATAAAGAAAGGCTGGGTCCGTTGTACTTTAACAATATC
This sequence comes from Lineus longissimus, assembly GCF_910592395.1. Lineage (NCBI taxonomy): Eukaryota > Metazoa > Nemertea > Pilidiophora > Heteronemertea > Lineidae > Lineus > Lineus longissimus. Next base: position 9,071,085 of record NC_088309.1, read on the forward strand.
AAAGGAAAGGAAATGTTGCATTATCATCACTCTTAACTGTCAAGACCGATATTCATGATATTAGGGCTGTGATTGGCTTTGTAAAAAAACGTCGTTCATGTTTTCGTTCTGCATTTTTATCTTGGGTTTCCTCATCTTTGTATATGTATCATGTTAGTCAGTCTTGCGCTCGAGTTTAATGTTCTTGGGACAACCTGATGACACGCATCGCTGAGCAATCGGTAAGGTGAGGTGAAATTATTTTCATCAACCAATGAAGGTTATCTTTGATATACCACCAAGTCATCTCATCAAGTTTATTATAGGTGCCACTTCGGACAGAGTACTTGAAGTAATCTGTTTTGTACAGTCACAGATTGTTGGAAGGACACATGTTATTACAACGAGATTGACATTCTATAAATGATTGTTTTCACTGCAAACACACCGAGGGTTGACCCTCTGGACATCAATTGGGGAGACTGACCACATGACCAGTGTCAAGTGTGGTATCAGGGCACCTTGTTGTTTATACGGGCGGCGACATCGGGCTAGAGGGTGTCTAGAAAGCTAAGACCTAAGACCTCTAGAAACCTAAGATCCTTGATGCTGGAAATTAAGACCCAACTAGAAACCTGAAACCCTTAATACTAGAAACCTAAGACCCAACCAAAAACCTAAGACCCTTGATACTAGAAACATAAGACCCAACTGGAAACCTAAGACCCAACTGGAAACCTAAGACCTAACTGGAAACCTAAGACCCAACTGGAAACCTAAGACCCTTGATACTAGAAACATAAGACCCAACTAGAAACCTAAGAAACCTAAAACCTTGTACTTTAAACGAGCATTTCTGCGTCACTGACCAGCTAATCATGACATGGACAAATAACCACCTCATAATTCAATCATATTGCCAGTGAGTTGTACACTTCAGTTCTGTTAAAGTCCACAAAACCTTTCATGCCCTAACTACATATGGACAGTATTCTTAGGAAATGGCATTATACGCCCAGTATATCGTATTGACGATTTTCTGAGTATATTCCTCGGTTCGAGGTACTATTTCCTGGATGTATCTGTTCATTACGTTTCGTCTTGGCCGCGATATCCCACAGAAAATGCTAATATTTTGCATCAAAATCAAAGTTCAGTCCCTGCATTCGGTGATCTGTTGAAAACAGCAGGGGTCGCAGATCTGAAGCAAATGTCACAAAGCCAATAATAGTGAGTCAGTAATTTATTTGTCGAAAAGGGAATAAGAAGTGAGACATAGGTTACCAACTTCAGACTGGTTGCGTCCTCACACCTGGCAATCGATTTGAAACACACTTTAGTATATCTTCCCGTAGACGGCGATAGTGGTTGTACCAATTATTTAGCGATTGGGACAACTCTTTATCTGCATGGATCAGTGTTCTTCATTGGTTAGAGTGTAAAAGTGGCCCTTTTCCGCCATGAAAAGCAGTCATCTTGAAATTCTAACCAAGCGGTGTTCAAAAGAAGGGTATACTACTTTAATTCACATTATGGTATTCATACATTCCAACCCTAAGGGTAGCATCCTTCAATTGGTAATCTTATTGTGTGTGGATCGCCATCTCTTCAGTCCATACCACCATACGTTTATCAACCATCCATGTGTACGGCGCTGTACGGAATATCTGATGATTGTATGGGTTATATTTAAGTTGGAATGGCCTTAACATTGGTGTTTGAGATGTTTGCCGCTCGGCTGGCTGAGAATCAAGCGGGTTATTTAACGTCACAACGTAGCTTCCTATGGCAGGAAGGGATTGACACTTACAATGATAAAAAGACCATTGTCGCCGGTCAGACCCGAGGAAGATGCGCTGGGAACTGCTGGAACTACTCCACACATGCAATTATTGCAATGCCGACAGAACCGTTTTCTTCACGAACGTCAGGGAGAGTAGGACGTTCGGTGCAACGGTCACTTCAGTGACTTATGATTTTTCACAATACACTTCCGGATAAACGATCTTTTCCGTGTAAATTTTACAATCAAATTAATAGTTCAATCAAAAAGAATAAGAAAAAAAAGGGGAAGGAGTAGGAGGAAAAAAAGGAGGAGGAGAATGTAATGATGTAGGACTTTCGAGACGACAGTATAGACTTGGGGAACAGTAGCTCGGAGACGTTGGAGACCAGTAAGCAGTGACCAGATATTGGTTGTAGGACGATCGATTCTTGGGAAGAATTTTACTGGAAGACGGGAGCAGAGAAAGTTGGAGGGGGGCCCGGGGGGGGGGGAGGCAAAGTTAAGGGGGTAAAGACGGCCGAGAGACGTTCGGATACAGTAGCTGACGACCTTAAGGATTTTGATGATGGTGGCCGAAGACAAAGACTAAAGGACATCCACCAAACGTCTGTCAGCGTCCTCAATCGTCTTTTGCCGTCCTTTTCTCGCAGGACTCATGTCGTCCTATTTCACCAACGCCAACGGTCTTTCCTATTCCGTCTTTCGTCATTTTCGTCATTTTTTTATTGTCCATTCCAATACAATGGCCAGAGTGTCTTTACCGCCTTTAAACTGTGCAACAGTTGCATACTAAGAGTTGTGCATGGCAATGGAACATCAACACATTCTGACTCCTATATATTTAGTTACAATTAATTATCGCTGGGTGACACTACTGACATCTTGCGGTATGGAAAAGGGGTAATTGCAATTGGGAGGTATTATATTTATATAGAAGACCAAAGAATTGATGTAATCACCGGGGGGGGGGGGGGTTATTTACAGTGAATGTTATATATAGTTGAGGGAGAGGAACACAAGCGGCCATCCATTTCGGGGTCTTATGGTGCCTGCTTGCAGTAGATTCCCTGGGCAGTCCATTGCGTCAACCTAATAATTGGACAACAAGACAAGGGCAGTCCTACAAGTTCGGCCGGGATAGCCCTTAGACGACTTTTTCGTAATAGTGTCATAATATGTCATGAAAAAGTTATTAAACCTCAATTCACGTCTTACTTTCATGGTTGGTGATTTTTTAATTTTTGGTTTGTTTTGGTAACTAAACTGCAATTTTAGTCACTTGCATTGCTCTTTTTTTTAATTATTTGGGTAATAACGATATTTATGTGTTTTCTTATTAATTGGTTTTGAGCATAAAAGTGATGATGTATTTATTGCATTACCGATTGTTTTCCTGATCTAGCCTCTAAAGATGCAGACAACATATAGAGGTCAAGGTCACTGCGCGTAGTATGACCCTGCGCCATTTTGAAGCAGAAAGGCGGCTTTAGAATCTGAAGTCTGGGTCATTCATTGATTGCAGCCATATTTTGAGCTTCATAGGCAATGTCTTTGAAAGGATTCACCGAACAATGATACACCATATATAGACACATATTACGGGTAAGATCAAAACGACGATCGGGCGTAGGAAGTACCGAAATACAGTCGGTTTTGGTGTTGTTTTTTTCACTTGCTTTTCTACCACTGCACTGTGGCTGTGTACATTCTGTACACATTCTTTACATTTTGTGTACATTTGTACAGCGGAATGCTGAGACAGTCACACAACAGAGGGAGTTTATGGTGACTTTCACTTGGTAAGTTGGTGTGTTTTTCTATCTCGTGATCTCTGTCAGTGTGCTGTATCCAGTCGGACCTGTGTACTTTAGTCTTTATAGTAATAGCAGGCCTAGGTAGAGTTGTTCAGTCGGTCAGTTGCTGAGCACGGTCACACATCACGCAGTGCCAGCAGCATTGAATTGACTGTTGCCGACATTAACTATGCATTGCAGATGGCCCATGATGAATTGAAAATCTGTGTGATGTGGACTGTAACAGACTTGGAGACTGCAGATGAATGGGGGGGGGGGGGGGGCAGCGTGGCAGATGACCACAGGCTTCCAATTTCGTACCTAAGCCCTGGCAATTTTGTCTCGTTGTAACGCAATTTTAGTTTGACTGAATGAAGAACACTTTACCTTAATATTGATACACAAGAAGAGGACGGTGTTGCTTAGAAATGCCAGAGCTGATACTCAAAAAACATTCACATTCAATAAATTGAATAATGACGATACCACCAGTCAGAATCGGTCACTGAAAACGGCGTCCACCAGGTTCAATGAATGAATGGAATGACTTTCTCATCTCACTGCCGTTCACTAACGTACAACTACAAATGCCAGGAAATGTTGGAAATGTCCTGCTTATTTTGTTTATGACCATTAGAGTCTAGACTTGAAATTTAACTTCAGACCTGGTGGATGCTAGTGGACGTTGTTTAGGATGACCCCCCCCCATGTATGAGTACATCATGTATGTAGATTCCTGTCCGTGCATCATTCTCAGAATTAGTCCTGTTATCCGGGTTATTGCCTCATCTGCTGTGTTGTGGTGACTCCCAATGAATGATTCACACAGTAGCAGAGTCGATCAATACCATGGCAGGCTGGCTCCACCAGACCATTGAAAAACACTGTGTAACATTCTAGGTGTACACTCAGTGACAGTTCATTATATATTACAAGTTAGTCTGGGTGACTGGTCAGCAAACTACAAATGTAGAATCTGATTTTCGAGGATGCCAATGATGTGAGTGTTGGAACTCGCTTCCTCAAATTTTACAACAGGCCAAATTCAATACACATGTTGGTCTCTGTTTCACCTTTGGGTATGGTCACTTGTTTTTTTCACAAATTGCCCAAAGTATGGGTGTAGTCCTATCTCGCAATTTATTCAGTTGAAAAAAAGCTCCTTTAATGGGTGTTAAAGTGTTTCACGGACGAAATTTATATGTAACAGCCTGATGCTGGGTTAATAGAATAACAGCCTGAAGCTGGGTGATAGAATAATCAATCATTTTGTTGTGTTAGCTTTCTACATCTGCATGAACTACAGGCTAGTACAACTACAATGTATGAACTTGTTGATTTGTCTGTGGTCAAAGTTGAATTCCACTGGGCCCCCACTGTCACAGCCTATTGGAATTCGTTAGAAACATGCATATGGATGAACCAGGACATTGTATGTGCTATCTGTGAACTCGTCATATCTGGCATGTCTTGTGATGATCAATGTACAATGTGACCCACTTGGTCCGAGGTAATCGATGGTCTATATTGGTTATTTTTACCCAAATTGAGTAATTGACAGTTGATATCGTCATCGGGTTGGAATCTTTAAATTGGGGCCTGAATATGCTATTGCTAGTATCATTCCAGTACATGTATCAAGATCAATGAAGGTCATTAACTTAAACTTTTTAATTGCCTACACATTTTCTCTTCCTTTTAGGTCCCCATCATGCCCATTGTTCCATTTTCATTGTGATTTAATTAAATGGTCACCCTGACAGCAAATGATTTGTATGTAGTTCTGCTGTGTCAGGTCAAAGTCATTGTGCCAAGTGAACCCGCCACATTTTGGACCCTGGGGATTTCCCTCAGTGAGTGTTTGTCCATCATTATTCAGTGATAAAGCAATCAAGCCTACAGATTGTGCAGACAAATTGGAAGAATGATGTTTGATTTATCAGTTACATTACAATGCCACTGAGTACAGGAACAGTGAAGCCAACATAATTCTATTAGACCATCTTTTAAGTTTTCACATTGTCTTTCATTCTGTAGCGTAAAAAAATTATTTCATATTACAGGTAATTTTCAGTTCACTCTCTTTTAAATCGTCAATGTAACAAGTTCAGTGAAGTGTTTCTTCCAAGGTCATAATAAATACTCAGGTAGTCAATGAGACAACCCTCAGGGTAGGTTTCTGGTTACAAAATCTTAATCCCCAATGTGAGGCGGTGATGCAGCCACTGCCCACTTGCTTACAAGGACTGTATGCACTTGGAAGGCTCACGACAGCTATTTCCTTCGAAAAAAGGGCACTTTTGCCAGTTTTTGAGAAAAAGGGCACACTTTAAATGGAAATCAATGGAGAAAAAGCTGCTTGTGTTATTCATGATTATATCCTTGGCACAGTGGTTGTGTCAGTGCATTACTTTTCAATTTGTTACTCGGGTAGGAGGTCGTTGTGTGTGTATCAGCTGTTGTCATAATCGATGGTCGATCATCTATGCTGTGAAAGATGCAGATGTTTGTGGCATATTTTTATAATGAATTCATTGGAACTCATATTGAAAATCCGATACCAGGAGAGTCCCTTTTTGTGAGCCCTCTCTTATTGATAGAAACTCAAGGTTTTGAAATACGAGGTCAAGTTAGGTGTCCAAGCTGGAAGACAAAGGACTACAGTATGATCACAACATGAATGGGTGAAGTGCAGAGCATTGCCTCTTCTTCTAAATGTTTTCATAAAAACCAATCAGGAAATAGACTTTGAAACATATTTCATGTAAATCTGTGTTTCCTGATGTGACATCCTGTGCCCCACTTGCAATTTGTCTAGTTGTACGGTAATTGCAGAGTCAGGCGTGGTCATGAGGCATTGTGGCAAATTGTGTCCAACTCATTGAAACTGCTGACTTGGCACTGGGAAACATTCATATGATGCCTGTGATCATGATGAGGCACAAGCTTTGTCTCGATTCATTAGAAAGAAAGAAATGGTTGAAACTCATGGTTTTGTTGCTTAAGGGTCCTGATAAGGTTTGGTATTTTCGTTCCAGTTCCAGTCATCTTGAGGATATCGTCAAGGGTGCATCACTTTAGTTTTTTTACCTTTCAGTGTGGAAATAACCACTAGGTTGTTCAGAAAGGTTTGATTTCATTTTCACCTGGTCAGGCCTGCTCATCCGTATGCACATTTCTATTAATCAGTTGTGGATTTTCACCTCACTGGACCTTCTCTTGGGGATATTCCTTTAGAGACATACTTGGTTCATGTGCGGTGATCTGTTGGTGTTGATGCCTTCGTTTCACTTAATGTTTGTCATGGGCTTGATCACATTGGCTTAGGACAACCACCCTTGTGCTGTGTCTAGTCTGTTTGTCACGAAAATGTTCTTATGTACCCAAGGCCTTGTTTTCTGGCTTAGTGCATTCCTTTGGGAGTTGTAGTAGCCTTTAAATTCTTGTGGTTTATTTGTAGTACACTTTCCTGCACCCTTTCTTTTTGTAAGGACTGCCTTTATTTTTCTATGCTTGCACTGCTATGTATATCAGTGCAATATGGTCGTGCCTCCTTGATTGGTTGACTGGGTGAAGCTGATGAATATTATCCTTAATCTCTCTGGCAGTTTTTGCTTTGTCAAGTTCAGCAAACTGTTTGATTCAGTTCAGATGTGATGCTGGCAAAGTCCTTCAGAAAACTCAGTTTCATCATCGCCATGAAGTTTAGTTGAGCTGCAGATTCCACAGCTGTTGGTCGCTGTCTATTGTGCTTGTAATATCATATTATTAACATCATCCATGCTAATGGGTGAACTTTTGTGGAGTTACTAATTAGTAAAAAACTACCCTGTGCGATATTTTACAAGGTATGACGATCATTTCAAGATGTGAATTACCAAGAGGAAATGAATAGCATTACTAACCCAAGTTGCTGTCTTTCCTCCAGGAAATGACCAGACAAACATTTGCACTCTGATTACCAATACAGAAATCATAGAATAATTAGGTGGCAATACTGGCTATCATATTAGCCTCTCAATAGGGGCCTATATTTGATGTTACGTTTGTTCAAATTGGTTAGTTCGTCACTAGTGTATGCTCATCAAATACACTTTTCTGGATTTACACATGGCTTGGGAATTTTGTGATCTTTTCGATATGCTCAAGACTATATTGGGATGGGGCACTCTTCATGTACAGAAATTTCATAGATTTTCTTATAACATTCATGTATGACCCCCAGGCCTCGAAAGGACACGGCCTATGACTTGTTTCTGTCATAATGCAGGCCGACCGGTACATTGCTTTAGGCTTTTATTTGTGGGCATTCATAATTCTCAATTGGATATGAATTTGTATTATATCAGGAATTGATTCAAAAATACACGTATGGCATGTTTTAGGTGTAAATATTAGTTTAGGTTTTAAAGAGAAATATAAATATGGATGGTTTTTTTGAATTGGGCATAAATAAACAACAAAATATAAACTTTTGCCAATGGTATTTACGTTGGTATGTTTTTAGTTATTTCAAGTGTACCGCCAGCCAACCATAAGTGACAAATCCAGCTACTCATGTCACTTGGTTGTGTGTACTCTGGGGCCAGTAGATCTTGGGATTGAAACCAATGTAAAGATAGTCTGAAAATGTGAGACCTGAGCATTGTTAGTATCGCATAGTAGCCTGGTGCTCATATACATGAACATTTCCAGGGGTTGATCTACCTTATGGTTCCACACTATTAAGCATTCCAGATGTTCATATCTATGTCTTCTTTTCAATTCTCTGACAAAACGTATTGATTGACTGGTTTGAGTGCTATCTGTGTTATAAAAGTCATTTTAGCGTTTAGTTCATTATGGTCTTGGCGGTATTGAGATTGTGTTGGCTTTTGAGACATGCATATATCCGAGAAGTTCCTCACGGCTGTGCTTGTCCTGTTGTCATCCTGTTGTTTTTTTCAGGTAGACACCAAAAAAGTGTTATTTTCGTCAATTGGGTGCACGTAGCAGTAGCACTAGCATATTCTTGAAAGTACATGTACATTAGATAAGTTCAAATAAAGAGTTGAGTTAGAGGATTTCAGTGGTTATGCCAGTTTTATGATTATGAGAAGTCTACTCTTGATATTCCTAACCTGGTTTTCCTCTTCTCTTTGCAGATTAAAATAAAGATTGAAGATGTTTAATTTCAAGAAAAAGGACAAAGAGCGAGACAAAGCTGATCGGGAGGAGAAGGAACGCAAAAAGAAAGAAAAGAAAGAGAAAAAGGAGAAAAGGAGGGACCCGATTACAGAGGATGAATTAAATCGATTAGAGGAGGCAAAGAAAGGGTTGTTTGGGCGGAAATGGTCCTTTGGGGAGAAGGATAAACATAAGGATCCTAAGTTTATTGGGAATAATAGTAATAGTAGTCCGAAGCTAAAGCAAAGGGATGGGGCTGCATTGATGCATAGTGCTAGTGATAGCAGTGAGGCGAGTTTAGCTTCTATTGGAAGCAAGTCTAGCGTTCCGGATGGTGAGTCACAGTTTTCCAGTAAGCAACAGATGCAGTTGACTCGAAAGGAGTCCAAGGATAGGCGCTCTCGACCGAAGAAGGGTATCTTGAAAGGGATGTCGAATTATGGCCCTCCTGTTCCTAATCAGGGTGTCACTGGTAACTTGGATGACACTGAAGCGCTGCAGTTAAACACATTGGCCAATGAAATGATGACTGCGGAGGAGCAAGCGGCTGCTGCTGCTCAGGCTGAAGCAGACGCGATGAAACCTGGTATTTCCATCACAATATCTCCATCGTTAGAGGAAAATGTTTACGAGACACCAATACAACACAGCAAGCTCCTTGGGGGTGATTATGAGGGTCTCAGCTCGATAGACAAAACTTACGGCCTTGACTATGATCTAGAACTGCCTCCACTTGCACCACCGAGGGCACTCCGAGCACGTGAACTTTTCCTGAAACGACAGCCGACTGGTGACTTTGGGTTTACTTTACGCCGTGGTACAGTGTTAGAGCGTAGCATCACAGATGCTGTAGAAAGAAAGCGGACAGTGATCTTTGCTGAGCCTGGTAGTGGGCCTCGGTCGGCACAAACACCTCTTCTGCCTGGTGACCGTTTGATACAGGTCAATGGTGTGAACGTCGAGGATAAATCACGAGAAGAGATTATTGAATATATTCGTGCATCGGGTGACCAGGTGATACTTGTCGTACAGCCAATTCCGGAGCTAAGCGAGTTAAGTATGCGTTCGGGAGTAGATGGCGCTGATGTTCCACTAGATGAAGAGCACCTTCAGGCTGGGAGCTTACGGAGGAGTGGAAGTATGCGTTATAAGAAGAAAGATGTGAGTACTTGTCGTAGTGAAAAGTGGTGTTGGTGGTTGGGGGGGGATTCTTCTCTTGTTAAATGACTTGCGTAATGCAGCCAATTTGTTGGTGTAAATACTTGATTTTCTCTCGCTTGATGTGTGTTGTATTTAACAGTATTAGGCAGAAACAGTGAGTTGTGTTTGATTTTGCTCTGCCTTTTCCAGTAAAACACATTCATGGGAATTAGCACTGAGGGGAACATACAATGTGTAGTCATTGCATAAAATCCATAGGATTTCTTTACCTGCTTATCTCAACTCAATGTTTCCCAAGTTCCCAACCTTTTCAGATGCTGTGTCATTCAAGACAAGTTTCAGATGCTGTGCCATCAAGGCAAGTTTCTGGTGCTGTGCCATCAAGACAAGTTTAAAGTGATTTGTCGTTCAAGACAAGTTATAGGTGCTGAGCGGTTAAGACAAGACAAGTTTCATGGTGCTGTTTTAACAAGTTTCAGGTGATGTATCGTTCAAGACGAGTTTCAGCTGCTTAAAGATTCAGCTGATGTGTTATTCGAGGCCAGTTTCAGGTGCTGTGCCGTTCAAGGCAAAATAAATGTCAAGTGATGTGTCATCCAAGACAAATATCAGGTGCTTCGCTATTCAAGCTCCAGACATTCATTCCACTAGAGTTAGGTGCTGTGCTAGTCCAGAAAATTTAGGTGCTGCGTCTACCAAGACTAATTTTTAGGTGTCTGCCAGTTCAACAGTGACAGAATATTGATGACTTCGAACTAATCATCTGTAAAAACTTACACATATACCACCAATTTACCTGCAAGATTGCATGTTTACAATAATAAGTACATAATAACCTGAGTAACCACTTGCTGTGAAGAAAATTTCATTCATTATGCCTGCATGGTATCTTGAAATGGGATCTTGGCATTCCCAGAGATCAACCATTGGCATACAACATCATGCCAAAGATTCCGTCTCTGATCTGAATACCTGTGTTCTGCTAGTGCTAGTGCTGTACATAGCAGTCGAGACGTTGCCAGTTAGAAAAACCTTTTAGAATTGTATCCTGATAGTTCCCGGCTATTTACTCACAACTTGTCTAGTTTTGTACGCTTGATAGTCATCGTGGTGCTCCATCGTATACTTGGTTCTACATACCAGGTTTTTATTTGGTGAATGATATGGAAAATTTCACATGCAAAGCTGACATGGCAAAAAGTGAAATGTTCAATAGTTAAATGTTTATACAAAGAGCAATGTTGAGATGGGGAATCGGTGTAGCAGATCGTGGAGTACTAAAATATGTTTGCTTAAAAAATCATACGTGATGCACTGATGACAGTTTAATATTTCCCTTGATGATAAATTGATAATTCAGTACTCAGTTTGATACCTTGCTCAAGTGATAGGTTTCGAATCTCAGATCAAATGGAGGTTGGACAGACACTGATATGATAATATAGTGCTCATCGGTGATGACCTGTTATTGATGATTCATTTACCTGAGTAAATGCAGGTTTGATCCAAGGTTACCAATATTGATTCAGGATAGCCGGATTGCTAGATCATGCTGTAGGCTGAAATGATTGATTGATCTTTCTATTCATAACATTCATTATCTTTCATATAGATGGTCTGTTCTACAGACCTTTTTTCCACTGTAGCCATGTGTCTATTCAGTTGTTGACTTTTGTACAAGTGTACCATCGCTTGAGATTCTGAAACTACATAAATGCCAAAGATAACTGTAGCCTTTAAAATCATTTAAAGTCTCCTTCATCTACATGTATTACTGTGCTTACCCAGGTGTATGAATAAACCACCCATAGACCTTCTGAAATCCTGGCAACTACTGGATGACCTAAACTCACCTGATTTCTGAAGAGAGATATTGAGTTCAATGAGGAAGATAATTGCAATGGAATTCCTCTTGTACATTCAGGAGGACTTATTACTGTGCACATGATTCTGTTTCAGGTTGTACTCAATTGGAATGGCGGAACGCTGAAGAGACTGATGAAAAGTTGTGCCCTAAAGTTCAGATTTCAAGTGACCTGAAGTGACCTGTCAAATGGTTCAGCTGGCCTTGGTTTGGTACCTTGCCCAAGGGCGCAAAAACAGTAGAGGACCAGGTTCCTTCAAATGAAAAGTTTTAAACAACCTTGGTGCTCTAAGGTTTAATTTCTCATTCTGATCTACAACCACATGCCTTGCCTTAAAAGTACCTCTAATTTATCTGAGCATATTTGGGGATCTCAAATATTTACTTCAAAATAGATGGCTGGGAGTACTCTTTAGATTCATAACATCATTTTATCGTAATCACATCATACATGTCATAAAAGCAACTGTAAACAAACTTGACTATGCATTGCATACTTTGATGTAAGAAATCGGCCACCTCTCTAAATGGGGTAGGGTCATGTTATGGTTATGCACTTAAACACCTCCAACCCCATACATGCCTTAGGCAAAATTCATTAAGAACACTTTAATACTATGATATTAGTAAGATATGTTAATCTCGTATTAACAAACACGTATATCTGGTATGCTTTTGTAAATTATTCTTGATCTTATGATGTTTTGAATGATTATTATTCACCCCTGCTATTTTAATGCACTGTTTGTCCAGCCCAACTGTGGAGTGTAATCCATGTCCTTGTACAAAAATAGCTTTATTCTGTACTTTTCACTGTACAATTTGCGCATATTTGATGCCAAGTAAATGAGATCTCTGCCCTGGCGAGCCGTTCGGTTATGGAATGCAGCATTGCTGACGGTTTAATGCAATTGGCAATTCATTTGCATAATGTGATGCTGATTGTACTTTTCAGTTGTCTTCTTGTCTTTTAGGTTGAATTAGGTTGAATTATTCTGGTCTTACAAAATGACAAACATGTCTGACAATCGCATAACCAACCCTGATCACACTAAACACAATCAATTATACATTTCAATGCAATTACCATGACTGCTCAACTACCCGCATCTTTGCATGTGATAATTACTCCACTATAAAGTTGCCTGTAGTCATTGCAACCAGGGTTATACTGACTCATCAGACAATTTTGCTACTACAGCAGTTATGTTTTACTTTGGTTCTAACATTGATTAGAAGGTAGTTTTGGTCAAATTATCCAGGTGGCAGTTCCGTTTGGGATCAAATGTGATGTCTTGCAGCAGCTCATGACTAGTATAAACTGCAGCCAATTACACTGTACAGAGTACAAGTACTGTAATGTTTGTCATGAGTCTGACGCCCCTTGCATACGATCAACTTTAGTTGTGACCTTTGGTAGGCTATTTCATTTCAATTTCCTCATCCTTTGATGGAGACGATAAGGCAACTTGTGGTTAAAAAGCAAAGGAGATCTAATATCACCAGGCTCATTCCAATAGCCAGCTTCACACGGAAGAATCATCTCCTGTGTCCTAACCCTGGGAGTTTCAATGATATTACTTGTTCATTGATATTCCCTTTGAAATTATTCTGACACAAGACGGCTTTCAGAATAGCAACTTAAGCATCATGGTTGAAGGGTGGGGTTCCTTCTGGGGGTGGGTTGTACTGTTCTCCATGATTGATGCTGAATAAAGAACAAGGTCTTTGACTAAGTTTGGACAGAACTTCCTGCCATGATTTAAATAAGAGCACTTCTTGATGAAAAGCCTTCTTTAATTGTGAAACTACATCGCACTGATAAGCACTAACTATGATTACATTGATATTTTACCTGACACCTGATACTCAATTACCTAATGGCCAGGTCTATATTTTTCATCTGTCCATGCCATTCCCCTTCCCTGGTTTCTATGCCATTGTGTAGTGATTGCATGTTTGACTTGATGACACGAGTATCTTATTCACTGCCCATCACGTTTGCTGTGATGTGTTTGCCACACCATTGTGAATGAGGTAAAACAGCAAGTGTGACTGAGTATGCTAAGGACTCGCATCTCGAGTCAAAGAGCTTGAAAATCAATACCTTTGAAAGAAAGGCTTCAGCCAGTGCTTGGTTAAAGTCAGGTCGACAAATTATCAGGAGGTGGTGGGAGAGACGTTTCGATAATATATGCATATGTCGATGGGGTCTGTCTCTCCACCTGAGCATCATTTTGAACCATCCTTCTAGAGCTGGAATTCTGTTTTGGGTAGCTGTTGCTCAATGTCGCATTACGTTGTAGCGCCAGTCCTACAGTCATCGGCTCACCAACAATAGTCCTCGGTCAGCCTCATTGCTGACTGTTCCAGTGGGCTTTTCGGGATATTTGAACAATCTGACACTTGGGTTTTAGCAGGACGCCAACTTTCTTGGTTTGCTTGCCACAAAATGAGGCTTTCCTCAATATGAAAATGTTTTTATCGGATGCGAACTGTATTTACTTGCCATGTGCATGCTTCATAAATAAATAAAAAGCCAAGTTTTTTTGCATATTTTCTATCATAATACAACTTGTTTCCGACTCCATTTGTAATATAAGCTACAACAGTACACCTTGCATGTGTTCAAAAACCATATCATGGAAAGCAAATGCTGGAATATGTTAGCTTATAGCATGTTTCATTGGATGTGTGATACATATTGTAGCAGTTGTTCAGGTGTGTTCAATACCATTCAGTATCGTAATTGGCTCTCCTTTCTTTTGAACCTTGTGAAATAGTATGAAAGGTCGTATTGGTTGACATTTCGTGGCACATGTTGAAGAGTTGAGACTACATACATGTAGGCTGGACTGCAGTGCAAAGGATTGTTGTGTCGAAAAAAGATTGTGATTTTTGATCTGGATAGCAAATTCTCTTCGGAGTCAGACAATTTGGAGTATTGGAGCAGGTTTTAATCACTGGGAGATATGCTTTTATAAAGCTCATCAAGATTGGACTGGTTCAACACACAAGATACTCTAATCCGTATGGATGGCTGTGTCATCAAATTTGATCCCCGCCTTACCAGTTTACCCGTAAGCACCCTGTGAGTGTGAGCAACCAAAGTTGGTATGATCATCCTTATGGATATACTGCCAAGTGTGTGGATTATTGGAAGGGAGATGTGATTGATCATCGGAACTCTGATCAATGCCGTGGCCCACTGAGGAGCCAACTTCAGATGGACCAAGAGCACTGACACTAAAACATAGTGTGAACAGTGTAAATCGCTGAGGGTTTACATGTAAAATCTTGAGCGTGATAAGAAATACCTTGGTTGTGTTCGTTATAGGTCAGCACAATAGCTGCTGATGAATTTTGGAGGATGGAACACCAGAACCAAAACTGCATGGAGCCAAGTGTGAAAGATTGAGAGAAACAATTGTCACGGTACACTAGGGGGGTTTAAATCGCCAGTGTGATATGAAATATTTACCCTGGGCATGTTTGATATAGAACAACACAATAGCCAATACAACTGCTACTGAAGAGAACCGGGAGAGGACTCTTTACACAGGATGTAACACAAGCAGCAAACCTGATTGTGGAAAACAATTGTCATCACACACTGACGGCTTGAAATCTCTGATGTGATATGAAACATTTACCATGGGCATGTTCAATATAGATCAACACAATAGTCAATTAAGATCAATAATGAAATGCTAAGAATAGTGCCAGTCAATGATTGATAGCTATTTTGGTTAATGCTGGTAGGCTACGGATATTGTCGACTGTGATCTAGTGGCAAAACACAGAGTAGCGCGAGAGTGACTTGTTCAATTCTAAACTTTGTGCCATGTTAAATGGAGTACACATTTCATGCTTCTCTACAGGACAAGTAATCTAGAAAAAAGAAGCAAAATACTTGTAGTAGGATTGCTAGATATTTCACTGTTTACATTTCTTTGTAAGCAAAGCAGGAGCCAAGTGCTGGTGTGGGTGACATCTCTTCAGCTTTGTAATCATTGGATTTGTACAAATTACCTGTACCAGCAGTATTGCTGTTGATAGCAACGGATGACATCCTGAATACCACAAAGTGTGATGGAGTGGCCATTAACAACCATCGATTGCCAATGAGATGGGCTGTAATTAGGGATGCAAAGAGCCAATCAGTTGAACCACAAAGGTGCCTTAAACATGACAGGTGGCCACGAGAGGAAAGTGCGGACTAAAACTTACATTTATTATGATTATGCAGGATTGGTGAGTATTTCAAATGTTTCTGGTTCATCCTTTGCATCTGTGAGGTGTTCCACCAAGCTGTCATCTTGGAGCATATACATGTACAATGGAATGACATTTTTGTGAATATCTCTGATTAATTCAGAATACATGTACTTGCGTTCTGTGGCAAAGTGATGGAAGAAAGCAATCTTATTGAGATGCCCTCTCTTTGTCAGCATTTATAACTTGCCTCTTACCTGATCAGCGCCTTAAGTGGTACTGCTCTATTGTGGGGCAATGAAATGCTCGACTTATTGGGTCAGCCTATTGATGTTTAGGCATGCTTCGGGCGTGGGGTCAAAATCAGCTACTGTGCCAGACTTGGGAAAGCTCTGTGTGCCCTGTGATCACATATGGTTTGCTAGTTCTTGTTCACAATTTTGTACTGGGAAAGGATCGACAAAATCCTGCCACAGTGTACACAAGCGCTTAAACTGTTAAGTCAATACCTCTGCGCTATACATAAACTATTGATAAATACCTGATTGATTGGATTGATTGATCTACCCAGTTATAATTCCAGCACTTGCGGCACACTCAAGTTAAATTGGATTGATGAGAGGATTTTTTTACAATTCTATGTGTTGCATCGGTATGCATCAATGCTTGTGTTTGTTCAATCATGAGAGCATGTGAGCAGAATGGGTTCAAGTTTCAATCCATGCGATACACTGACGAGAGAGAAGTTGCAGTCATCCTGTGATACTTTCCATTGAGCAGGTTTCAATCTCCAGGTTTTCAGGAGGACTTACCCTTGAAAGAAATAGTGATGCATGGAGCTAGACTTGCTGTTAAGTATCCGAGGTGCTGTCCCCATCTACAGTCTTCTGATTCTCCAGCGGTACAAAAAATTAAAGGAACTTGATAAAGACAGCATATTGTCCTTTGTCAGTATAGAAGAGGTGAAATAGGCCATGAAACCTCCCAGTCAGACAGTCTGCAGGTAACCAGGGTACAGTAGTTCAATGGAAGCTAAGTGATTGAATTTGATTGGAAAACAAGATGCCTCTCCCTAACCAAAGCAGTTTTTCTGCTAGAGAAGAATACCCAACAGGGGAGCGTAGAGTTAGCATTGTGTCAAGTTCAGATATGTCTGATGTAGGTACCTGGAATCTTACTCCTCCTGGAGAGATTAATTCAGTCGGTGCATCGGAAAGAGATCCTTTGGCACTCCTTCTGAAGAACACCCACAAAGGAGAACAGGCCAAGCCACAGATGATAGTGTTGAACTCCCCCTCTTCACCTCAAAATTTTGTCGATTTCATCTCCACAACAGTTGGGGATAAAGCATCCAGTCATACTAGTAGCCCGGCATCTCGACGATGTTCTGAGCGGTTATATGATGTGGAAGAATCAGATGAAAAGGAGGTCGATGGAACACAAGATGCTGGCCAAGATGTTATCACCGGATGTTCCTCGACGCCGATTAAGACTCTAGGGAAAGTATTCCGGAGAGATTCATGGAGTCAGTATGTTCCAAAATATAACGCCGCTTGGCTGGATGGTGATGAAGTAAGTGGCAATATTCCGGAGAATGATACTGGAGGTTATGAGGACGAGATTTTTTATGATAACTTCGAGGTTGCAGCTATGCAGGATGCGGTTCTCCCCTCTCAGGAAAACCTGGATCTGGAATGCCTTTCGGATAGCTCCGCACCCAACAAATGTGAGAGGAAACTGAGCCTTAAAATGCAAATGAGTGGTGTTGACGAAAAGACAGTGGATTACCCTAGTAAGCCGAGTAGTGTTTCCAAACTTGAGCGGAGCCTCAGCATCACTGGACATACCTTGAATCTGGACCAGCTTGGCCGCCAAAGGTCTGATTCTTTGTCGGAATCTAAAGGATGTCCTCCAGGATGTTATGATATCTATGAATATGGTTACGAATGGGAGGGTGAACTGGCTGATCTAAAGTTCGAGCGGTTTTGGCCACACACAAAAGTAGATTCTGTGAGATGCTTTCTACTCTACCTTTCTTGCTTATTGCTGATGAGTGGTTTGTGGCTAAGTGCAGCTCGTATGGGTTTTCTTGATTGAATGTTACTTTAATTTCATGGCCATGATTTCACTTTCAAGAATTTTCTCTTTTTGTTATCATAACATAACACCGGAGATGAGGGCTGGAGGTTACGCTACATTTTACATCCATCAGGGCATTTTAATTTCACTTGTGACTGGGATTTTTGCCTTTGTTTATCTTTGCTGAATCATAATCATGTAATGGTGATTTGGTGGTTAAAAATCAATACTCGTTGATCAGGTTGAACTTAATGATATTGTGCTTGAAGAAAAGAGAGGTTTTCACTCGTGATATTTATGAATGAAGTCTTTATCTTTTTGAGAAATAAAAAAAAGAACTTCATTTTTTCTTAATTGCAGATTTCACAAAGGAAGAACTTGAAATTGATTATATTTTCTAAGATTTGTTTTGTAACTATCTCTTCTTGTGGTTATTGAAAATTCACAATCTTTTTGTTTGCTTTCTTCCACAGGCAAAGACAGAAGATGAGCTTGAAAGCGAGAAAGCTTGGCTGGATGCTGAACAAGTCTGGCTCGTCCATAAGGGTGGTTATGCAGCGGCACGTGTCCTCAAGTCGACAGACATTGCATCGTTGGCCGAGGGGCGGTGTAAGGTTCGGCTTGACCATGGAGGCGAGGTCCTTGAGGTGGATGAGGAGGATGTGGAGAGGGTAAGAGGAGGAAACAGGTCACTGAGAAAGTAGTTCTGCCTGCCGGAAGATCCTACTTTGTTCTGGTTCAGTTTACAATGCGTCATTGGACCTGGCAATATATATTTAGTAATTGGAAGGAGAGTGGTTACGATAGCTGGCAAAATTTATGACAGATAATAATGTTATGTTCCCTAAAACACAAGGATGTTTCAATTTCCCCAGAATCCATGATCTTTTGACATATTCTGCATTATATTTCAGCGTAACCCTCCCCAGTTTGACAGCTCAGAAGACCTCGCTGCCCTGCGTAATGTGAATGAGTGCAGCTCTCTGCACACCCTGCGACAGCGGTACCGGAGTAACCTTATCCACACTAACGCGGGACCCGCCATCATCATCGTCAACCCGATGCACTCTATGTCCATTTACTCTGAAAAGGTAAGGGTTCAATCGGTGTTGTCATGATTATAACACCACAGGTAATCAAAAAATACTCCAGTACAAATGATATCCATTTGCAAGCTCATTTGGTCTCGTGGTGACAGATATCTGCTGATCAGATCAAAACCAACAGCCATATTTTTTTTCTTCAAATACTTAAACTTGGATGTTTTGTTTTACCTTGTAGTTGTAATCCTGTTGTGGCTAGGGCAGTAGCATATCTGCTTTGAATTCTTACCCCTGACCCTTCCTAAGCTTTATATAGAAACGATAGTGCTGCACTTCAATGTTGTCCTCGAGTCTTCAACAAAAGTATGAATAACTTATGATTAATCTGGTGATTTGATGATTGGGCAGGTTTTTACATGATGCCGAATCTTATACTGGATTTAGAGTTGACACACATTAAACACAAAGTTTCCTGGTCGAAATATGCCTGGAGCCTGTAAACTCTCGGTTAGGTTTATAAAGGATGGAATTCCCTCAATTTTTTTCTTGAATTTTTTGTGATGTAGGGTTGCCTTGGTCTTACTTCTCCCACTAAACATGTGAGTACATTCCTCTCCATATCCATTTATCCAACCCACAGCCAGACCATTTCCTAATTTGTCTACCCTGAAAAGAGTTACATGTAGCTTGAGCCACAGGATGCGCCTAGGCTTCAAAGATCTCACTTTTGTGTGTTGTTCAATGGATTTGATGCAAGGCTAGTGTTCAAGAATGACTTATCTTTAAAGATTAAAGTTTTGATTCCTAGTTTATAACCTACATCCTCACATGAGATAGAGAGTGTTTCACTGACCTTCCCTTGCCATTCCGAGGCGGTGTAGAACTTCAATGGAGATAACTTCTGACAATGTATCAGCTTACAGGTGAAAACATTATGAAATATTAAAGTCCTCATCTGAAAAGTGTCCATTCAGGCAGCAGGCTCCACATTCTAAACTGTAATTTATCCCTGCATAAACAAACTATTGGCTTTGTTCTCCCTGACCTGTCTCAAGGTACATGTTATGTCACCAACTATTTGTTATACACTGCACACACATCCCTCAAAGCATTTCGAGAAAACTTATAGCACAAAATAACTTGCCCTTTTCCTAGACCTCGCTGGTGTTGGGTCTGTGTTCTTATCTGATGACAGTCGCTGTCAGGGGAAGTGTGTCATATCCGAGTTCATAGGTGTAGCCAGGATATCTGGAAGGGGGTCGTTTTGATATTTGATGGAACGCCGCTGTGATGGATCACATAGTGTGTTGTTTCACACTCGATAGGCAATTCATTAAATGGGAATTTTTTTCCACTCTAATTAATTTCCTCAGGATAGTTATGATGAACAGGTACAATTTGTTGATCAGCCTTTAGGCTGGAATGTAACCCTTTCATCTCATGCAAACTGGTATGGATTTCTAATAACAATAAAAAAAACCTAATTGGAAGTCTTTGAAAATCAGCACTAAGAGGGAATCAAAGAACAATTTTAAATCTCATTTTGGTGATGATTTGCATATTTTCTGTGACAGCAAAGACTTGCAATTTTCCTAAATGTATGTAAATCTTTTGGTCCATCGAAGTCTTTTTCACCTATTCCAATAGCTTGCAAGGATGAAAGGGTTGCTTTTTGTCCGTCTTGAAATCAGCACATATCACTCTGTGTATTACCGTTTGTGCATGTTATTAGATGCTCACTGGTGCAAATCAATATCACAGTGATACAAATTCTTTACATGACATTTTGGGTCTTGTTCACAACTTTGCAAAAACATCCATTTCAGATTTTGCTTCTATTCATTTCAAGAGTGGGTTTTTTCAAAGGATAAAACCATTCGTTAAAATGTTTTCCACCCTTAAGTTTGTGACTGTGACAATCGCAAAAATATCAGTTTTACTATAGACTAGAATGCATTGAGTGCTACATTTTGAAATCTGTTTGCTGAATTCAGTCCTTCCTTCCCTTCGTCATTCCTCTATTGCACATCATCACAATTTCGTGGTGTTAAAAATGACATTTTTGGGAACTTTGCACTAAATCTTACACAAAGTGGTTTCTCTGTTGGCACAATGTTATGGACTGTACTGATTCTGCACATATATTTATCTACCTGGTGTTGCTTTATTTTTGTTCGAGTTGATCTATGAATCTGTGCTTGGGAAATGCTATTGTAAACCCAGAGCTTTGGTGTTGAAAGAGTGTAGAAACAGCCAAGCTTTTACACCTGCTAAGTTTAATAGAATCTTAAAAAGTTGCTTTAGGTGAAGCATTAGTACTCGCAGTAGTGATTTCAGCCTTTCACTGTAGGAAATTACAGTTGAACCTCCCTTAGCAGACACCTCTCTATCAAGCCCTAAGGACAGCCTATCTGTTAAGGATACTGGTTTGATGTTTTGATCACACAACAAAATTATATATTTGACAGGTTGTGCAGATGTTCCGAGGCTGCAAGCAGGAGGACATGCCACCACACATCTACGCCACGGCTCAGACGACCTACCGGTCCATGCTCACACAAAGATACGACCAATCCATTGTGTTCATGGGACGAAGTGGAGCTGGCAAGACGACCAACGCTCGCCATGTTCTCAACTTCTTGGTTGCTGCAGCTGGGAGTGCCCATAAAGTTGTCACTTGTAAGTTTTTCTCCATCACGATTAACACTGATACTGTTGGGGACTTCTTGGCTAAATGAACGTTATCAAAAATTTGACCTTAACTTTTGGCACTCTTATCCACTGCATTACTACAGTAACAGTTGCCTGTGGATAAAGAAAGGGTTTGGTAAATGTCAAGGGCTGGGTGTCTGCTTTGCTCGTGCACCTATATATTTCAAGGGTCAAACTACTTCATTTTGGAGCAGTTTTCTTCACTCGTTGTGTGTAAGATTTTATTAATGTTATTTTTCAGTGGAGAAGCTTCACGCATCCTTCATTCTTCTAGAAGCGTTTGGTCACTCGAGGACAGTCATGAACACAAATGCGTCAAGGTTCACTCAGATCTATAATGTTGAATTTGACAATGGTGGCAACATTGCCAGCATGAGTCTTCAGGTATGTGATATTTTGGAATTCACAACTTGTGTAGTCACTAGGTTCTACTTCTACTGTACTATAAATACACTTAGGCATTGTGTATTTCTATTTTCCTGAGCCGCTAGTGAAAAAAATGAACATGAATGACATACCTCTTCAAAATAGCTTTGCGGATTATTCTATCTGATATTATTTTTATGTGTTGAATCATTTTGATAATGTGATCTTTTATACCCACAGGTGCTAATGTTAGAGAAAACACGTATTGTAAGACGACCAGAGGGTGAACCATCATTCCATGTGTTTTACCAGATGCTGGCTGGCCTAGATCCACAACTGAGGTGAGACATTGGTTCTTAATTTCTTTCTCGTTTTATCAAATTACCGATAAAATAAAGGAGTTAACTTAGTTACTGAACCATGAATCTATTTCTGTTCTATTCTCTCTGTTATTTCATTTTGACCCATGAAGTCTTTGTGCTGAAACCTGGTTTTCTGACACTGTTGATCTTTGTTTTAAAATCCATCAACACCAATTTGATTTTGATGGGTTGTTCCTCAAATATTTTGGAGGCCCCTCACATTATAAATCGCACCGAGGCTGAAAAAGGTATCGATTTGAAATCAAAGGTTTGGTATGTCTCTGCAAGACATTTGTTGCTTAAGGCAACAAGGTAATCTGACAAACCCCTGTTGTGTGATAGCGAACTTCATTTGAACTTTTACAGGAAGGAGCTTCAGCTGCAACAGAATGAAGAGAACCTCTTCATGACTGCTCTTCAAAGGGTAAGACACTCTCCTAACAAGAAAATCTCGTATCTTGTAAAGCCAGTTTTCAAGGCATTATATTTTAAAAGGATTCTTGTACGGTGCGCCAGGTTCTCATAAGCCAGCTTTAAAAGCATTAAGTCTGAAAATATTGCCTCAAGAGCAGAGTTAAAGCTTTGAGAATATCGAGTTTTAGAAGAAAAAAAAGGAAATAATAACAATTTTTCAGTCAATCTGACTAAGCCACTGGGTATTGTATCGGGTTTAAAAATCAATATTCGGATAAAGTGAGTTTTCATCTCCGGCAGGCATAAAGCTTTGAAGTGCGATTGCATCTCGTGGTATTGTCATCATATTGCATTGAATACTGAGGGTTATGACACCAGTTTTGATATTTGGATTGAAATGCTGGAAGCTAAGGAGGCTGTATGAGGTGATTCTTTCTGATCGACGGAACTTTTAGAATGGAAAGGTTACCACTGTCTTGGCCTGGAGTTGACAGATGTCTAGGACAAGTAAATCAAATTACACACACATCTTTGTCTTAATTCCCTTAGCTCTAAAGTAGTGAGCTACTGACAAGAAATGTTACAGCATGTAATGTTTTTGTCTGGATGACTCATGGTAAAACATTTAGTCATTCATCAGTATGCCCAGAATAACTCTCATATATTCAAAACGAATCACGTCTCCAAAATCGACATTCCAATTTTCCCCAGGTGCAAAATTAGACGCTGAATAAAGAACTAGAAATGAGAAATGTTACCGACACCGCAAAGCCCCACGATGACACTTCAAAGCTTCATGTCTCAAAAGATCAAGAAGCACTTTATCACTGGTATTGATTTTCTTGCCCAATATAACGCTGGATGGCTGTATTACCAAGATTGTCTGCATAAAACCTATCGGGATGACTGGCTCACTTGCCTCCAGATAGCACTGAGATTATCATTAGCTAATGTTTGTTGCTGTGTATGTGTAATTGTATTGCATGTCTTCCTTGGGGGTTTGACCATTTGTCATTTGAAGGATTGAAGAGATGAAATATGCCGCAGTGGGTGTGTGATATTCTCCTGTTTGGTTGAGCCATACCGTCAATTCGTGGGTGGATTAATTTCTCCCTACGGTACAAGGGATGTGTTCAGCCAGTCATATCACTATTCTTAAGTACTACTCCAAAGAGTCATATTAACAGGCCTACTGATATTAAAAGTAAATCCTCTAGGTTTCAAAAACGGATTCGTTCAAACTTTCGAAAATTCCTTTCTAGCCTGAGGATAAAACAAAAGCAGCACTTAACTGGGCGAAGATCCACGCATCTTTCCAGGCTATTGGGGCGACCAGTAATGAAATTCGGGCCATCTTTTCTGTTCTTGCTGTCATCTATCACCTTGGAGTAGCTGGAGCAACCACAGGTTTGTTTACAAGTTGTTGGATCTCATTTTAACTTTTGATGCTTGATTGGTTGTGGACATTTGCCAAGCAATTGAATCATCATAAACACTTGACAACTTAATATGGTTGCCAGTACGTGTAAGAAGTACATGTAGTTAGAGTGCAAAAAAACAGTATGGAAATTTGATAACACTCAAAATAAGGATGGATATTCAAGGGTAACGTCCTCATTGCCGTTACCGAAGATAGATTAGATCTATTACCTGTACCTAAGATGACCTGTTGGCAGTGTTAAAGTTAATTTTGACCCACTTAATTACTTGGATCAACCTTTGCACTGATCTGACAGGGATTTTTAGCTCACCTCTTAGCAGAGGTGAGCTTATCCCATACCGTGGCGTCCGTCGTCCGTCGTCGTCGTCGTCGTCGTCGTCGTCGTCGTCGTCGTCGTCGTCGTCGTCGTCCGTCGTCCGTTAGCAGGGCACGTTTCGTAACTGTTAGAGCTATTGAGTTGAAACTTGGTACACATGTACCCTTATGTAATGACACCTGGGAGACCAAGTTTCGGTCCGATTCGTTTCATGGTTTGGCCACCAGGGGGCCAAACGTTAAAAGTGAAAATATGCAATATCTCCCTTAATAGTAGTCGGGAAATTTTGAAAAAAATATGGTAGGTACTTCTAGCAAAGGTGCATCATATATCCTCCGGGTTTTTGATTTGACCTCCTTTTCAAGGTCACAGAGGTCAAATGGTGTAAATTGGCCGTTAGGATGTAACGATGGCACGTTTCTAAACTGCAATGACTATTGATACCAAATTTAATACACATTTACCCCTTAGTCAGGTGATCTCAGGGACCGAAGTTTGGTCCAATATGATTCACCACTTGACCACCAGGGGGCAAAATCCAAAAACCTTAAAAATGTGATTATTCCTTAACTTCTTGCCCGATTGCCACCAATTTGATATCATGGGTACATCTAACCACCATACAGTATATGTCACACAGGTTTTTAATTTGACCTTCTTGTCAAGGTCACAGAGGTCAAATGGCGTAAATTCGCCGTCAGGCCGTAACTATGGCACGTTTCTTAACTGCAATGACTATTGATCACAAATTAGGTACACATGTACCCCTTGGTCAGGTGATCTCAGGTACCGAAGTTTGGTGCGATCTGATTTGCCATTTGGCCTCCAGGGAGGGGGCCAAATCCTAAATTCTTCAAAATGCCATTATTCCTAGTAATGACTTGCCCGATTGGCACCAATTTTATATCATAGGTACATCTAATTCTAACAACCATTCAATGTGTCACCCGGGTCTTCTTTGATTTGACCTACTTTTCAAGGTCACAGAGGTCGAATGTACTGTAAATTGGCCATTTTGGGGAAATTGTAATTGCTTGGACCTACATCAAACCTAACACTACATGACACAAGACCATGCTCTTTATCCATCTTTCCTCCACATGAGGTGAGCACAATGGCCCTGGCCATTTCATTAGATCAGTATTCCACTCACACCTTGGTTTGTTATATTTAGGCACAAATATGAAGGGTCAGTTCAAGAACCCTCAAGCTGCCCAGAGAGCTGCAACACTTCTTGGAGTGGAGGTTGCGGAGCTGGCAAGATCTATCTTCAATCTGGATGTGACCAAGTCTTCAAGAACATTAAGGTGAGACAAAAATATCTAAGGCAATTAAAATATTCAAAATCAAGCTACAGCTGGAAACTCCTAAAGATGTTCTGCTATGTCATTTTATGTGAATCGACTCCATTTTGTTTTGGAAAGTTGAAAAGGGTGGTATGGTCATGATTTGTGTCAGAAAGAGAACGATTAGCAAATTTGAAAATGGAGTGTTTGCATTTCTCTCCCTCCTTGATAGCAGTAGCTGTATCATTATCCTGGTGAAACACTACAGCGGCCTCTAACAAAATTGCAATGTTTTGCTGAACACTTTCAGTAAAGAGGGTCCGTCACTCATCTTGCACTTGATGCATGGACACTCAAGCTTGGACGGGAGGTGAGGATGAGTGTCCATCGAGCCGAAGCTTTAGTCTGTGACCTCGTCCTTGTTAAGTTGTAAATTGTCATAGTCCGTAGCGCTGGAAGTCTTATGTTAGCTTGTGACTTTGTAACAGTGTGGAAAATCGTATCACATTGAGTCCCTGTAAAATGTATTGGTGCATGGCAGGATGTATACACATTGTGAGGAAACATTAGATTGCCATTGTGTTGCTTCCACTTTTTCCCCTTGCAACTCTTGCATTTGTTGCCGTTGTTGTAAACCAGGTTTTTCAATGAGAGGATAAGAATAGCAGTGCCGGATTTCCTTTTGATTCGGTAAGATATGTTGTTGTTGAAGCTTGCACATTTTGATGGGTTTGTGGTAAGCTTACATTTTTGTGCAATGTTCGAACTTTTGAATTTGCTTTGGAATAAAAGTTAGCCAATTTAGCCAAACTTCTACACTACCGGGTAGCTTATTCAAGACTGATGTTAACGAATCAGACCTTTCTTTGCTTCCTTTTTGACAAGCTGTCATCATTTTGACAGTGAAGCTATATTTTCTGGACTATCTGATAGTGATTGATCTGCCAATCAACCTGCAGCTGGTGTGATTCAATCACTTAAGTAGCAATCACTGGTGAAGCAATGAACTGTTGACAGGATTAAAATGGTGTACCGAGTACACTTCAGAGACTATTTGATTAGTTGGCGACTTCTTATATCTTCAGACTTGTGACTGTTGGATGAATTTATACTGTTGCCGTGGTGGGTAAAAAACGAATGCATAAAGTGTGAAAAAATTTGTAAACATTCCACAAAATATATCTTATGAGAAGATATAGATTCTAAAACTTGTTTTGAGTAAGAAATTGAAATTTTACAAACAAACCAAAGGCAAATTCTTACTTGGCTCATTTTGGGCATAACCAGTTCGACTGCATATGTTGTATTGTATCCAGATTGATATTGAGAGTCCTGTTCGGTTTAGCTTCAATTTCAAGGTAATCTTTGTTAACTGTTAATAAATCTATTTCCAGGCCAAGTGCAGCATCACCAAACAAGCCTGACGCTGCAGACAGTAGCCTCTCCCCACACGAGATGCTCGAGGGCTTCCTCTCCGGTCTCTACACCGAAACCTTCAATGCCGTCGTGTCATTGATGAATCGTAGCACCTCTTCCAATATCCACGCAACACGCACAATATATGTCGTCGACACCCCTGGGCTCCAGACTCCTTCAATGTGTGGACGAGAGACGGGTGCAACATTCGAAGATCTCTGCCATAACTATACTCAGGAGAGGATGCAGCTGTTATTTAGTGATTCCACCATCAGGCTGCCGCAGGACAGATATGCACAGGTATGGTCAAGATAACCATCTGAGAGACACTGGCCTCTGGAAGCTTTCCCTTCCCAATGGTGTTTAACCGGTAACTCGGTGCTGAAGTTTTGCAAATTTTCTCCAGTTTTAGATGAAATTATCTAACTGGCCTGTTATTTTCTTGCAGGAAAACATAGAATGTGATGTGGAGCCATCAACTCCCACTCCAGCCCCCATGGTTGCCTTGATTGACAGGCAGGGTACTTCATCTACGCTGGTAGGTTGAGTTGTGTGAGATATCCTGCATTGAAGAATAATCTTGCATGGCCTGTTCAGTGTGTTTAACTGAAATTAAGTTACCGTAATTTTGATGGGGGAAAGTTTAGACTTCACGGGCATTGAATTCTGTGGGAAATATGATCTAGACAACAAATAAATAGCCCCTTCTCTGCAACCATGTATTTCTTTTTAATCATTAGGGCCCTGGAATATGTTCTGAGACCGTGTTGTTAATGTGTTCTTAATCATTTCCAGCAGGGCAAAGAAAAGGTAACTCGACCTATGTCTTGATCCCTGGTCCCCCTGTTTTAGAACAGGTTCACTTTCTCAGAAGTAGTTTGACAGCCTAACACCCACTACTTATTCAGCTGGTTTGCTATTTCATTGTCCTGCTGGGGACAGGTGGGACAGGAAATTTTAGCCTGTTATTCTGGCCTTTCACCTATATATTTGTTAGTGTTTCATAGGTAGATAGTAGATATAGCCTGCTTCTGACCCAATCTGCTTAAGGGAATAAATAAATCGCTTTGTATTGTTTAATTGAGATTTTCAAATGCCAAATTTAGTCTTCCTTACTTGAGAAAATCCCTTGTTATGCCAGTGTACCTCCTGGATCCTGGCTTATTTATATATTCTGAGCTTATTTAGTCTTAGCTAATTTGGTAAACTGTAAAGTCCATTTTGACAAATTAAAATTATATACATGTAGTGCCCCAAACATTAAAACCGAGGTTCAATCAAATAAATACTTAAATCATTTTGGAAACTTTGTGAAATAAGTGTGGACTGTGATAAAATAAGAACAGTCTACATTTTCCACCTTCAATCTCGATGTGATTTGTGTTATCCACAGGAACGAATAACAGAAAGCAGCACCAATCTTTCAAAGGTAACAGTAGTTGATTAATAAATAACCCACCTTGATTTGTTGTTCTACTAATTACCTTCCCTTGTAGATGAATGGCTATTCTGCTTCAGTGCCCTACTGGGTAACTTGTCTGACCCTCTATCCAAGGGTCGTTGGTTCAAACTCCTGCCTGGTCGCCTCTTTGTCCTTCACAGATTGAGCTTAGGTGTGCACTAAATGGACGGCTGCCACTGATACCCCAGAATGCCTGTGTGAAGACCTATAATAGTGACAGTTGTTGTAAAGTGCTTTGGTGCGGAGGGTCTGACCAGGGTGGTCAGTAAAAAAGCACTATATTAAAACCTCCATCATTATCTTTAGATCAAGATAAAATCTAATAATGAAATATTTGTGCTTAGGTTTGGGTCCAAATCCAAAACCTTACACAAATTAAGTCTTCAAATTTTCTGTCCTCTCTGTACCATTCTAACTTTTGCAGAACCTTATCCAATAAAACCATTTCTCCTCTGACCCATATCAGTCTGCCAGTTCAGTTAAAATAACGACCCTCCTATTCACTCGGCTGTCCCAACCCAACCAAATGGCCCTCATATCTCCAAATTCCCAATATCAATCTTTGAACTGATGTATTCTTGAATAGAAGATGGCTTGAAACCATAGTGACGTCAAATTTGGTTGTATGCAACTCCAAAAAATCTGCTATATCTACAGTATAACCTCTCTATTGAGGATGCCCTTGGGATGGACGAATGATGTCCTTAATTTATGAGTTGACCTGATGACCGGGGTCAAATTCAATGGAAAAAGCCAATTAAGGAGCAAATGCAGAATCCTAAATAGAGAGAGTGTCCGTAATAGAGAGGTATTCGCTTAATGAGGTCAGACTGTATCTGTTACAGCCAACCCTCGCTGAGCCAGTATGTCCTTTGTTTTATGGCATCGGTGGTAGTGCGGTTGTAACAACGGATGTGTGATTCGGTTGCTTTGAGCAATGCAGATAACATCTAACAACAAATGCGTTTCTCCGTCTTCGAACTCCTTGACCCTGGAGGCGATCCAAGGGTGAAATTCCTTCCATTTTAACAGCATAGCTTTAAAATTAGAGTAAAGCTTGAATAAACAATTTGAAGTGTAATGGAGGTTAACATTCCCCGCATGTTCCTTTAATCTTGCTTTTATTCACAGACAGTTTAAAAGGAGATTGTGATTCATTTCTGTTTCATCTTTATGGTGCAGTGATATTGGAATGGGGGAATACAATATGTCTGTGGAGTCACCACAGTTGATACGATAAATGTTAAAAGACCTATAATAGACTAATTCTTTACTGTCATTTGTCATGGTTTTCAAGTTCGATACAATAAAGAGACACAGTGATACACTGTATCAGCTTGATAAAGGCATCTACAAGGCTTTCTCATTGCTTTTTCAGGTGCGAGCTAATGCTGATACAAAGGAGGAGAAGGGTCTGTTGTGGTTGCTGGATGAGGAGGCCATCTTCCCTGGTGCTAGCGATGAATCGTTTGTCGAGAGGCTCTTCCTCAACCATGGGGCCAGCCACGAGAGAAGTAAGTTTGGATTTTTGAATAGTTTTAATACTGAGATCTTCAAAACATTTTAAATATTTGGTGATTGTAAACTTTGCTTTGAGAGTGAGCAATTACGTCCTGAATTCTCCTAAAAAACACTTCTGTGGAACGCTCCTCTATGCCCTGTCCCCTTGCTGATGACAGGGAAAAAAAGTCACGTATTCTGTCCCTGAATATGTTCACTTCACATTTCTATTTCATTTCTTTCTGAGGACAAATAATTCAAACCTAAATGGATCCCTAATTTTTATACACAAAGATGAAACATCAGTTTAATGAACTGTGATTGACTAAGATATTTTGAAGCAGATTTTTTTGTAGTCTTGTTGAACTTGCATACTCACCGTGCTTCTTTCTGTCAAGATTTGTTGAAAGTGACACTAGCTACTGACAGAAAATCAATACTGATGTGAACGCAGACGTGTTTTGTGACATATTGGAATTCTCTTCACAACAGATTTTTTTTATCTCGCGGCTCAAGTTTGTCTTTATAATTTGATAGAAATCTCATTAGTATAGATTGCTGTGAGAAATTTAACCCAGTAGGGGTGACTGATAGCATAGCATTTGTTAGAGTTCTCTTAAATTTACTTAGCATTTAGGATTACATGTTGTCGAAGATTTTTGATGTTAGGTGTTAGAGAGCTGAACATTTTCAAAAAAAAAAGGTTTCCTTTCTCAAAAGATAAAACTAGCATTTTGCTGTAATTTTACTTCCAGAGAGCAGCCTGATCCGCAGGAATGCCGATCCACACATGTTTACCTTGAATCACCTGCAAGGAACATGTCCGATCAAGTACAGTGCCAAGGGCTGGTTGAAGGCCTGTCGGGAGAACCCTGTCAGTCGTAACGTATTGGCTTTTCTCCAAGAGTCACCCATGTAAGTCACAAGTCCTTGATATCTGCGATGTTTAGTGTTTTGTATCCAGTGGTGATTTTAATCTTGAGTTTTGAGATGGAGGCTTTAGCTCCAGCATGTAGTGTTAAGGTCTGGAGGGTAAAGAGCTCTTCGTAGTGCATGTAGTGCTTGAAAACAACTTGAGCAAACTATAATACTTACAGGCCATATGTCAGCGAGCTGTACAGTACTCTCCGTGGTCCGATGACTTCAACGTTTAGCGGTTCCATCGCTGGTATGATAGATGGGTCATCCTCGCTCAAGAGGACGTCAAGTCTTCGTCGCTCGTTCGTCAGTGGTGCTGCCAGTCTTAAACGACGATCCGTCGGTGTTCAAGTAAAATATACTCTGGTAAGTTAGAAATCAATGCTACCACCTTATTCAAAGTAGAATCCCAAAAGGGGGTGGATAATCTTGCGGATGATGTGCCAAAGTTGTGATCTAAACATCAGAGGTTTTTGCCCAACACAGACGGCCTTGTTTGTGATCTTTGGCAAGACACCCTACCCCATTTGCGTCATTCCTTGTACCTTAGGCAAGCCAAAGATCCCAGTTTTGGGATAATAACCTGCTATAGACTCTTAATAGCCTAATGGAATATACCTGTCTGATGTGTCATATGTTTTAAATTAATACCTACAAAATTTTAATGTTGCCTATTTCAGGATTCGATCATGGACCAACTTCGCCGAACCAAAGTGCACTTCATTCAGTGTATCCTTCCACAACCAAACGCTGGACTCTGTGATCTAAAGGGTTCCATCCTGTCTCCAGGCAAAGCTCAGCCTATGGAGGATCTGATGATCAATGTTCCTCTTGTCCGTCTTCAGCTGAGGGGTGCGCAAATACTTGATGCTGTCAGGATGCATAGACAAGGTAAGCATTCAGTTTGCAGGAGTTTTAAAGATCTTCAAGCGAGGTTATTGGAAAGGTCGCACTGGTATTCATCTTTAAAGAAAGTCAAATTCTACTTATGTAGCTGTAGGAAGTTTGCAGCTACAATATTGCATATCCCAACTTTAGCTTTCTGCATTTCGGTTGGTCTTTATTGATGGGATTAGGTAAAAAATGAATTTATCCCCACTCGGAGACATCCACATTCCGATATGTTGCTGTAGATGACATCTATGACAGCCGCGAGATACATCTTATCACAGATCAAATATGATCTCATTGATAGCCGGGGGATGTGTCGTATCGCAGACTGATATATTGAGTATGCCCTCATTAGATTCTGGGCCAGATAGCGTTGCTCGCAACAGGAAGTCGTTGCATCTGATGTGAATGCTAAGTGCTATTAGCGAATGGCTGGCGGGTCATTTCATATAATAACATGAAAATGGAGGGGATGTGTCTTTGAGGAGATATAGGTGCTAAAAGGAAATTATGAATTACGCTGATTGGTCTGTCCATCATTGCGGGAAGGTGACAGGCTGTTTTAAGGAATTGATACTGAGCAGGAGGTATGGTGGTCTCCCCAAACATCGCGAGGGTGAAGTGCGACAGCTCCACCCCAGCTGTGTTTGACCCATCGAAAGAAGGGAGGAGTACCCCTCATGAAAGCATTTTCTACCCTCCCCCTCTTAAAATATTTTGTATGAAAATGATAGAGCAAATGTGCATGATGCCAACGTGCGTGACCTGTTTAAGGAAATCAGATATATCCCACTCTTCAATGCTCCTTCCTTCGCAATAAAAATTCTTACTGCACCTTTGAGTAAGATAGAAAGGAAATCCCACCTAGCCTCAGGCTTTTCCTCTCAATACCAATTGCAAATACTGCGTGTGATCTATTCACCAAATTGACACATGGGCCGTAATTTCTGCGATTTTATAGATTGCTGGTATGACCTGATCAGCGTCCAGATGAATTTAGTATTGACTGTTTGGTTAGGCGAGCCGGGTAACTGTTTATTTGTAGAGCTCTTGGGGAAAGATGGGCAAATGTTAGCACTAATGATACCATAAAGTATGCAATAGTAAAAACAAAATGCGATTGAGCAAATGTTGGAGCAAACAGTACCGTGAAATAAGCGCTCCTTAAAAAAAGATGCAATTCTTTTTATGTCGGTGAAAATAGAGTACAGATTGCCTGCTTATAACCCGTTGGGTCACCACATCAACTGGTTTAATAATTTATATCTAATGGTTGATATGCAGAGCCTGCATTTGAAAAGTCAGCTCGAAGATTTGTTGCTTATTGTTGGTATTTAGTTAGGTGTTCCACCAAGATATTGAGGTACAGAACATGCAAATTTGTCTTGTGAGAGTTATCTGGGATGTTAAAAAGCCTTCAGAATAATATTTCGAGTTCATTTTCCAATGGGGATTAAAAAATCCAGCATACCCAAGCTTTTGCATGTGTCTTATAATTGAGTAAAAAGACAAAGATTAAAAGGTTACACAATCTTTAGGTCACAAAATCAAAACACGAAAGGATTGAAATCTTGAAAGTGCAAAAATATTTTTGGATTACAGAACTGTCGATAAAATATCAAACGGGCTGTCAATTCTTCCCAGCAATCTGTTTATGATAGATACCTGAGTCGGTGAGTCTGTGTCGCCTAATGTGGATGATGATGAATTGTAAGGAAATTGCTCCGGGCTGACCATGGCTGTGACTGGATTACAGGATAGACCAGTTTGTCTGTAACGAGAGTTCCTCGCCTACCATTAGCTCTTTATATCGCCAATTGGTATTCTAGAGTAACGGATGAGGCAGATAAGAGTAATGCTTTAGGATGAGGATATTTTGCAAGGCGAGTGAGAGATTACAAAGAGGGATTGGCTCCTCTTTGTATTGGTTGGGGCTACTTGCTTATAGCTTTGAGTCTGTGTCTCCACACTCCAAGTAGCACATTTACTTCTTGCGTGTGCCCTTGTGAAAACCACTTTGTCATTTGCATTAGGTCATTGTTGGTCAATATGATCAACTTCACATTCACTTTTCTTCTTCATCTTCTGATGCTCTGAAACAAAAAAGGCTTCAGTTAAATTCAATCTTATATGTTATGCTTGAGTAACAGATAACCCTAACACTTTATACCTTCAGGTTATCCTGATTACATGTTGTTCCTTGAGTTCCATCGCCGATACGAGATGCTGTCCTCGACGCCCTTGAAACATGCTGGTCAGGTCCTTGATGAGAGACATGCTGTAGAACAGTTACTGAACATCCTTGAGGTTGAGACGAGTTCCTTTAGAATAGGCTTAAGTCAGGTAGGTGTATGACGTCTTTTTTATGCAAAACTTCATTACGTACAACTAGCAGTGATAAAAAAAAAGAGTTATGGCCTTCAAGAGTCCTTCTTTGTTGAACGTTGAGAGCTGCGCAGCTTTGACTGATTTCATGGGTGACAAAGCACCAGCTGATGTACCATTAGCAGTCAATGTGAGATTTATTGATCTCCATTACTTCCCATTAGTTCACCGTTATTGTCAGAGATACCAGTGCTGCCATCCATTGATAAATTGTGGAACTGATATTCTTGTGGCGGTTTGTGGTGTTGATGTTAGTCTGATGTTTTTGTACAGTTTTATAGGAATATGAAACGAATCGGTTCTTAACCCAGTAAATAGGTGGCATCGCATATTAGATCTTTAAAGGATGAGTCCAGGGACTGCGGCTCCGAGCAGATTCAATGCGTCACGTCCTGATAAACGGACTGTTGCATTCACAACATGCCTCGAGTGATGCCAATGGCAGTACCTCAGAGGTTATCGCTGTCAATATAATGTGTTGTTTAATTGACACTCCACCACTGACATGCTGTCATGATTCGAGTGCTCCTGATTAGTGGGACATGTTAGTTGAGCTTTACTCATATTATCACATAATTGCCTGCATGTTGCTCTATTGATGGTTTGACTACATGTACATGATGAGAATACTGTCAAGTTCTAAAATGTTTTTGGTGAGGATTGCATTCAAACGAACATAGCCATTTTAGTGGTGAATGAGGAGAAGGGTTCACCTTGCAGCTGTGCTTATGGCAATATCTCTTTCCATGAGGGTTATAACAGAGACATTGCCATTACTGGTACATGTGCTAGTTCTAGAATATCGATTCACTTTGATATGTGATAGTCATATGTAGTACTTTGATAAAGTAATAGTAACACTTTGAATGCAAGTAATAGTAACACTTTGAATGCAAGTAACTTGAGAAAAGTAATAGCAACGTCTTTGAAATGGTAACAATTCGTATTGAATAATAATATTTTGATAAGAAATTATTTTTTCTGTGGCAATTTGGATAACCTGGTTCTTTTGAATGGAGAACAATTCTATAGTTATTCAGCGTGTTGTTTCAGTTTAACCCTTTAGTGAATGTTATTTTGATTCGCTGCCGTGTTTATGACAAGAGCCAGAGGACATACCAGTTAGAGCAAGAAGAAGAAATCACCTTGTGATGTCATTGAAATCTGCTAATCCATCTCTTTGAATCATATTGACCTAGCACCCGCAAGTCATCAAGTAAGATTATCACTCCAGTCAGCGCAGATGGTTTGAAGTCCAAGAGAAACAGTTTCAACATCACTTGCCTGTAGGAGCTCTACATGCTACACAAGACTATGTGCAGAGCTGTTCTGAGATTTGAGGGAAATCTGCAAGTGAAACATTCTGCAGGTCCATTTCATGCGGTGATGGAATATATTAGCTTAACATTTTGTACAACACGGTTTTACACGATGTGTCAGATTTAGCTGCAAACTCGAGATAAAGCCAATCTTAATCAAGTTGTTCTGGATGAGTCATTGGACTTAGAAGGACGACTCTCTGGGGAAGGATCATATTGTCTTCTTACATCTCCCTGTTGTCGGATGCTGCGAATAAGACGTGACATTTGTCACTGTGATCATATGTAATTAAAAAAGACGATTTGATATAATTGTATTGGCTTCAGACAAGAGTGGAGGTTTTTATGTTGCATTAACTGGCCAAGAAATGAAAAGAAGTGTTATGTGGCCTTCTATTAAAATGAATCG
Organism: Lineus longissimus; assembly: GCF_910592395.1. NCBI lineage: Eukaryota > Metazoa > Nemertea > Pilidiophora > Heteronemertea > Lineidae > Lineus > Lineus longissimus. The sequence goes on from NC_088309.1 coordinate 9,107,368, forward strand.
TGTGGAGTCGAGCCTTGTTTAAGGAGCAGTATAGCTTGCTATGCTAGTGCTATGCTAAGTTTGCCATGCATGCTGGAATCTTGAGTCAGGTTAAACCCAATGCAAATGAAGTTTTCGTTTAATTTACAGGTTTCAATTTTGTATTGGTTTTTGATCTATGGCATAAAAAGGTTTAGGATTAGAAGAATGCTTTGGAAATGAAGCGTGCAGTTCTTTTCAAAGTGTTCAAAGCTTAATTAGTGCAATAGTGTTGAACCTTCTGTAGAGAAAAGAATCTTGGATTGTGGCCAGGACCCTCCTGGGTGTCTCATTTAGCGAGTTTTTATTATCCCAATGTAGGTGACGTTTAGAGCAGAATGCACATAAAATATCTCGTCAGGGGGCTTTTCTTTGCTGTGAATACTGTAATTAATGTTATCTGGAATGTAGGTTCGTGGAGTGAGATTCCGAGATTTACATATGGAAGGATTGTATTTAAACATGCAAGCCTGCGTGATCTGTGCTTATGACGGTATCAATGAGGATAATTGTCTGTCTTCATTTATGCAAATAAATCCACCGATTCGAAACAATAGCATGTATGTCAGTTTTGTGTTAAATATTTCATTCTGTGTACCATAGTCCTGATTTCGGATATACTGTCCTCAGCCTCGGATTTAGAATTTGACATATCAAACATGGTCACGACCCGGAATATGACATTCCACCCTGATTATCTCATAGAGTCTGGTGGCGGTGATTTGTGTCCCTTCAGCTTGCTTGGAATCGTGTCTTTTGATGATGTTGTGTCCTCACATCTGGATCTTGCAGATTTGCATTTTGGAGTTTTGTTCATGATGATGTCACTCTGTTCCGAGCATAATTTTGAGGTTGAGTGCTCTGAAACAAGTGAAAAAAAAGCGTGTAAAATCCATTGCGTAATTGGCAAGTAAATCTGGGTTTAATGGGGCTTGCGTGTCTAGCTATTCAGTAACCCATGCAGTCATGATAATCACTGTACTCAACCAATGGCTCTTCATATATCGCCGTTAGAATTCTCACGGTAGAGTCGATTAGAATTTATCACTTCTGGCTGATGTAGTGTCTATTGTTACAAGCTCCTAATCAGCGCTAATGGAATTTCTCTTATCTTACAAGCCACTCGAAGTGAAATGTTGAGATATCGTTTTGCGGTAAAACAAAGGAGAGTGTCTCTGTTGACTATGGATCTTGACGGCGTACATGCATATTAATGTGATGTCTTCTATTGGATAATTCAAGACCGCAGGATATATTCCATTAGTACGATTACAACCTGACACGAACAGTACAGGGTATAGGGTATAATGATTGTTTCGTAAGGAGGAATTGCCATTACATGTTGGTCAGTCTGGTGTGGTATTATTCTTAAGGATCCTGGATTTAGCATGCTTCATCGAGCCTACTGCTATGATTTCGAGCAGAACACAGAATCCTCTTGCATTTTATGATGTGCGTGATATGTATCAGTGTTTCTTGACACCCTCAGGAACATCAGCTTCAAAGTGATGATCGGATTTCTTCTTCGGCATTGATGAAATTTATCTTTGTTCACTTCGCTGGAAAATGTATTAATTCAGGGAGAAATATCTTGGTATGTTTTATAATCAATATAAAAACCTTTCTCATGACTTCAATACGTGAATGCTTGTCAGTATTTTTTCCCCGATCATCTATCATCAAAGGACATTGATGTGGATTGGATCTATCTTGATCATGCTCGGTGGTACTCAAAGTCAAATGGAATGATCAGATGAGACAGGCTTTCAATTGTGGATGGCAAAGGGATGCTCTGACATGCCCGGCTCTTGTTTGATTGTACTTTGTTCACGACAGATCACAGGATTGACTTGATATTTACTTTATGGGGACACAATGGCAAAGGCATGAGCTGTATGACAGTTGATGGTTTGATGGAATTCGAGCTATCACAAGTCTGAGGTATTGTCCTGTTTTGATCAAGTTTGCAACAGGCTCTTTTGATAGGAACTAGGTTGGTCATTGTGTCTTCTAACTTGCCAACTTACTTACAGACTCTTTTGTTTGAAGTTGCCTGGTTTTCTGATATCGGTTGTTGTGAGTTTATGCATCCAACATGTGCCAAAATGTGATTCATAAGCATGAAGGCTTCAAATCAATTGTTAGGTTTGGAAAGGTCAGGATTGGTTGACATTGTCAAGATGTGGTGTTCTTGGTATTCAGTTGGAATCTCAATCATCTTGTCATGTTGATTTTTGAGAATGTGAAAGTGGAATTTCTGTTGACCACCAAAGGAGACAACTGCTCATGACTCTGTTACTTTGCATTCATGTGCCATTGCTGAGGAATTTTATACCATATCAAGGGAGTATGATTGAAAGGTTATGATCATGAATATGAAAATCTTGCGATGCAGATCGGTGATTTGGGAAAGTGTAATGGGAAAAGAATGAGAGTGAAATTTGAAAAGGGAGAAGTGGACTATTGGATGCAGTGGGAAATGGGGCACCACATGAGAACTTAGAATTGGAGTAAATATTCTCTGACTGCTTGTGTTTTAACTACACCACTTGTAATTTAACCAAAAGACCTCAGCCTTGCCGCTTTAGATCTTATGCATCTTACGTCTAATTACCTATTCTCATCTCCGTACTGAGTGTTTTATACAGATAACAAACATTGCAGTGTTGGATATATCAATACTACACAGATCTTGCCAATTATGCAAAGATCCTAATTGCCTCATTCAGTAATGATTATTAAGTCGGCTAATGAGGTGTTATTGATGCATGGTTATACCCTATCCAAGTAAATAACCATCATCGTTGCATCATGTTCGGAATGGAGAAGTTATGGGGAGACAGTGAAATCTGATATGCTTGGAACATTTACCGTTCGAATTCATCTTACCATTCAGTTGGATGCTTGGAATGAAGTAGCGTATGAATGTTTAGTCCATATTCCTCGGACCGAACAATGAAATTTGAAATATGCTTTGATAGGTGCTTACGATCATGAGGCATGATATTTCTCGGGCATCCAAACAGTATGTACTGAGAATTCATAACAATTGTTACCAGCGAGGGATGTTTCCATATTGCCAATTTAGCTGGAATGAGTTCAAAGGACTGCGTGTTCTGAGTGATTAGATCACACTCTCTTCTAATGGATGGATACTAGGTTTTTAGGTCACACTTTCTCTCAGTTGATACTAGGTGATTGAAGGTCACTCATCTTCTGGTGGATATATAGGTTACTACAACTTTAAATGGATATCATACTTTCTTAGATTTTGATACCAGTGATCAAAACTTCTTCCAGTGGATTCTAGATTATTTGTTCTTGTGAATTGGTAGTGGAAAATACTAAGTGAAGAGGTCATACTTATTTCCGATTTTCTGGTCCAGGAGTTGAACTAGGTCATGTAGAACAGAAGTTTATTTAGAGTTGGTTGTTCATGGTACATGTTTGACTACTTCAGATGAATTTTTTTCCCTTCCGAGGTCTGATATTGTCCTTGAAGATTTCGTGATAACATTGAAGGATCTCAATGATCATGATACTTTTCCGTTTGTGATTCTAGAGATCTAACGGCGTGTTCAAGCTTGACAACAGAATGCATTGTGTGAATTCATGTGCCGGTCCGCAATTATTGTCAGCGGAAGTGGGTCGAGTAGGAAGCATTGTTCAGTTGAAGAACCCTTTAATATTCTGGCAAGCGAATGGAGAACATGTGTAGCCTTTGGCGGCATATTCAGTTTTCATGTCGGTGCAGGATGAGGAGGGATTTGGTTTACCGTCTGATATTGATTCAACTGGTTGGAGGAAAAAATGACGGTTTGTAAATGAAGAACACTGGAATGGTAGTCGATGGACATCTGTTACGTTGGTTCTATACTGTTGCTCTGTTGACATCGGAGTGAATTGATCATTGTCAAATCTGGTTGGTTCTTGATTTTCTTCTGATTTCTGTTTTGATGATATTCAAGATTTGGCAGCAGAAGATATTTTAAGTCTTGATGCTGACAACTTGGATAAAACGGCTTGATTTCCAAACCATCTGTCTATTTGTCTGCTATCTGAGTTTTCTCCGAAAAGAAAGAAGGATTTACTCTATAACCTTTCCGGTAGAGAATTTTGAAGTGAGACTTTCTATTGTGTGATTTTATCATACTATGTGGATGGTGTATCTTTTGATGTCAGTGCATTTCATATAGAGTTGATTATATCACTGTGCATTGAGCTTTCAGTATGGCTCCTCCTGTATTGACAATTCCCAGCAACTTTGGATGAACTCAACATTCAAAGGTTTAAAAGTTTCATTCAAATATCATGTGGTTTGTCTGCGTGTCATTTCATGTTGCCATTCTCATCATTTACCGGAAGGATATTGTTGGGCATCTGCTGCAATATAACCTTTCATGTCACAATTTCAATACCGATATAGGTCTCATGTGCCTTTGGCCCAAGTTTTCACAGAAATAATTTCGTCTTTGGAAATGTGAGGCTGAGATTATATCACTAACAAGCTGTTGTGTTTATTCTTCCACAACTTCATTCTTATCTATCATGTTTAAAACAGGTTTATGATACATTTAAATACCAAGAGGCATTTATTGGAAAAATAACTTGAAAGTGTTTTAGTTAAGCAGGCATTCCGAGCATCACTGGTGCAGGGTTGCTGTAACATATCTTTGCTAATACCTGTATGTAAAGTCAGGCTTGTACAGTTGGGCACTATGTCAGACTGATTTGCTCTGTAATTGATTGAGAAGTACCATTTGTGATGTTAGAAAATCAATCAGGATACTCTTTAATGATAAATTACTATACTTGTATAAATGGATTACTTCAATTGGTGGATCTGGGATCAATAGCTGAGGGCAGGCGGATGTGAATTTTGTGTCCCATTTAAGAGAGCATGCAGGGATATTTCAGGCATATGATTATCTTACATTTAGCAACCTCGTCATCCTTTGATGAATCCATTCTGAAAACATTTCCTCTTTCCATCGTATAGCAGCCTGGCTTTCTCTGTAAATTGATCAGTGCAAAAAAGTGTAACGAGGGCGTATTGATGTCAGGATCCTAGATTCATTCAAGATATAAACAGTTCGATATATACAGAATGTCAGACTGGTTTGCCCTATAATCGATTGAGATGAACCATTTGTGATGTTTGAAAATCAATATGGATACTTAATGAAATATATATTTTGAAATGGATTACTTAGAGGTGATATCGAACAGTTGGGCTATCCTACCAGAGGTTGTAGTTCAGGCTCAGTTGTTAAAAAAGTGGTTGATAATTCAGCAAAGCTTGGGGCAGTTCACAAAGGCGGCTATTACTCTACTGGTATTTGATGTCAGATGGATAACTGGGCAGCACATTGCCTATCTGAATGTTTTAGATAAACGTGCTGGTGTCTGAGTCATAACAGTTTGTAACTTTGAGGCAACAGATGGAACTCTGGTTTTGGGTATGTGGAAAATTTTGATTGAACATCTACTTCGTGTTTGAGCACTTGAAGCCAGCTCTCTTTCAAGCTAGGCTGTCTATAAAAGTGTGAAATGAAGTGGTTTCTTGAATTTGAATTGAGTGGTTTTTTGTGCGACATTCAAAATGAGGATGTTACAGCTACTGGTTCTGATTGTTTTGGTACATTACTGTGAGGATGAATTCGAGTAATGAAGAGTTTTGCTTCAGCTGCATGTATGGGATTATTAGAAATCAATGAACAAAAAGCTGTGAAAACAGACAGAAGAGTCTGGAAGTGAATCTCTCTGCTCTTCAGGTTGGTGGTGTTTTTAGGTAACCAAAGCACCTGAGCGAAGAGGTCTGTCTGGTTTATCATGTTTATGGCAGCTTTTTCCACCTTCTGCACATATTGTATGAAACAGAAGCACCTTGGGAGTATTCATTATGAAGTATGCATTCTCCTGGATAATTTTGGTGGTGTGTGGCATGATTTTCATCAGACCAGAATTGAAAATTGTCTAGTTAGTTTTGACAGATCTTGGTTGCTGAATCTTTTGGTATGTTGATCTGAAGTTTGGCTGCGAGGTTGATGTCTTGAATTGAGTCTTTCAAAGTTCTTTTAGTAGGGATGATGAATAGTTATCAAGGATTAACTGTTTGAGTGTGACTGTGGAAGAGGATAGACTATTTGGAGAGTGACTATGGAATAGGTATCAACAGTGGACTATTTGGAGAATGACTGTGGAATAGCTTTCAGAGATTGACAATTGATAGCAAACTTTGTGAAATAACCATCAGTGTTGTGAAGTTGAAAACCACTTCAAGCAGTATTTCATGAACATGTGGTTTTAGCATGAGGACTAGCAACATGGGTGATATACAGTGGGTGAATTATTCCACGGATAGTGACAATGACACCATCAGTAGCTGGGATGGTGATCGGACTATGAGCTGGGATGGGATGTCACAGTCATCGGTTGGCTCAGTCGCCTCGTACAGGTCTGAGCATATCCAATATATACCACCAATCAAGAAAACAGTTGTGCCTCTGAATTCAACCTGTCGGTCGCGAGTCGGGCCGAAGTTCAAGTCAGAAGTCCAGGTGAGTGCGTCAAATGAGTCCTGTTCAATTTGAAATACTTGTAGATCATATTCATATTGGAGTGTATAGTAATAAGTTCAAAAGTTTCTCAAAACAGATGATGTGCTACAGAATCATAGCCGTTGAGAAAAGCTTGCTGTTAAAAGTGTCTGGTGAAGTTGGCTGGTGTGCCACCTGATAGGGTGTGAATGTTCCACCCCTGAGATGCTTGAACTGCTGACTTAACCCCTTCTGCAAACTTGACACCAAGTCTTCCAGCTAGAGATCATTGGATCTTTCAGTGTTGCATATACTAACTGTATGGACGGCCTCGTGTATTTGGGCTGATGCAGGCCGCATTTCCTTGCCACACTTGCATTGCCTTGTTTTGTTGCTGACCTGTTTGGCTGTTCAGTTTGCTAGTGTGGTATACTGAACTTAAATTGATCTGAAAATCGAATCCTATGGTAATGGTGTGCTTGAAGGCTAAATGAAGTGACAAGTGTACAATACTGTTTAGGCAGTAGTTGTGATTGTTCAACAACATGTTTTGAAATAACGTGGGCTCTCGCTTGAGAACGTTCCAGGTTTACATATTGAATAGACTTATGAAAATCTTGCACCTTAATTAGAAAACCTTCCAAGTATAGGTTGGTATGTAAATTGCATTAGGCCTATTTAGGATTGTAATTTGAAGTGTTGTTCCATTTTAAGGACATGGCTGATTGGGGGTGATGGTATTGTTATGAGATGAGTAGCATGATGTCAGAAACAAACTTTCAGAGGATCACACAAGTGCTGGAAATGGTATAACTTGTTATTGAGAGTTTGGTGATCGAACCAACTGCTAATCATGTAAACTCAACATCTCGTACATACCTCAAACTAGACCTACAATGCAGTTGGTTGTTAACAAGGATAATTCCAGAGTTCATTGCACCTATTAGTTCAGATCACCTTTCACTTTGTTGTCTTTGGCGAGCTTCCTCTATCATTTACATGAGGAGAGGCAATAATCTCAGCTGGTTTCGTCTTCCTTCTTCTTCAGCAGTATGGGAGAATACTGCTGGGCTTATCATCCACTCCTCGGGGTACGTTCTTAGAAATATTATCACAGAGGCAAGCATATCACACCACTGACAACTGCTGGGATCTTGTGAAGTTTTAAGCTTTTTATGGGTCTGGAAAACACCTGTTTGCTGTCCTCTTTGAAAAATACCAAATTCTCTACCTGTAACAAAGTGCAGGAAGATATGGCCTTTGAAATAATCGCACCAGCTCACAAGAAAAATTCTGATATGAAGACCCTCTAAATCAGTAAGGTACTTCTTCAAACATTCAGTGTCTACTTGGCATTTCAAATCCTTGAGTCCACGATGCAGGTACCAGTACTAATTGCCAGCTTTAAGTTATAAAGCATCGCTCTTGCTATGTGCTTCTATTTCAAAGGTCATACTGCTGGAAACTAGCCTAAAGAACTACCAAGTATATACGATGCAGAATCAAGTTGCCTTTTTAAAAGGAGGAGGAAAAAGGAGGCTGAGTATAGTTAGCCTGAAATTCCTGAATGAACCAGATGGAGAAACCATTAGTACTGAGAGCACACTGTACAGTTTGCAGCAGACACAACAGAAAATGAGTCCACAATAGGAGACTAATCACTCCCTCCTGAATTCTGGATCAACTCCCAGGCTGTGATAATCAGAAAGTCATCTGGTTGATGAGCTCTAATGGCCATTGTCCCATTGTCTAATTGCCATTGTCTGTCCATGGGAGGTGATTTGTGAGGTCAAATGTCATCCTTATGACAATGAGTGTGGGTTTTACTGATTAGATTCAACTTAATCCTAAATTGACATCTTCTATCAAAATGCGTTTTCAAGTTAAGCCACAGCGATATTTTCTGGTCCCAATAATTGAATGTCAAGTAAAGATTGTATTGTTTTAAAAATCAATTGCTGGCATTCATGTGTCTGTATCATTATCCCAATGAACACGCCCCAGGCTATTGAAATGCTCATTTACTCACGCCATGAAAGTGATATGACCATATCTTCAGGGGATTGAAGCAACCGACACCAAGTCTAATTAAAACTTGGTTGATCGATTCTTGAACAGGTACAGCAGTACAATGGCTGTTTTGGCATGCTTTCAACTATTCTAGGTCCAAAGGAATTTCATTGACGCATTATACATCTTTGAGAGATTGTCTCAGTGGTTCATATTTGAACAGAAAAGACAATTCCTACAAAAAACTGTGCCCTGCTGCACAGATATCTGTAGGATATATGAATTGCTCCTTGGCCTTACTCCTTGCTTTATACTTCACCAGATGATGATAACCTTAGAAAACTGTGATCAAGAATTGAAACATTCTTCTGTAATTTTCAGATATTCAGATCATGTACAGACAGATTTCTCGTATTACAGCCAGGCTTGAAATTGCTCTGTCGTACCTCTTGTACTGTAAAATATGTACATTGGAATTATAATACAAGATCTGTTTATTTTGTATATTGTAGGTATTCTTTAGATCGGGTGTGCTGTCACAACTCGATGATGCAAGAGAAGACAAGATATCTGGGACCATCCTCAAGTTCCAGGCCTACTGTCGTGGGTACATCGAGAGACAGAACCTCAAGAAACGCAAGGTTAGTATGCAGTCATCATAATCATGTTTGTTATCAATGTGGTGCTCTCCATCCAGTGCCCGTGACAACAGCTTGCTACCGGTATCCTACAAATATTGTCCACTGCCGATCAGACAGCCCATGTATTGACCTAAAAAGTGACAAGATTTCCCTAAATCATTTTGGTTTTGCCTTTCCCAAATATTTGCATTTTGAACAAAGTTGCCAAAGGCTTTGAAGACACCCTTTCGAAAATGTTTTTTGTGTACACAAGTAGAATTCTTTAGGCCAGCTTTACTTTGCATTAGTGCCCTTGGACAAGAGCTATCCCTTTTAGTTAGCAGACCTAGGATTAGATAGGGCTGTTTGCCCTCTTAGCCATGGGGTGTGTGTATGGCCCCAGTCTTGTATAACGACCTTTAGGTCAACTAATTGACTGGGTTTTCCTACAAAAATCTTGCATAATAGGTCGAACAATTGATTAAACGAGAAAATCTGTACGTGGACATATGCCGGTTTTGAGCACTAGCGGAGAGCATTGGGATTATACCAAGGGGACACTACATGACATTAGGCTAGCTGTCTGATCTGCTGGGGTAAGTTATAATCTATGCCATGGCTTGCACTTTAACCCACTTTATTTATAAAACGGTCGGGGGGGGGGGGGGGGGTGGCATATGTTCAAATAACTTCATATTTCATGAGATATAACCTAAAGGTAGATTGTGATTGCTATACCATGTGGGCTGATACACACCTTCACCCATGGTTGTGTCCCAGGGACCAACTCCAGGTACCCAAGAACTTTACCAGGAGGAATGAAATGGTTGGTGTCACCAAGCTGGCACCAGATGACACCACTGATCTTAACCATCGCATCATGCTCAATTCCTTCTTGCAGGTTCAGAATCTTGCCGTCAAGTGCATCCAAAGAAATGTGCGCAAGTTCCTCTACATCCAGTCGTGGCCTTGGTGGAGATTGTATACCAAAGTATTGCCGATCCTGAATGTGCATCGGACAGAGGAGGAGCTCAAAGACAGAGCGGTAAGCATCTGAGCTGGATACCCGGGGATTCAGGAATCCAGGACCTTGAAAATAGGACAAGTGGAATTTGTAGTCAAAGTGCGCCTAAATGCTGGTTTCAGTTCTCAAATCCCTGAATGTCCAAATGCTATGAAGATGATGGAAGAAAAGGTTGGGATGACTGTCAATACAATTGTGACAGTGAATTTTGTGATAAACTTTCTGAAAACCACCATGCAAGGTTTGCTAAACTTGCAGTTAAGATATCACAACTCCTATTGATGTTGAAACGGCAACGAATAATCATGTAATGAAACGCTTCAACCATGTCATACCTCACTCTGTCTGAGCCTGATGTCTTGAACAGTAAAAAGCACTTGATCAAATTGTTTGGAACGACACCACTTGTCGATAGTGTGGTATAATTAAGTGAATTAGTGCTCCTTGAACGATGAAAGGAGACACTTAAATCAGTTGTAACATTTCGAGGGGAACGCTTTGAACAGATCAATGAAATTCCTTTACATTGAAAAGTGCTTCAAGGAAATAGCATCTGAAAATTTAATGCAGTTCATGGTCAATTCACCACTTCACTTGTTCCTCCTCCTTGGCCTTAGACTGTGTTGCTCTTGTTTTGGTGCTTGCATTTGATCAGTGCATGAGACATCACCTCAAGCACTCCGATAGAGAATGATTTCCCGATGCACATAGTGTCACTGGCATAATTTTGAATGCTGGTGCAAAAATGTAGATGAATAAAGTTGTTGAAGTTATTTTGTTGGGGATCTGGAACCCTAGATGGAACAAACATGAGTTTTAATCTATAGTTGATAGGACCGAATGAACATGACATGAAATGAAGTTTTCCTTCTCAGCTCTTGTTTACAACACATCACTGCATTCATTCTTGTTTTGACTGGCATGTTTAGTACACTTCGTCCATTGCAGGTGGAGCTGGAGCAGCTGATGCTGAAGTTGGAGAAGCTTGAAAAAGAGAGGAATGATTATAAGCACTCATGTGATAAACTAGAGGATAAGGTGAGACTAGATCATTAGCATCCTTACCCTGTTAAGACGCAAGATGAATCGTATGGTCTGTTTGACAAAATGGAAGCATGAGGCATGGCCCCTCCCCCCTTATTGTTGGAGGAAAATGATTTTTCAGGGCGCCTCTCCCCATGGAGCCAATGACTACTTCTAATCTTAGCCCATCTTGGCCAATCTAGCTGTAGCCCATTTGAGCTGGCCCTCGGAGTTGACAGCTGTGGGCTCTAACATTAACAAACAATCCTGGCTCCAGTTTTACGCTAACCAGAAAACTGAATTGATACACATCACTTTGGTTTATCTCACTGCAACCCGTTATTCTTTTATATTGCACGATAAGCATGGTTATAGTGCTTGGTTTATGCACTTTTTGTCTCTTTTTTCTCTGGGCCACTATTCTGTAACTGGTTAATCTCTAAAGTTGAAATAGGCTGTTTTCTGTAAATGTATAAGTTCTATGAAGATACAGTACCATCCAAAATGAAATGCTTTCAAGTTCTGTTTGTTTTTGCAGTTGGCGGAGATCTCAGCTGATTTCCTTGAGGAGAATACGACATCGCACCAAGCTGCTGAGATGTTAGAAGTCGAACAGGCAGAAAGGATGCGATTAGAGAAAGAATTGAGAGATGTACAGGTAAGGGAGCATCTCAGAATTCCTCATGATGCTTATAGAGTAGACCCCCAAAGCATTTTACTTGTTGTTAAAACAATGATCAATTCTTGCAAGCATTTTATCAGGAGGTTATTAAAGTAAATGTGAAATGACCTCATCTTCACAGCATATTTTGAAAACGACTGAACCAAGATATCATACATTGTTGTATGTGAAACCTAATTCATGCATTTGATACATGTGGAGGTTTCCGATGTATGTGTCATTTCCTGTAGACATAGTGTATATTTGATGACCATTAGGGCTCCAGGCCTATTGACATTTCTGTCGCAGTTGTTGAGAGATCTTTTTCTATAAAAGACGTTCAGTGTATACAACGGGTTAGATTTTCTTCTATTAGGATTATCAGTGTGTCTGATTCAAAATTGGCATAATGTTGAAATGTCAATTCTTGGAATCTTTATCTGGGTATTACTAGTTATTGTGGAATAGGAATTTTATCAAATGGGATATCTTGAATGTTTTTCTTTGACAAAGATGATTTTCTGGATCTGGTGTTTGTAAGTTGTGAGGAAAAAAAAGCCTGACGTTGCAGGAGTTGTGTGACTTGTTTATCATCATACGACTGAATGCATTTGCAGTCCAGAACATTATGACGCTTGATGTCATCTGCCTGATAACGTGTCATCAAAAGCTCTCTTTAGAATAGCATGTAGAGCCAGAGGGTTGAAGAAAATAGGGTTTGTTCTCCAACCCCAGGTAACCTTGAGTGTAACTAGACCAAAAAATCATTTATCAGCAATGAGTTTATGAGTTTCTCTACCTGTGGCCTGCTCTCAAGCTAACTACACTCTTCCAACTTGTTGTTGCCATTTTATGACAAGGTGCTAGCTACTGGAGCATTTACACCTGATAGCCCAACTTGTGTATACCTGGGTTGTGCGCTATGTAATCTTTTTGACTTGCTTTTCTCCGCTAGGTATGAGGCCTAGTATTTCTCCTCCTGGGCCTATTGTCTGTGCGTTCCCAGTACCTGGATGCAACACTATTTTAGCATTGTTTGGATGTCTCCTATAGTGTAAGCTGTCAGTGTGTTCATGTTTGCATGCTAAACTACCTCATTCTTAGACGTGCGAGGTTGTCTCGACGGATAGTCTCTTGGCCGATATCCTTTCCTTCCTTCTACACAGCTGGATGTGCTACCACTGCCAGTTCCTTCTGTCCTGGGCCTCTGTTTTGGATCTTTTCTTTCTCATTCTCGGACCCCTGTGTTGCCGATCTTGGCATTCCTCGTTTCCTTTTAATTTTGTCTGCAGCACACACACAAACCTACTCTCATTTTCTCAACTTTGTCAGTAGATGTGCTGTTATTCTTCGGATATCACTCCAATGGATCCATTTTAAAATCTACCTGTTTTAAACCAGGCTATGTTGGACCATTTTTAGACTCAATCCGTTGTCAACTATTGTAAAAGGATGGTGACCTGGAAACTTATTGTGGAGCTGGGCACAATTCCATCAACTGTTGTACATGTATGCATTTTGATACATTCTGTAGAGAATAATGCATGGCAATGCAACAAGCAAGAGATAGGGCTAGCTTTCCCCCGCCCTGCAAAAAGGTGCAGCCAGCCAAGAGTTGCATAAAAAAGGGAAAGGCAGACCTACCACAGAAGAAAACAGTTTGACAGGAAGGGAAATTTTATTGATCATCCTTGTGACTGATTTGAAGCCCTTGAAGCTGAGAGAGTTGCATTAGTGTGTCATGTTCTCATATGACAAGTGTTTTTTCAGCAAGATAAGATACAGCTTAATCAACAGTTTGGTCCTCTTGACTACAGCCGTGTATGTTTGTTTCAGTCGCGGCAGGCAGGCCTACAGCGGAAGAATGAACAACTTGAGATGGAGGTGATGCAGGCTCGGCTCTGGCAAAGTGCAATGGATGGGGAGGTGGACGACGATGACGGAGATAGTAAGTGACTTCATTCATTGAAAACTGTTCCTCGGGGTTCTGAACACATAGTCGTGGGCTTTGTACTCTTGCAGATTGCAAAGTTTTAACTGAGAAGGTTTTAGATTACTGATTGTACTGGTGGGGTAATGTTTCAGTTTGATGACACACTTGGCTGCTTTAATATATTGCTCAGACAATCCAAAAGAGAAGGACACTTGAAAGTACAATTTTCTTCTGTATTTGTCTAGGCTTGACCATTGAAGGGCTCTTAGGATTAGAATGGGTTGAATGACAAGCTTTGACTAAACTCAACAGTTACCAATTCATCGAAAGCTCTTCTAATCTTGTTTCACTATTTTCAACTAATGACCCCTTGATTTTAATCCCTTGAGGTTTAACACCAGCAACATTTTGCCAGGGGTCTATTCAAATTTCAATTAATATCGAATTGATCTCTCTGCATTGCTACTGTTTGGTCTGAAACCTGTAACCAGCGACGCTACGTTGGTTGGCGTTGTCTGCTACACACATTGGGTTAATATTGTTAGAAGTTTTGAGCATACTGTTGCATCTGCCTGTGCATTCCGTCTGGGAAGTAAATCATGTTGCCGAGGGATGCAGAAATGTTGCTATTTCCGTTCCCTGTTTCAGCAGCTTATTACTGGTGTAATTAGGGTTGTTTCGTTGAAGAGACACAACTGTTTACTCCTGGCACAGGTGGTGGCCTACCTGTTTCAATATTTAACATGGCTTCACGGTTGCAGTGTTAGGTGCGTGTGTGGTGCAGGCACCGTGTGTGGTTAACCTCTGTTGAAAGAGTTGTATCAGATTTTGTGTTCAGATAGATACAAACTGACTTTATGCATTTACCTGTTTGAAGACGAATTACTTGGCTAATAATTTGATGATTCAATTGGCACCAACTGTGAACAGAAGTGATAGGCACTGCCGAGGATTTAAAAAGTCAAAAAGTCAAAAATTCATTGTCAATCATATGTAGCAAGTTCTTTGAAAATCACCTGTTCGTTCTTAATGTCATGAATGGCAAGTGAAAAGTGACACATAACATGTGAAAACGTGAACCCTATCTATACATGGTCTGATAGACAGTATTTGCTGTCAGAAATACTGACAACACTCATCTTATGTATTCCTATATTTTCAGGTGATGTTTACAAACAGAGGTATGACCGTGCCAAGCGAGAGCTGGAGTTCACCAAGAAGAAGATGCAGCAGGAACATGAGGAGAAGATCGAACAAGAGCATTCCATTAAAAAACAAGTTGAACGAAAGGTAACATAACTTTTTTTCCACTTCAAGAATGTGAGCTGTTGAAAAAAGTATCCAAAAAGGTGTACATGTGCCTATTAGTCAAGTCAATCATGACAAAACTGGTGCCATTTGGAAGTAAAATGTGTGCTTTCAGATGAAGGGGCTGGTATTGTAGTTGGAATTCTGTTGCAATCGTGCAGTGTCAATGCTATTGAAGACATTTATTTATTTACATAATATTAAGATGTATATAGGCTTTATAGTTGTATTTATTGAAAATCTAAATATTAGGAATAACACCAAGGGATTACAACTTTTCTTGCTGAGAAACGGAAAGTAGAGCTGTTCCCTCTTCATTTTAACGACAGGAGTGCCGGATTATGTAACAGCAGTAAAGCATCATTACATAACAGCAGTATTATCCATTTCTGTATTATTGCCAATTTCTTCCTGCAGCTGCTGGAGGCGTTAGAGGAAGCTGATGAACAGAAAAGAATTGGTGCCAGTCAGAAGCGGAAGTCGCTGAAGTTAAACGCTGACCTGCAGGACATGAGGTTGCATCTTGAGGAACAGATCAGTCGGAATGCAGACTTAGAAAAGAAACAGAGGAAGTGAGTAGGGTGTTTACTGATAAAAATGGCAGTTTGGAGCACTGGGGAGGTGCTGTGTGTCGTTAATTGTTGAGGAGAAACCAGGATTTCAAAGTTAATTCGACAGTGCGGTTCTGGATGAAATGTATTAAGTTGTGCTTCAAGTTATCCTTTTTGCATGGCACATAATGTGTTTTCTTTTAGATCTGATAAATGAAAAATCTTCTTTTCAGGTTTGATGCTGAATTAGCGCGACAACGGGACGAGGCTGGTACGGAACACAGCCAGCGGGTGTCGCTAGAACGTGAACGGGACCAGCTGATCGCCGAGAACTTCTCATTAAAACAACAAATCGATCATTTACAGAGTGAGTTAGACTCGCAGGGAGATCAGCTGCATCGGCTACAAAATGAACTCCGCGACCTTGAGGACGTTGGCAGCAAGGACGACAAGGAGGTCATGGCCTTGAAACGTACCAAATATGACCTTGAAATAAAATGTGCGGACCAAGAGGAGGAATTGGATGAGCAGGCGGGACAGATACAGCAATTAGGACAGGTATGGATAGAAATAGACGAACATTTGTCTTTGAAATGAAACATATTATTTTGGTACTGATACTGAAATGTCTATAGAGATGTACTATTAAAAAAGAAATGTTAACTTTTTTTGATGTTTTCTGAAAAGACCAGTGGGTCTGTCAGATTGAACAGAAGGATTTCTTGTTTCTGATATCTCCCTCAACTCGAAATTCTCAATGTTTGCAGGCAAAGCTTCGGTTAGAAATGACGTCTGAAAAGCAGCGGCAGCAGCACCAAAAGGACCTCGAGGACAAAGATACAGAAATTGAGGATATGAGATATAGTACACAAAAAAGAGTGAGTTGATAAGTTGTTGGTGTAGCTAGTTATCAGGAAAAAGATCAGCATGTCTTGTGGAAGTAACAAGTCAACGAGATTTTTTTGTTTTGTTTGGGCATACATGGATGTCTGTCTCTGCATATTTCAGGTTAAACAGTTAGAAATGCAGATTGAGGATGAGTATGAAGAAAAACAGAGGGCGCTGAAAGAAAAGAGGGAACTTGAACGCCAACTCAACGACTTCAACACGAGGACACCCATCAGGGACAGAGGTAATTAGCAAATTATTGAATGAATGAAGTTTGGATTCTGATTCTGTATTTGATAATACAATTGTCAAGGGACAGGGGCATACTGATAGTGCCAAAGAGTTGTCTTTTTTGCCCAACTATTTGCTCAAGATCCTAGAATAATTTTGCTTGCAAAACTAAATCACAGGATCTCAAAACTTTTTGGAATCGGAGACATTTCTTTAAAGGAAGTAGGCAACATGTTTACATATTTTAGACTCAATAATTTTACCCAGTGGTTGTCTTTTCTAGATGCGGAGAAGGGTTTGCGGCGAGATCTCAAGCGAACAAAAGCGTTATTGCGAGATGCTCAGAAAATGTTGGAAAGACAGAGGGATCCTGCTGGTACCAGGAATTCTATAAAACAGCTCAGAAATCAGGTATGTGGTAGACCCTTCAGACATACAGTACAGTGGTGATCCGATGCAATCTGACATGACCTTCATATTCAGAGACTGCACTTGGTTGGCAGTTTACCAGTCCTAACATTTGGATGAAAGAATTTGAAGTGTTGACTTAGGCATTTGTTGATCATGATGGCCTGCGTCAACTTAGTGTGATATCTCTGTTTCCTTCAACAATTTTCATTTCTTCCATTTACAGTTAGAGGATGCTAACTTTGCCACAGCCGCTGCCGTCAAAGCCAGGAAGTCTATGGAACTCGAAGTCCAGGAAATCCAGCAACAACTGGATGTCATCTCCAGGAGCAAACAGGAGGTATGTGCCTGCTTGTTACTGTTACTGCTGAGCTTAAAAATACTATGCCAATAAGCCTTTTGTTGCTGTGACATAGCTACGACAATATAACGATTGTGATGAAAAACAGCCACGGATCGGTAAAGTCAAGTACAAGACTTGGTAGCTCATTTTGAAAACGGATAAGAGATATATGACCGAGATGTTAATTATTTAGCAGAACATTAACATGAGTTTTCACTTATTTTGCTCTAGGGATTGAAGGAGGTACTAGTAGAGTGTACAGATTTGGGGTTTGGGTATTCTGTCACCATGGACATCCTATACCAAGCATGAGCATGAGTTTGCTCCCAACAGTTGGGCCATTGTCATTGCTCTTCCCAGGCCAAATGGATGTTTGGAGATAAGAAATTATTGGTTCTGCAGTCTTGATTGCTCAGATTATGAAATATTTCACCTAAAATCAGTAATCATGCTTGCACAGCGAATCCTCCTCCTGTGCATGGTCAGCTTTGCAAATCAAATTAGAAATCATCCTGCTAGGTCCTGTACTGACGAAGGAAAACACCCTCTGATAGAAATAGGTGCTCCTCTGCAAAGCATGGAGAATACCAAATTATGTAAATGGAATATATTTGTTGCTTTTCTTCCCTTTTGCTGATGGTGCATGGATGGTTTAAAATGCCAATGCCACAGTGTTTGTATTGATAACACATCAAACTTGATTTGGGCTCAAATATGGAAATCAACCATCAAAAACATTTATTTTGGAATGGTATTTGGAGTATTGTCTCTTGCAACAAAAGTATTTGAATAGAACGAGAAGTGATATGGCAACAAACCTCAACAACTTGGTGTTCAGTAAATTCTAGTCAGAACTAATACCACGCAGGTTCTTTCTAAGACTTAGATGTATTTCAGCACTATTCATGGATACAGAGTCTCAGCAGTACTTGTATTGACACTCCATGATACAGACTGATAAGTATTTTCCTCATTTCTTTTTCTAGGCTGAAGAAAAAGGCTCTGCTTTAGCACGAGAAAAGAACGAGATAGAAAGTCGGTTAGAAGACCACGATGAAGAATATGCAGAACTCATGAAAAAATACAAGGCGGTTGTACAACAGGTAGAGTATTTCCTTGATGATTGCGATAGCTGTTTAGATAAGTATTATCTCTAGCTGTTTAGATAAGTATTATCTCTAGCTGTTTAGATAGGTATTATCTCTAGTCTTGGCATGTTGATCATCGTGTGAAAACATCGGTTATTCTGTTGGCGATTTGTTCATACCTTGAAGTGGGGAAAGAGAGGAAGACATGATGGGGCTTTGATACCGTAACTAGAATGCCTGTACGTAACTGTAGGAATGGGAGAGTGATATTCATAACCAGGCGAACGAACCAATCTCCATCACAGAGGTCTCATGTTGCTGGTTGTTGTTGGAGATTAAGATGGTTGCTCTTCCGATAATCCGACAGAACTTATCCAGTTATCTTCACTTGTGTGATTTGTATTTTCCAGCAATCTGCCGACAACATTACTATATCTGACCAGTGCCAACAGATCATGGACCTCCATAGTGAAAAACAAACCTTGCATGAACAGGTAAGCCCCAATTCACTCCAGCAAATAGATGTTGCATTCCCTGGGGGTCACACCATATTTTGTCTGATAGTGATAGACTTCCATTGTTGCCTTGTACATGATTATAATGATTTGTATCTTATGTAGAAGAATCGCATGGATGAAGAATAATACTGCCAGTCAACAACAGCCATGATGAAATACAGGTCAAAGTTTAATAGTTAAGTTTTTGAATGCTATATTTTCTAGGTGATGCAATTACAAACGCGGGTAGATTATATGACACAGGAGTTCACAGATAAACAAGCATTACTCAGGAACGAAGCAAAAATTCGGGAGCTGGACTCCAAGGTTGACTTGGAGAGGACTGTAAGACAGCGGTTAGAGGTAAGCTGATGGGTGGTGGTCTGAGTTGTTAAGAAATTTAACTGCTTTTAATACTCTGCAATGGATCATTGACTTCTCATGATAAACTATTTGTATTAACTAAAATAGTAACAGAGCTTCTATTTGATTTGTTATCTTCAAAGTCACTAAATGTTCATAACTTTTCAGGTTCAACACGAGAGGTTAAAAGACCAGTCTGATCGGTTAAATACCGAGCGGGACGACGCAATCTCTAAGGAACAAAGGTCACAGGAGCTGAACAAACGAACTCAGCGACAACTTCGAGATCTTCGAGATGAGTTCGATGATGCGCAGAGAAAGGAAGCAGAAACTAGTCAAAAGAAACATGAAATAGTAAGTTAAAATTATAGTTGTGGAATCGGGGGATGGTTGGAAGAGGCTGAACTGGTCCATCCATAAATGTCAGTTGGAGAGGATGTCAAAATTACAAGAACGCTCTTTTATCGTTGATTGCAAGTTTAAAATGTGACATTTTGCTTGCAGGAGATGCGACTAGAGACGCTAGAATCAGACTTTGAACAGAGTCAGTCTGATTTAAAGTTGGCATTTAAACGAATAGCAGACCTGCAGGCAGCTCTAGAAGAAGACATGGATTCTGATGATGATGAAAATGGCATCGGAATTGATCTTTCGGACAGGTAAGATGGCGGAAATATACAAATTGGTCATCGAAGAAACGATCATATCAGTCCTAGCACATGTTGAGGCCATCTGCAAAAAGCGCACATTAAATACAACAGTCAGCAGTGTGGTAATATGTCCCTAACATGAAGAATGAATTTGTTCTTAAGCTTTCAACATTATATATAGATTTTATTACCTTAAAAATCACCAATGCATGTTATTGCAGGTCGCATCCAAATTATCTACACCATTAAATTTTTTACGACAAATTTATATTTTGACAATTTTTTCACATTTCTTTTTGTGCTGTTTTTCTTACAGTGATTCAGACACAGACGTAGAATTTGCATCGAGTCATAGTAACTTAATGAATCATATGCGCAACTCTGTTAGTACCACAGGCAGTCATGGCAGTTTGGACGACTTTTCTTCTCCAAAGTCGTATTCTAGTGCTAGGGACACGAGTCTTTCACCAGGTATGATAGTTGTTGTGTGGTACTGCACCTATGTTTCCATAGTCTCTCTACACATTCCCAATGGTACCCATAACACCTAGTACACCTAATAAACTAAACCTGGTCTCCTAGGACTCTTTGCTTGTAACCCTTATTTTTCAGCACTCCCATGTAATCAAGTCATCCTGCATGAACCTACTATTTCTTATTAGTTTAGTTACCTTACACGGAAATATGTTAGCGAATACAAACTGTCTTTGATGTCCTTACTTGTGTAAAATGAAGAAAAATTGCTCAGTTGATGTTATCTTTAGCTGCCCTGATTTAAGGGTTTTGATTTAAAGAGAGGCGGTTGTTCTAAAAAATATTCTGAATTCCGGAAAAGTTCTGTCTTAAGAATATAATAGTGTAACAGCTATTTATTCATTCCCTTGTCTTTTTCAGATTGCTAACAGGAACCAAATTACAGAGATCACAATCTGTTCGAAGGTGTCCTTCGTCCTTGTCAGTCGGAGCAAAGAAAAGATCGGCCATATGCCGCAGATCGTCCACAGGCTCCAGTCTACTTGGCATACGGACTTGTGGAGCATATCGTAAACTCACCCCTAACTAGGAAAAGCACATTTGAAAGAGATACTCTTTCGTTGTTTCTAATCATGAGGTTATTTTTGTACTTTTGCTAATTGGGGCAGCTGAGTACAATTAGCAATACTCTTGGGCTATTCACCTACATATTGGTGTGCATGAGGAGCGATAACTGTAGCGAATGTCTATTAACATTACTGCACAGAGAGTGTCACGCAAAACAGACCAGGAAAACATCTCGTCTAATATTCTGTCCTGTCTTTGGGCGGACATTTCGAAGCTCTGCTTTGTTTGGCTTGTGTCTGGATTTGATTATTGCCTGCAAAACAGTGCTTGCACATCTAGAGATATGGGACTAATCTTGTCTTTAATCAACATCGTCAGAGGTCAGGCTAGGTCTTCTGACTATAAAATAGGATTTTCTAAATTAGTGTGCTTCCTTTGTATTCATGAGTGAATGAATACATGAATAAGAGCTTCAGATTTGTATTGCTCTTTTATAGAACTATAACCAAGATATATTTGGAGGGTATTGCTACTTGTCGGGGCATGGCAGTAGATAAATGTCTCCTGTGTTTCGGGTCAAGTAGAACAAGCATACCTAGGTCCATATGATGAGGTGCCTGGTGGCTAGCATATCATGCATTGTATATTATCTTCTACATTGTACTTAAAACAAGTTTGATATTCATATGTCAGAGGATGTACTTGACTGCAAATGAGCTTAATGCAAGCTTGGTAAGACTAAAAGTGCAATGAACTTAACTTCACATTTCGCTGGAATAACAAGGGATCCAAATTAACTGTGTTTGATGCTGTTGGCATTATTTAGGGGAGGGAAGTGTTTGGCATAGAACCATAAATAATGTGATAAAAGTTTAAATCTATAGTACCAGAGCTTTTGATCCATCTGAAGGTTGGGCCACTTCGAAATCTTTCAAGGCTCTATATTGTATGCATGCCTCAAACTATCCCAGTGACTAAAACAGAACTTACTCAAGCGCCCCTCCTGACTATTCAGCCATCAACCCAACAATGGAGATTTCTTAGTGGCTCTTCTTGGGTCGCTAAGATCCCAGTCCTTACTGTGGAAGACTGAGGTTGTGATGACAAAACCAGTGTCCACACAATAAGTGCCATTCTGAACTTCTAATAAGTATGTATATGTTGCTTTTTATGTTGATTATAGCATGGTCTGTTTAATGTAGAAAAATGGTATCCATGCTTTGTAAAATTGACTGGTTTGCCTGGGATTCCACAGTGGATTTACGGTGCATTCAAATGTTCATTCTTTTTATTACTTTGACTAAAGCCATTCAATTTGCATTATTTTGAACGGTGCATTTTTGCTCTCCACATGGCTAGGTAATGTGTTTCATATCTACTCTTCCTTTGTCTCTGTTACACTTCAGTTGTGTCAGTCTAAATTCATTAAGTTAATAGTCTTGTTGAGTATCAAAACTTGAATCTGTCCAAAACTAGAATATGGTTGTTTTGATCTATTAAGTTTTTGTCCCCTGTTGAAAAAAGTTTTTTATTTGATACTTCCATTTAGTCTTTCACTGCAATCTTCTCCACACTGGCCGGATCATATGGCCGACCAGATATTTGACATTTTAAGGCCTTTGTCCAGATATTTGCACAGATATATGAGGGACACAAACAGTAACAGATAACACTGGCTTCCCACAGTGCATACATGTATGACCAGTGTGTTCCGAACCAAGACTTACTTGAAATGAGGCAAGTGGGTCAGAAAGATTTTGAGACATGTTTTCTTAGATTTATCTTTCAATTGTTTTTATTTGGCTTAAGCAGTCTTTCTTGAAATATCAGAACAGGGAAAGTTCCAGAAAATAGTGTTGATATATCTAGCCAATGCAAGGCTTATACTTAAAGTGCACATAATCATGACTATAAACATAAAGCTAATTAATTGCTGATAGATTTATTGGCAGTATGTCCAGTTATTCCAGATTTGGCTGTTGTGTTTCCTGGGGAAGTCATTAATCAGAATAACTCTTTGCTTGAATGTTAATTTTCCGATATAAATGTGTTAAAATCAGTGCCAAGTCTGATAACCTGTACTTGCTGGTATCTTGAATGCGTTGATCACATTTAAAACTGCATTGCACACCTTCAAAGGACAATCATTGATGAACATATGCCTGCTGGTGTGTTCAATTTGAGGTAGTTAAACCAACTGAAATTTAAATGGATGTGTACCACCACAATAGAAGCTGCCATGTAATACTAATAGACTGATCAGTCAAGTTCCATGATAGTTTAAAGAGGGTGTTCTTTATATAAAACCATAGGTTGTGTCACAGAAATTATGATTTGTCTCGGGGTGATACAAACATTTTCATTCAAACCAAAATGATAGAATTGACTTGTGATCATGTGATGATGCTGAGATAAATATGCCTTCCGATGTAACTGCAGAATTTAGAATAATACGGGGTAGTATGTAGGTTAACCATAAAAGGAACGTAGAATGGTCATTTTATCACACAGTATTGTACATGTTATCTGGGTTTGAATGAGCCATTTTGTATAAATATTCACTTCACCACTTTTAAAATGTGTAATTTAATGGATACAATGTAATTGCAAGATATGAATAAATATCATTTACATGTATATATTGTAATTGTAGTGTTGCTTGTTTCTGTTTCAAAGGGGAAATACAGCACAAACTACAGCTGGCTGTCAATCCAGTATTTATAGTGGTTCTGGGTTGCAGGTACAATCCAGGTCAGATCTCTGCAGATTGTGCTGTTGCCACTGCAGACTTCTCAACTCGTCAGAAAGTTAAATAAAAAAAAACTAGACATACTTGAACAAAGGACACCTCTGTTCTTCAGTTGACAGATTCGGCTTGAAGGGTGGAAAGGACAGCCTATCGAATTGAGCAAAAATTTCCTGAAATTGCCACTCGATGACTTCAATGCAAATTGTGTGACTGCCATGGAGATACTTCATAGTCTGAATGAAAAATGATAGACATTACTGTGACAGAAGTCTACCTTCCTTTCCTGCATTCAGCTTGCCTGTACCTGTGGCTGAGGTGAAGTGGCATGTGTCCTTACTTGAGGCCTTGCTAGCCCCCCCCCCCCCATTTTTTTGCTAAGGCCAGGGTCTGCAGACCAGATACAGAAGTCTACCAATCATGTGATATTCAATCATTTATCAAATACAATTGTGACATGCTTTGTATCAAGATATGACAGGACTTTTGTGACCTTCACTTCTTTCACACAAGTTGTGATCAAGAGACAATAATCTGATGGTTGTAATGTTGTCCCCAAGACAGATTGCATGGTTGTGGTAGTGCTGCCACCATTAAACCAGAG
Source organism: Lineus longissimus (assembly GCF_910592395.1). Classification (NCBI taxonomy): domain Eukaryota; kingdom Metazoa; phylum Nemertea; class Pilidiophora; order Heteronemertea; family Lineidae; genus Lineus; species Lineus longissimus. Next base: position 9,131,914 of record NC_088309.1, read on the forward strand.
ACACGCTGACAGTTTCCTGGTACATTCCGATGGCTGTTTTTCAAGTCATCATGAATTATCTGTTAGTCTATAGTCAGATTATTCCTTCCTTAGGTCCGGAGTTGGGACTGTGAACCAGGAGGGAACACGCAGGTGGAAATCTGTCTTCGCCAGTTCTAATTTTAAACAATAGATAGCAGCACTGTCTCAATTAACCTCTCCCGCGCACCTGCTGGAAGGAGGCGAGAATGTCATTCTTATTTTTATTGACATAAGGATGGCGGAAGACGTTGAAGGTGGGTCCTAAATACATATTTATCGACCAGATTTTTGCAAAATTATCCCAAAAGACCCTTGCCAAAGGTTACGTATGATATTGTTCTGTTTCAGTCTCCCTAGTTCAGTGTGCTGGATGCTGCAAGTCGATCTATGAGGACCATTGTTTGCAAGCTCTCGACGGATCCTGGCATGCAAAATGTTTCAAGTGAGTAAACAAGTTCACCTCCTCATCGCTCATGCACACTGATTTTATGATCCAGATCCAGTCCATACTGGCCAAAGACATTAGAATAGTTGCCTGTGTACATGTAGGTATCCCCACATCCTGAAGAAATCGGGGATTGATATTCGCTTATCTCCTGCACAAAATCCCCGCTAGTTGGCAATTTAAGTAGGTGCCATGGAATGGATGGGAGCCAAATGCGTCCACTCTTGTGCATCAGATCAGATATGGATTTTGTGTGTATTTGACTGGAGTCGAGACCCCTGGTCATCAAGAGCCCTGGAAGTATGCCATCTGCATGATTTACAGCAATGACTTCATGGGGCGGCCTAACTTAACTTGATCAGGTTGTTTTGATTATCAAAATCATGCACTTCTAAATCTAGGTGACATTGAGGTGATAACATCTTTCTTCAATGAAGGCCTACTTCACAGATTACACTACATCTGACATTTGTAACACGGGTGACATGGATTTTACAAGATTATTTAAAATTGTTATGTTATGCTATCCTTCTGAGTATACATTTTGATTTCTTTTTTGGCACTTTGTAGCTTGGGCAAACCACACATCAGATTAACAACAAAGGGTTAACTCTGATCTTCTACCTAATAACTGCTAAATCAGATAATATATGGGTGATGTAATGAAAAAATGGGGTGGCCTGGATTAGGGTGCGACATGACAAAAGTTCATCATGCAACACATTTCTCGCCAACAGATGGAGTGGTTCTGCTTGGGGGAGTTGCCTGAGTGAGATTCCTGTCAGAAATTCTCCGCATTTTAATGGCATCCCTGTGGACTTTTACTTGGAAGCACACATCACTGCTCATTAATTTAAGCCCAACAGAGCTGTGGCATGTATTTTTAGATTACTGAGGACCTGTCAAATTCTGTTTTATTCCCAGGGCATGGGTGTGATGGATCAATAATAGTTGGCAGAATATCGTGGAATGGGCCTTTGTCTCAAGAATTGGTAACTAAAGTTCTGACACCAGCGGTCAATGATTTGACTTGCGTATTGCAGCAGGTCTACTTGAAAAGGCTCTTCATTGTTTGGAATTCTAGCCCATCAACTGGACCGCAATAGCACCCCCCCCCTCCCCCAAGTCAGATAAATTGCTCTAGTTCGGTATTAGGTTTATTGGGTTTATGAAAGCAAATCACCTATTCTGCCAAAAAAACTTCAGAAGTTGTCATGATGTTTGTTGAGTAGGCCTAATTCAGTGTAAGACAAAGAGAGAATAACTTTGCCTACGTATTTATTTGATTCATGATATGTGATGAATTCTGCCTGGGATCAAGTGGGCAGATGTCTGATGAAGTGCTAATGGTGTTTGTGTGTTTGCTGTACATTACACGGCACATTTTATACAGAAAGTTAGGAGATGCACTTGATATGACGTTCTCTAGGGCCCGCTTTCCACTCGTTGGTCCACTTGACTGAGTATGGTGTCTAGAGTCCCTTCTGTAGGAACCATGGAAGGCTCCAGACCTCAACAAAACCCAAAACGATGCAGGCTTCACACAGGATTTTGAGGGCAAGGCAAATGCTACATGTACTTTGAAACGGCCAATTTGCCTTTTATTAAAGTGTTGTCATCACATAGGCACAAAGGCAGAAATGCTCTTAGTTTGTCGGAAGGGGAGTCTTGACTTTTTCAAGGTGTTTAGGGTTTGAGCAAGAATGTGTTTGATCCTCATTACTTCCGCTGCACATGATCTCACAATATTGTCATAGATCTTGATTCTTAGAGTCAGGTGGACAACGTGTCTATGAATCAATTCTGCTTATTGACATTGGTGACTAATATAGACCAGGCTATCAGTGTGGTTCATTCTACTTTTAGCTACAGTCAATGCTGATGGCGAAATACTTGGAGTTGAAAGTGTCCTTTTGCGCTGGGACATATCAGAATAAATCGATTAAGTTAATCAGGGTTACATCCCCGGCCATGTTAAGGAACAATTTGTCCAAAAAACTTTAGTGGTGGTCTGACTATCGGCAGTCCAAGTAGGCCCATGGCCAAGTGACATCATACTACTCCAGCTCATATCAGTGTATGAGAACTTATCTTGTCAATTTAAGTTATTTTTGTTTAAAAGATAACAAAATCTCAGCTTTATCCTCCTGATAACAACATTTGTACTTTAATCATTTCTTTTCCTCTAATGAAAGCCAGCTATGCCATATTCAGGGCCCGATTTTACACTGGTATAATTCCATGTACATCAGCCTACTAATATCTCTACCCGTGAATTTCTGTAAGCTGTTTATCACCCACTGAGGACATTTCTCCAATCCATCAGGCTAACTGAGGCTAAAGCTATTACAAGATTGATGTCTGTGCCTGCATTTGTGGTTGGGCTTTTAAGTCGCAGAGTGCTGCAGCACTGCTCGATGTTGAGGGTTATGAGAATGACTTCATCCTCGTCTTCTACATCTACTACTCTTGTGAGCTTGCTAAGACCTCAGTTTTATTTTGTGGTTGAGTGGCTCCACCTTTAGTGAGATCAGTGGCGCAATGGCTAGAGTACCGACTCATAATCTGGAGGTCTGGGGTTGGACTCTCTGAAGAATTAACTGTGTGTCCTTAAGCAAGACACCAACCCAAAATTGTGACCCACTACAGCAAAATGAGTCGCATGTCGCTTCGAGCTTAACAGGTTGAGGCGGACTGGTTGTTCATTTCACTAGAGTCTGCCTTTTGTGAAATCTTGGTGTATCAATTTCTTCTATGTCCTGGTGTCATTTTAGGCTCATCTTCTCTGCGACATGCGACCCATTTTGCTGTGGTGGGTCACAATTGTTTCGACTCCATGGAGTATAAATGGGTAGACCTACCAGGCTTGCCTGGGAACTTAACTGAACCAGTTGGACCAGTAATCTGTCCATTTACATTTAGCACATGTTATTTCTCTCTTGTGAGGAAGGAATGGTGCACCATGTCTTGACGTCCCATCATAAAAATGGCCCTGTCCCGATTCCCTGTGAATACCCGTCCGATAATAGTGCACTTAGTAATTCGCTCTTTGTTGGCAATGGGCGTAATGTGCTTACAAAATTAGAGTGAATGGTGGTGTTCATGATTTATGGCTTGGTGATTCTGATGTTATATTGATACAGATAATTGGCTGTAGTCTGTGGCGATGGTTTATTTTCCTTTTCTGTAAAAAAAAAAGCTCACAACTTCTTTTTGTTGCTGGTTACATACTCTATTTCCTGGTATTTCTGTACTCAATCCTGGCCTGGACTTCTGCGAGCTTAGAGGACGGTTTATTGAGACCACCATCTTGATGAGAAGGTTAAATTGCTGTATCAGCATGACAGAATCTGTACAATGCTTTATTTGGCAGCATTCTCTTTTTGCCATTCATGTACCGTCATGCAACAGATGCGTTTCTAGAATTAAGTGTCAGCAAATGTTGTGTGTGACAATCAAGATAACTCACTGCGTCATATCGTTATCCCTGCCCACAAAACCTCCTCAGTATCATGATCACATGTTAAATAACCCTTTGATTGGTGCAAATTTTAAAAATGTCATCCATTGTTAATGCCATCAGATATATCTTGGATATATGGTGGTATTGTGGGCCGAGATACCGGTAAACTGCCCACATCTGGTTGTCATGGTGTTGGCAAGCTGATGTACTGATGAACTCACATGTGTCACCAGGGGCACTGTTCTCCTTAGGAATAGGATACAAAAAAAGATAAAATATCAGTGAGATTTTTTTCACAGATATGATGATGTGTTGAAATATCCTTGCAGTTCATCAGGTGATACTGATTCCAATGGGACAATATTTCAATGACATTGAATACTTGTGGTTTTTAATCGCTTGCAAAAAATTTCTTTGTGCAGGTCAGTTTTCTGATCATTGAAAAATTGGTTGTATTCAATCAGTTTGTGTCATTATATAGAGTTTCCATTTAACTACATGTAATGTTGCTGCTCCGCTACCTTTAGGATCTATTTTCTTCTCGTCCATCCCCTCTTGATCTCCCAAGACACCCATGTGTGCTGATGACTCACAATGTTATGGGATCTGCTGCTGCAACAAGTGCATGTATCCAACGCCGGATCTGGCTGCAACATGCAGCTTCAAGCTGAAAGATGAACTAACCATAACAAATTACTATCCAACCGATCCGTAACGAATAGCTGTTCAACTCATAGTCACATCATCTAGAATTGCTTCGAATTCATGAGTCATAGTGTGAATAAATGACTGCAGTGTGTATCACTGCATTAGATATTTGGTGCAAATTATGACCCATCTGCATTAATAGCATCACTGATTTTGTAATGTGAGCTTACATCCAAAAGCTTACCACAATAAATATCGTACTAATGACGATTTTCGCTGTGATGTTGTATTCATTGGTTTTATGAGCTTAACGATCAATGGCAAAACATACCCCAATGAAAATTACCATGTTTCATTGCTATATTGACAATTATATCTAAAGCATCTTTTTTAATGAACCTAGTGGCTTTCATCAGATAGCGAATATTCATGAAATCACGCACGATTCTAATCAACTCCACCAAGCTTGATGAAGTTAGATTCTGCCAACCAGATTGCATTGCCGTGGGGAGGCAAAAATCCTGCTCAGGGGCTCATCATAGGACTGCTGTAGAATCTGCTACTGAAAAGTCCTAAGAATCCATAATAATTAGGCCAGTATTGCACCATTGCCCCATTGCATCATCAGATGCTGATCCTAGTTTAATCAGATTAGAAAGTTCATTATTCCAATCAACTCTAGTAGTGCTTGATTAAGTCGGAAAAGGTTTGGGGATGGGCATTTTCACCTCAGCTAAATTTTATGACTAGATGAAGCCAGATCTCATTATCCTCTGCAAATGACACTTTGATTGATTCATCTCATCAAGAGAAAATTTGATTTGAATGATATTCATCAATGGGTATAGACCATCTGTTTTCTAATTAGTCATGCTTACTATTTTTGGCAAAATTCTGTTTATTCATTCTGGAATGCTGGACATCACGAGTTACATTAAGGTATGGTTTGACGTCACTTCAATCAAACATGTCAAAGTCATAACCCCATTTTGGATTTAATTGGAAACGGATTACAATAGTTCCGTTTTGGGTCATTCAAAAATATGCGTTACCGGTATTTAAAAATGTAGGTTTGCCTGCCACGGTGCTTATAAAAACAGGACATTACTTAGAGAAGAGTCAGTTGATACATAAAACTGTGAATGTAACATCTAAAAACGGCAATTGATGACCCTGTCAGGAATGGAGATATTGGCACATTTGTATGTTTCTTGTGGTGTTCAAATTTTCAGCTGACTTTGTTGATTTCAGCCAGTTATCAATATAAGCTCAGTCCAGTCCTGACTCCGATTTTAACTCTTTCATTTTCTCTTTTCAAGGTGTTCTGTTTGTATGAAGACATTGACGAGTTGGTATTTTGAGAAGCTCGGCCTCCTGTACTGTAAGGATGACTACTGGTCCAAGTTTGCAGAGTCATGCAATAACTGTTCTCATCTCATAACAGGCCCTGTCATGGTAAGTTTCATAGCAACAACATCAGAGAAAATATCCAAAAGAAGCCTTGGTGCCATTATGATCGAATGACATACTTAGAGAGCAGAGTGTCCTTCACACTTTAGAGTTACCAACCTTGTGTGTGATGGAAGGGACAGGCAAATGACCTTAGGTATTGAGGATGGTGTTGGTCCCTTCTGTCGCAATCAGTCTTTAAAACGGTTGAGTCCACGTTCTGATTACAGGGCTACTTCATGCTACATAAAACATGTGCTTGATCCAACACCACTCAAGTAAGCTAACACCATCGACACTACTTAGCCTTATGTTGCTCCAACCTTTAACATACATGCATTGAATATCAAGGCGTATCAAATGTCCCATGGGACGGGATCCATCTGGATAATCATAGTGGAGTTTGAAATATTGGCAGTGAATGTGCTGTTGTATAGTAGCGTCTCAATAGCAGATCAATCAAACTTGGCAAATTATCCTCAATTTTCATATGTTTTATGGATTACGTTGCCAATTACGCATGTTTGTGTGTTAAACATGAGTTGGGCTTTTATCTTCTGATGAGTGGTACTTCAAGTAAACGCAAGCAACTCATTCGATGCCCATTGACGGACGAGGATGCTAATGGTGTTTGTAGAATGGAATAGTTCAGTGCATATTCTGGATATATACATTTTGTACAGTGATATGTGAGCACCATGAAAAAGTGCCTCTGTGATAACATTAGAAAGCATCCTTCTAAAAATGTGGAAAATGGAATATGTCAGTTTTCTTGTATAATGTGTGAACATGAAAAATGATGGAGTCTGTTCTTTAAAATATTGAAAAAAGGAATATGTTTGCCACACAAGTACCAAATTTCACTTTTCTATTCCTGGTTGTTGTGATAAAGTTATCCAACAGATACTTTGGAGTTGAATGCGACTGGTATAAAGTGGCCGATTGGCCTTTCTATAAGAAAATTTGAATACTATGAAGATATTGATTTCATTTTGTGAGAGTGTTTTCCTTTGATTATGTTGAGTTTATTCGGATATTATTGATTCCGCCTGGGAAGACAGAGATATGGTTCTAATTTCTCAATATAATAAGACGTCAAATTGATCAGTTGATGAATAGTTCTTGGATATGTCAAGACGTTCAGTACAAGAAGAATCAATAATACGATTGACTGGTTTAAGAATCAATACGATTGACTGGTTGAATCTAAGTAGGAGGCTCAATGGTTATGTTGACAAATTCGCTGAAAATCTATATTGAGAAGAATTAACTACATCTGATGATCTTGATAGGGTCTAAGTTGTGATGTTTATATCAAGGGTTCATGCTTAAGTCTTTATAAAGATGCGAGGAGTCTTAGCCTGCGTGTCCATGTGCATGCACCCAAAGGTAAATTGAATGATGAAAACAAAGATTTGAACTTGCTCATCTTGTAACACTATTCCTTTGAACCAAAGAGGGAAAAAGCCAGCTTACGAATTTCACATTGAATCAAGCATGAATGATGTAGCTCTTTCGAGCACCAATGTGGCACCAATACAGAAGAGCTTGGTGTGTGACTTGTCTGATGCAAGAGAGACATATTGGGTCAAGATTTCATACAAAAGCTATGCCAAGAAGTCACTGTGGCAAAAGTCAACAATACTTTTTAGTCCGGCTGGAGAAAACTATTCCATAAGTATTTTCAATTCTGTTTCTAATTTTGATTCCAGGTGGCAGGAGAGCACAAGTACCATCCAGAGTGTTTCAAATGTGCCAAATGTTCCGTGTTTATTGGTGACGGGGAGACCTATGCATTGGTCGAGCGTTCTCGACTCTACTGGTATGTACATGGTTGTATGCACTTGGCAATGACTGATGCAGGTATGATTTCCCAGTGCACCTAAACCCCAGGCTGCCAAGTGAGGACAGGCAGAAATATGGCTTTCATGTATGCCGTCAGGGGGGGGGGCAGCAAAGGACCACACCACATGATGCCAGTCATTGTCAGATACTCAAGAGCGGTCTTGTGATTAGCTTAGGTTATGACTTGTGATTCGAACATCATGGGTTTAAGACCAAGCACTGACACATCACTTGTGACCTAAAACAAGTCACCAGTTTTTGCTCTGACCTTTCATTTGCTATGCATTAGACAGTTTCTTCTTGATATGATTAAATCAGATTACCGGTATATCTTCAAGTGAATCTGCTTTATCCTTGCAGTGGTGCTTGCTATAATAAGGAAGTAAAACCGCTAGATGTTGAAACACCGACTAAAAGACGTCCACATTCCATCCAATTGGTTGAGATCCCTCCAACTCCCGAGGGCCAGCCTTGTATTACATTATCTGGGGAGAGAACAGAGCTTCCACTTCGACCCAGAGATGGCAGGCCAAAGTTTCTCCAAGTCTCAGAGTACGCATTAGACAAACTAATTATGTTCGGTTTCACTGTAGCTCATGGAATCTACCTCAAAAACTTATTTAGAAATCTTTTGAAATAGAGCTCAAAAGGTTTTAATACACCAATCTCTAGTCACAACTGTTTGGATATAGTCTAAGGCCAATAGTGTCATTTGATCTAACCACGGGATGTCACTGCCTGCTGATGCTACAGTGTTCTCATCAAGGACATCTGGTGGACATTGACAGAAAGTTCTGGTATATACATCAGTGCTTCTCGGCAGCACACTTGCTACCCCTCCTCGAATCTCCGACATCTTCAAATGTTTATTCTTTGTTTACAGCAATGATAATGTACCAGATGATTCCATTCTCCACATTGGAGACAAAATATTAGAAGTCAACGGCACTCCTATCAGGGATTACAGCGTGACTGAGGTGAGCAAGTTGTTTCAAGTTTACAAATGTGGCATTTTCAAAAAAAAATCCAAAGTGATGACTTCCTAAACGCATGTGAAGCCCCTTTCCCTCCAGTTGTCCAGTTTGTATTTGGGAAGCGGCCTGACCAGTCGATGCGGCTCAGCGCTCCTGGGTTTTCACTTGTATTGCTTATACAATGAGAGAGGATGCTAAATTCTTAAAACCTGTTTCTACCTTTTCAGCTCAATGACATGATGAAGGGGCCTGAGTCAATTTGGTTGACTGTTGAGCGCGAGGCGACGCCTTTTAAGAGTCAGCGCTCACAATCACTGTTCCCGAGCCAGGTTACTGAAGAGTTTGCTAAAACCCACCGTCGAAGGTCTACGAGGGATGATGCCCTGCCCGTTCGTTTAAATGATACATGTAGAGGGTAAGTTGACAGATGTAGCAGGTAAGTTGACAGATGAGGGGTAAGTTGTTTCATAAAGAGGGTATGTTGATACATGCAGAGGGTATGTTGCTACATGTGGAGGGTAATTTGAAGCATCTAGAGGGTAAGTTGATGCGTGTAGAGGGTAAGTTGAGATATGCAGAGGGTAAATTTATTGTTTGTGTTAAGAGTTGTGAGTAATGCCTAACTTGTCATGGCCCTTGTGAAGTTAAATATCTGGCAAACATGCACAGTGTACAAGGCACTTTCGGGGTGAACTAATTTAAGATTTGAGACTTTTCAGCCTTGGTATTGTTGCTTGAAATGTTTCTCAAATGATTCTCCTTTCCTTTAAGGGGCATGAGGAAGAGTCCCGGCCGAAGTCATTCCCCAAGCCCACTGCCAAAACAAAAGAGATTTTCTGAATTAAGTCGAACACATTCCTTCCACAATTCCTCAACGAATCATCGCGTCTTCCGAATGGGTGATTTAGTGAATGGCGAAGTATTAGGCAGAGGATTCTTTGGGCAAGCTATTAAGGTGAGCATAACAGAAACCGTCAAAGTAAAGTTTGGTTTGTTACCAAAGCAGACTGCTGCAAACCTGCCGCAGCCCAACAATGGAGTAGCTTATCCATAGCTTTGCTGAGTTCTGGTACTGTACTACTAATTTCATGGACTAATTAAAGCTATGCTTCTCTTTTCTTCCAGGTTACCCACAAAGTTAGTGGAGAAGTTATGGTGCTAAAAGAACTGTACAGATTCGATGAAGATGCTCACAATAGTTTCATGAAAGAGGTTTCTGTGCTCAGAAGTTTGGATCACCCAAAGGTCTTGAAGTTTATTGGGGTTCTCTACAAGGACAAGCGGCTGAATATTGTCACTGGTTGGTATTGCCTGTGGAGCAGTTTATGTACAGATTATGTTAGAAGTGCCAAAATCCTTTCTTAGGGTTTGTAAGCCTAGCGCCCTAACCATTATTCCACCGATTCCCTCTATTGTACCAGTGACCCAGAAGTATTAGGGTAGCAGGAAGGGTTGGGCGTTTGTGGTTTCTGAGTCTGAGGGGGTTGGTGTCTGTTGACTGTGCTTTAAGAGAGACTAGGCATGGCGCCAGTCTCTCTTAAAGCACAGTCAACAGGCATTTGGTCTCAGTATTTGGGTTTTGATTGCCATGACTGTACCCCTGTAAAAGTCAGAGGAGGAGAAGTTTGGAATGATGAAAGCATTGAAGAAGAAGAAATGTTATTATATATTGAGGAAAGCAAACTTTATTATGAGACTAGAAGGCAGTGTCCTGACTTGATTATTTTGAAAATGGCAGTCTGAACACATTAAAAGGTGGAACATGGCATTTTATCGACTTTGAAGTGTTCCGCAGTTAAAGGGAGACTATAGGCAGCAGCTAGGTAGGCAAGATAAAGTCATACAAATTTGCCAATAGGGGTCAGTCATATCTCTAGGCATGGCGCCAGTCTCTCTTAAAGCACAGTCAACAGGCATTTGGTCTTAGTATTTGGGTACAGAATCAAGGCAGCTCAGAGAGCAATGATTGAACGATGCTGTGGACAAGTCCAAGGATACTGCATCAGTCACGACCAACTTCTCATCAGAAAGCGTCACCACCAGCATATTCAATGTTCAGTTCCAACCTGTACCAGTCCAATGCACGCCTGTCATGGTCAGCAGTGGTCAGCTTAGCGCGATATGGAACATTCTTCCGAAACTCAAGCGAGGGAAGTCTGCTCATTAGCCTATCTCGCGCACTGCTCCTTCTTGTCAAACATCGTAGTGAAATCGTGGTACAGTGGGGCGTCCTCGAGGATTGCAGCTGGTCGGACAGACGTGAGGTGGAATGTGGGCGGCTGCACTTCTTCGTTGATGTGCGATGGCAGATAGCACAGTTGTTGCGTTGCATGAGAGCTGAAAGTGAATGTGATATCATAGAACTGAGGCGTTTGCAATGAGACTATAGGTGAAGTAGAAGCAAGGAGTGAAATGGGCCATCTTCCAGTGATTAATATACAGAGTAAGGGCACTGGGTGTTGTTAGATTCAGCATTGAATGTATTCCTCGTACAAGCGTGAATAGTGTGGACACACAGTGAGAGGTGAGAGACCCCTATTGACTACTTCTTGTAACTTTATCTTGGATATTATATTAGTATTGAACTTCTAGCCATGGATTATGAAGAAATTGAAGTTGTAGGCATGGAATATGAAAAATTATTCAACGTTGAAAGACATTATTCCATGAGGCTTTGCCGTGATCGCAAAGGACGCGACACGATTGGTTCACATGCTAATGAGGTATGATAATGATAATTACCTCTATAATGCTACTTGGATAGCAACTGTGTCGTTGATTGCAACAGTGGTCTATGTCAATGTGTGCCTGTAATGTCAATGAAGTATGATGAGGTGATGACGATAGTGCAATTGACTAGGTGGCGCATTTTAGAATCAGCAGTGAGCACTGTGTGTAACATGGTGGAGGCAGCGGAGATAATAACTGTGTCGAAAGTATTGTTATAGGGCCTTCCCTAGGCCCATGGGGTTAAATTTACAATCCACGATTGAAAAGATGTAGTTTGATCGCATTCAACTATAAATCCATTGAACAGTTGTGTTCCTTGGCTTTAGTCAACCGATGACCTTTTGTTGGGCCATGATCGGGGATTGTAAACTGTAAATGTATTATGGACTGGGAGACGGGGGAAACACAAGTGAAATAGACCAAAACAAGTGATTTTGGGGCTTTGGTTTAGACGCATGCCCCACATGCGCCATGCGGGATTATGCGGGATTATACGGTTCATGTGAACTTGTTGACATCTACATGATCTAGTGCCGTTATTGGTCATGGTACATGGTAGGCCTAATCATCATGGCAATATGTTTCAGGAAAAGCTCGGAGTAAAATGAACTGCCGATGAATAATGATGTTGTTCATGTTTATCATGTTTACTATACATAGCCATAGGGTATGCACTGGCCAGTGCACTTTCTGCACGTCGTCATGGTCATGTTACATGTTAGTCATGTACGTGATACCTTGCATATTTTGTTTTTTGAATGCGCATGCTTTTTGGGCAAAATCACTTGTACCAACACTAATGAATAATGTCTTCTTATCCCTATGACTCCATACACAGTGAGGGCATTGTCCCATTCTCATCAAATGGTAACTTATTGTACCGTATTAGGGTGGAAGTTGGGGAGCAGATACCTACCGCTGCACGCCTGTCATAATCAGCAGTGATGCGCTTAGCGCGATATGGAACATTCTTCAGAAACTCAAGCGAGGGAAGTCTGCTCATTAGCATATCTCGCGCACTGCTCCTTATTGTCAAACATCGTACTGAAATCGTAATGGAAAACGTCTGGCTTTGCGCCAGACGTTGAGACTAATAAGTGAAGAACTAGTAGGTAAAGAACTTCTACTTGCGCGAGACTGCTCTGATAAAATTATCATTGCAGAGACTACGGTGACGTACACATATATTTTTTACAATCAAAAATGCCCTCAAAAGACGACATGGAATGATTATTTTATTGATATTTCCTACTATATACCTTCCAATTATCACTTTATACAAATAGATCGGCGTTAGGTCGCATGCTTTTCTTTCCTGGCGACACTATAAAGCAAAATAGTTGCAACCCCGTAAATGCGCTATAAGTCCAATAATAAGTGACGGTGACCCGTTATAAATGTTTCGCCAGCTTCGCTTTTTTGCCGCTACGCGGCGCGTTGGGCCCTTGCGTCAAGCTTATCATTGTATTTCTTTAAAACCTTTCCTTTGAATTTCAGAGTACATATCGGGCGGAACGTTAAAGGATATGCTTCAGAATCCCAATAAGACACTGACGTGGCCTGAGAGGATAGGCTTTGCTAGGGACATCGCTGAGGGAATGGTGGGTGAATTATTGTCCTGTCATTTCAGAAAATGGAGGTTACACTTAAAGAACTGTTAGAAAGTATATCTCCTTGCTAAATACTTTCAAAGAGGATCGATTTTCAACTTCGTTTTCAAAATTTTGTTTAGTTGAAAAGATTTATGAATAAGAAAAATAACTGTTAAGATTTCTTTCTTTTCAGAGCTACCTCCATTCCATGAATATAATCCACCGAGACTTAAATTCACAGAACTGCCTCCTAAGAGATGTAAGTACAGTGGAACCTTCCTTAGTGGACACCTCTATTGGCAGGACAACTGCTCTATTGATGATACTGCCTTGGTGTATCCATTCAATTTGACCTCTGTAACCAGGATGCCTCTCAATATGTCAAAGCAGTGACACTAGGAAAGGCACTGCAAACAATGCAACAATGTTAGTCTACCCTTGAAGCCATGTATCTTGGAGATTATCTACAAGCACAATAAAGTGCTAGTTTAAAGGGCATGCGGACATTTCCAGGTGACAGTGTATGAATTTTCTCTCTCTTAGGATATGACAGCCGTTGTGGCAGACTTTGGGTGCTCGAGACTCATTGTAGAGAAGCGATTATCGGCGATGAAATCTCCAGAGAACGATGTGTTATTCCTCGGTAAAAGTAAGAAGCCCACCCGAAGAAAGCGTTACACCGTTGTAGGGAATCCATTTTGGATGGCTCCCGAGATGATGCGCGGACAAAGTTATGATGAAAAGGTCGATGTCTTCTCATTTGGTATCGTCTGCTGTGAGGTTAGTATAGCATCTTAGATGTAGATGGCACCACTGGTCCTCGGCCTGCAATTGGTAACCTATCAGTTTTTGTAATGGTTTGTTTGAACTTCATGATAGTGCCTTTTGAATAAATTGCACATATCACTTATCTGTGATGCTGGTCATCAACCTTAAATTCTTTTCTGTGATTAGCTAAATAGTGGTTTAGTCATTCAAATTGATGAGATGAATCCGGCTGAACTAGATGAACTCTGTTTTGATCACAAGCAGTCTTGTTCATCTGAGATGACGCTGCCGACAAACGTCTTGAAAGTTTGTTTCTATCCATCCACCTTACAACGTTATTTTGGTGGATGGCATTGGCCCAGATGTAATATGCTTTTGGATTGGGATTGTGGTCTTGCTTGATAACATATGCTTGTGTATCTCTGGTCATTGTTTTAGAATCATGTCAAAAAACACGTCCTCTTGTTTATAGATCATCGGACGTACCCAAGCCGATCCTGACTACCTCCCCAGAACGATAGACTTCGGGCTGAACGCGGAAGTCTTCCAGCAAAAGTTCTGTGACGGCTGCCCACCTCCTTTCTTCAAAATAGCTGTGATGTGCTGTAGAATAGACCCAGAAATAAGGTACAGTTACTATATATCCCTTTGTATCTTGTCATCATTAACAATTGTGATCGTTTGTGTAACAGCGCCTCTTATTTTTTAATGTAGATGGCTTTCCCTTTAGGATTATTTGACAATTTTATTTAATCTGCGTACATCATTGGGATTTGGAGAACTCAGAAGGTCATGAACCTTATTTGACACACACTACGTTGGAATTAGAAGTGCCTTTGGGGTAGTGGTAAGCTTGCTGGACATTGAATGTGTAGTGGGCTCATATCCCTTCTCACCACTTCTTTCTCTTCACATTTGAGTTTGAGATCGAAGGTGAAGGGCTGTTCATTCTGGCTGTCCAGGACATCCCATTAAAGGATTTGGAGTTGTCATGATGTCTCAGTCTTTCCATTTCTTTTCAGGCCTGATTGCAGTGAAGCAAATATCTGGTTGAACAGTCTCCTGGAGAACTTGGAGAGCAGTGCGCCTCTAGCTGAGGAAATCACGGGAGATCCCATAGACAGCATAGCGAGGAGTGAACGTCTCTCAACCTCCCTAAGAATGAAGAAGATAAATAAAAATGCAGATTCATCGTCGCAGATGGTGCCTCGAACTCCTCTCAATGCAATTGCTTCAAATAATGATCAAAATGATTAGACTTTCTTCTTTGATTTTATCAAGTGACTAAGAACTTGTTGCCCTAGCTCCCTAGCTCATATTTGGCAGGAACTTGCCCCTAGGTGGCTGAGATTCAGATCTGGGAAAGCCCGGACCATCTCTGGCTTGGATTGGTTTAGCTCTGGCTCAAACCTGGCAAGTTGAATAAGTAGGGATTAGATCTGGCATGGACTGGCTTAGATCCCCCAAGGACTTGACCAGTGGCCAATCTCTGGCATGGGGGTATTGGGTCTTGGATAAGTCAGGATGCCGATCCTGGGCCACAACTGGCAGGAACTCTTGTACACCTTTAAATGTTTCTTCAGTGATTTCTTTTTCTGGTATTCACAACTTTTGTTGCTATAGACATTCCTTAATTTGTCACTTGGACCAAAATTATATTCTCATAGAGTTCATATATTTGAGCAGGCAGTATTTGGAAAGAAAATAAAAGCTGAACAAGAGTGCCTTTCCCAGCATTTATATCGCTCAAGAGCAGTCTCTGCATATGGAACAATGAAGTCTTGGGACCCAGCTATGACCTTAAAATGCCATTTGCCGTTGGTATGTATATGAATTTCTTCTTTGTTGAAAGCAGTATTAGTTTAGATTTATTATAGGGACCAATTCAGGTAACACTTTCCAAGCTTCGGCCATAGGTATGATTTGTTATAAGATATTGTCTTCTTCTCTTGGTTCCATTGAGGTATTTTGTAGATTTTGATTTACTTGGCTTAAAGACACTTAAAGACACTTGGGTACTTAATCAATGTTTGGTGACATAGATAGTTACTGTGGCAATGTCACTGTGGAATAACTACCCAAAGAAGGGTTATGTCCATAGAGATTTTTAAAAACCCTTGTGGCAACCATGTGCCTGCATTGAGAAGCTTCAATCCATCCCTTTTCAGCAGGGAATTGGACTTCAGGGTATTTGCGGGTGCTATGTTGAATGAAATTTCGAGTTGGTCAGTTTTGTTTCATGATCGGGGCTCACAATGCTTTTTGTGGATGCTGTGACGTGTTCTTGATAAAGATTAATGCAGCAGTGAGTTAGTTTAGCAATTCCATGGGCTTTTGCAGGGCCTTTTGACTGGCTACATGGACCCGCTACTTTAACCATGATTAGCACTCCTTGTTGGCCAAAACGCTTTATCGCCACACCACATTCGATGGGTAAGGTTTGTGAATTTCCTATATTATGTACAGAGGTACATCTATTCATCTATACATCTATACATTTATACATCTATAAACATGTTAAGTATCTGACTATTTCCTGTTTAATAATTTTAATGTCTATACCTTTTTGAACTCAATGATGATGCAAATTTTCCAGGGAGTGGTAAAAGCATATTATTAATTACCATAAATAATATGACAATTCGTACAATATGTTTAGTTTAAAAAACACTGATCTACTTTCTAAATTGTTCTAGGCCTAAAAAGGCTTTCCATCTGTAATGGTTTATCCAAATTTAACAACATTTTTACCGGGACACCCTGAAGGTGAATTGTTTTGAGTTTCTTTCTATTTTGGGTTTTGATGAGAATAAATTCCAAATCTTTTGCTTATGTGTGTTAGAAAACATTATACTTTGTCTTTAGTTGTATAGTGTACAGCAGCGTACAATGCATTCTGAAGATTGTGTATTGTTGCACCCGTGTTGAACTGTGTTATAGATCTATGTACTTATAGTTTCGAATGTGTTCATTAATTTCAACAAATTTATGATATTTCTGTCAACGGCCTCACTCAGTCGGAAAACAACATGTATGCTTCTGGAAATTTTCACATATCCCAAAATATGTTATAATAATGGTTGTTTGATAAGGAATAGGCGCAGATATTTTATAGTTTACTGCATTAGATGAGGTGTTAAAAAGAGACTGTTGAGATAACACCATGCCACCACTTCAGAATAGTTACGGAGTCCCCATGTAGGGGACACTTTTCGCATCTCAAATTCTCCTCTATATGGTAATGCAGTAAAGTTTGTCAGTGCCAGTAATATCAAGGATGTCCATACCCGGCTGTAAAATGTGTAATTCAGTCTCATAGTTCAAGTCGGAGTCAGAAAGTTGCTAGAGCTTGCTATTGTCCATACTGAGGCAGGGATTGACAATGAAACAGACACCATCACTCATAAGGAGAAAACCGATTGATTAAGATTGTCAGCTGACTTATGATGTGTTTTTTTCTGTAAAAATTAGCCAGTTTAGTTCAACGATCTCAGCAATCTCAGATTATCACTCACTCTGGTATAAGATAATCTCGGCAATCTCAGATTACCACTCACTCTGGTATAAGATAAAAGAAAATGTCGTTAGTTTGACCAGTGGTTCTGCAGGAGTAGCATACATAAATAATTATTGTACCCTTGATGTTCTTGAGATACAGTTTTGTAATTTATCAGTAATCAACAGTAGTAATGATGTGGACATTCTTTAGGTTTTTCTCTTTTTAAAAAACAATTTAAATGTACTTTTAGAGGTGCTTGAAAAAACCAGTACATATGTTATTAAAGAAACATGTAATGTACATGGTTGGGATAATGCAATATAGCCGTTTTTACACATTGTGCATAAAACTGTGTGTGTGTTTCCTATACTTGAGTCTTGCTTCAACTGGCATTTTTAAGCGTTGAATTTTTGGGAGAATTCTATTTTAGCAATGGATGGGGCATACAGGATGCAGTTTGCATCGAGTTGTTATTTGGTATTGTTGATCATGACTGATTGTACCCGGGTCTTGTTCTGATTAAGGCTGAATATGTGTCCAAGAAATTTTTCAGCGGAAGTCGGGACCTATATCAAACCATGGTAGAAATTACAAAATGCATTGATATCCATAATTGCCTAAGAGTGAACACCGAGGTAGAAAATGTGTTCCAAAAAAATATACTAGATATAAAATAGATATATGCCACGTAACATCCGTTAATTTGTTACATAGTGGGTTTCTTTTTGTATCCCAAACATGCGGCCAGCCCTTTCCTCCCAACTCGTTGATTTGTACTTTTCTGCTATGGTGATATTTGGGGGGTTCTTAAAAATCTAAATAATTACGTCTGTCTGTGTCGAATTCAATTTATTTTTAATAGCACTGAATGATAAGTCTGCAGCATTCATGCATAACAATAACACTCCTTCAATTCAGAGCAAGACCTATGTATATGCATATAAATATTGTATAGTTTTCACACATGTTACATGACTTGTATATACTAGGTGTAAAAAATATGATGATGCTTTTCATTGGGAAGTACGTTCAGTGTCTATGAACAGAATGACAAAAAAGTTACCACAATTCATAGCATATGCCAGCTGGGACCAGATTTTTGATTGAATGAGACCATTGCAACAGCTTGAACTCGACTAGGCCATTGCAGTAGTACTCCAGCTGTTACTGAAGGAGGGCATTGCAGCAGCTTGGACAAGACCAGGAGATTTTCAGATGAAAAGCTTATTGTCTCATTTGACATTTGTGACCCGCTCTACCAAAACTAGGCGCTTGTCGCATCTGAACTTGACAGGTTGATACGGACTTATTGTTCATTTCCCTATTGTAGACCTTTTGTGAAATCTATTCCTTTAATTTCTGATCTACATCCTTAGAGCTAAATGTGACCCGCTCTACCAAAACTAGGCGCTTGTCGCATCTGAATCATATAGCGATACACTTATAAAAATGAGGAGTTTTGAACGGCCCGGTTAAAACCTAAGGTGGGAATAAGCTTCAATTGATAAATGTTAGCAGTTTCAGGTGCCCCTCCCCCTTATGTAGCCAATGAGCTGCAGAAGAAGTAATTACCAATTTGGTTATTTTACCATGTTTAGCTAGTCTAAATAATGACTTGTGCCACGACTGGATCTCTTTAAGGTAATGATTGCATCTGTTCTGAAAATAAGTGAAAAGTGTAAATAAATGAAACTTCATTCGAAGAAAGCTTGCCTTTTTGTTATTGAATACTGTCCCAGAGACTGAACCACTGATATTAGGTGGTTCTGACGACATTGAAGATGTTTCTGACACTCAGGTTGGTTGTGACAGTCTCATGACACTTAGGGTCTCTCTTCTTTTGTTCAACATGATGGCTTGAGCCTTCAAAAGTGTGAGAGACCTTCGCCATTGACACTCAAGGTGGTTGTGACATTATCATCATCCCAGTGGGAGTGTTTGTGACACTGCCACAGTCACACATCCGCCCATAGCAGGTGAGTGTTTTAGGATTCCTCCAAAAGCTTCGGCTTTGGAAGGATATACAATGTATTGTAAGTGTATTCTGGGACCTATTCTACGACTTGCAATTGGAGGATGCAATTATAACCAGGTTGACTCGGGTTGTGACAAGTCGCCATCATCAGCATGATGTCTCTGACAATGTCACAATCATACATAAGCTTACACGGTGTAGACACTTTTTAGCCGCTTGAAGGGGCCTTTATTACGTGCAATAGGCCTATGTGTAACAGACGTACCAAACCCTGCTGAATAGCGTCCATGACAAATCCAAAATTATTAATAGGTTGGTTGTGACATCTATTATATCAGGCATTCAAATTTCCTTAGAACCTTAGGCCCATTCCTGTGCCTGGTTTTGTAGGCCCTTTTGCAGGATGAGTTGACATATACACCCGAAATGTCTGCAGAAAAAGTATGTGAAACCGTTTTGAAAATTTATAAAAGACGCATACAAGGAGGTTCTATAACGGTAATTTCTTCTTACGATAGATTTTGATGTTCCTAAGTGTTTGATGATTCTGTGGTAAGGTTGGATCACGTGGCTTTATTTTGTAACTAGGCCTACATGTAATTTTCTAAGTCGCTTGATCTAAACATGCAACTGTATCAGAACACGTGGT
This sequence comes from Lineus longissimus, assembly GCF_910592395.1. Taxonomy (NCBI): domain Eukaryota; kingdom Metazoa; phylum Nemertea; class Pilidiophora; order Heteronemertea; family Lineidae; genus Lineus; species Lineus longissimus. The sequence continues at coordinate 9,151,972 of NC_088309.1, forward strand.
CGATGTCTGTCTCGTACAATGAGGCCGCGTTGCATGACGAGTCCCGATACAGTTGCCGTTGCGAGGTCTTTTTAGCACTGCAACTCGACTTTTTGACCCAATTCCTTGCACCTCTTACGATAGATTTTGATGTTCCTAAGTGGTTGATGATTCTGTGGTAAGGTTGGATCACGTGGCTTTATTTTGTAACTAGGCCTACATGTAATTTCTAAGTCGCTTGATCTAAATATCCAACTGTATCAGAACACGTGGTCGATGTCTGTCTCGTACAATGAGGCCGCGTTGCATGACGAGTCCCGATACAGTTGCCGTTGCGAGGTCTTTTTAGCACTGCGACTCGACTTTTTGACCCAATTCCTTGCACCTCTTACGATAGATTTTGATGTTCCTAAGTGGTTAATGGTTCTGTGGTAAGGTTGGATCCCGTGGCTTTACTTTGTAACTAGGCCTACATGTAATTTTTTAAGCCGCCCGATCTAACCATCCAACTGTATCAGAACACGTGGTCGATGTCTGTCTCGCACAATGAGGCCGCGTTGCATGACGAGTCCCGATACTGTTGCCGTTGCGAGGTCTTTTTAGCCTGCGACTGGACTTTTTGACCCAATTCCTGGCACCAAAAATCCCTTTCCCCATAATTACACATGACTGCGAATCTAGGAATTTGGTAATGATGTGACGACCGAATTTCACCGTCAGCACTATTGCAGAAAAAAAAAATTCCTCTATGATAATTCGAACATCTCATCCATAAACCACATTTCTTGAAAATGTCTACATTGGTAGAGTTTAATACCACATTGTCTTTGTGAGAAAGAAATGGAACTCCTGTTTAGTGATATAGTTTTGTCTTGTGTTGGTGTTGATAATGAAACATCTGTATTGTTCTTGTTGATATTGATAATGGAACCTCTGGTGTAGTTTTGTACTCATTGGTATTGATAATGGAACTCCTGGTTGATGGTATAGTCCTTGTTGATATTGATAATGGAACTCCTGGTTGATGGTATAGTCCTTGTTGATATTGATAATGGAACTCCTGGTTGATGGTATAGTCCTTGTTGATATTGATAATGGAACTCCTGGTTGATCGTATTGTCCTTGTTGATATTGATAATGGAACTCCTGGTTGATGGTATAGTCCTTGTTGATATTGATGATGGAACCTGTTATTAGTGATCAGCATTTAGTCTCTTGCTACATCGAGGAGGGGCATTTTCCTCATGCAGTCACCTTAATCTCCCTCTAAATCACAGTGAGCTATAGATCAATTCGATAAACTAGTCCAGCCATTCTGATAAAGGACAGGAAAGAGGCGAATAGGCACATTATCCTCACCATAATGGAACTCTTTGACCTTGTATAGCCTATAGTAGGCCTATTGTTCTGGTTAGTTTATATTGAATCCTGGATACCATCCTATTAGTTGATACTGATAATGAAACCCCTGTTTGTTGGTGTTGTCGTTGGTATTGTTTTTTCGCTTGTACTAAGTTCTGACGCGTTTCTTTAAATTACACAAGTATTTTCAGTGACCAATAGATAGTTTGATATTTTTGCCTACCCCTTCGTCTCCCGAACATCATGCTGTAAAACAAAGGAGAATGGGGTTCTGAATGTGAGCCTACAATGGAAGGAGGGGCAATAATTGATCTCAAACAACTAGTCATTGAGGTTGAAATGAAGCAGCGTTTATTGCATAGTCAAATACATTGTGCAGCTATAATCTACTGATTCTCATAACAGCAGTCAGAAGTGTGCAGTTGCACAGGAAATCGTCAGTACTGTGAGCCTTACCACATAATCCCGTTACCTATACAAAAGAGAAAACTATCAGCCCCAGAAATGATGTTTTAAAATAATGTAAATATGCAAATTCAGATATCATTGGCATCAGCAAATGAACAGTTCCATATAAAAATAAAAATTCTCTTCAGTGACATCCGTTCCTCCGAGGCACAAAACTCTGCATACCCAACCTAGACTTCTGTGCAGTCCATTCGTCATCCTGATCGTCCTTCCTCGAAGGTACGGGTGACCACTGCGTCCGGAGTGTAATCCAACCCAGCTAAAACTAAAAGGTGGTGCAGTTCGCCTTTAAATGTCAATTTTCGTACACCGGGATATAAATGGCAAACCTTTTGACTATCAAATCCAATGTTATAATTTTATGAGCTCTCAATTTATTTATGAATGGTGTTCGGAATATATTAAGGAAAAAAAGCGAAATGCTCCAGACAACCGGACGCTGGTGGCAACATACGGGACACACTGAGCACTGAAGGTGGCACTATCTGAATAACCCAAGTCGTCATGCATGCGACAAGAGATGAAATGTTCTTTTTTAAATGCCTTAGGTTGTGCATCTTTCTCTATGGACACATACATGTATGTATATCATATATGCATACATTGTATCGTGATATCTTACATGAAAGACTTGAGATATTCAAACTTACCAAACAAACACAGTTAGTTATTTTTTGGAAATAATTTTACAATTTATCTTGCAAACGTGTAAGAGTATCAAACATTTCTTATGAAAATATAGTATTAAAGCAGTTAGGCCTACTGCTGGCAAGGCTTATCCAGTCCTTCTATGATAACGATATAAAAAGAGTTACACAACGAAACGAAACAACGTACATGTAGCTGTAAAATTGGAATGTGGTTCACCAGGGACATATAACTTGTAACCCCAACATGCTTGGTCCATCAGGTTAAAAGTAACTAACCTTACCAGAATAAATCGGCATGCGGTAAATTTTGACAAAGTCGGCCTCTGTAGGATTATCGGTATCTCAATTGTTACAAGTCTACAATTTCTAAAATACTAAAAAAAAGAGCTCAATAGCCCCCATACACTCGACTGAACCGCCCCCCCCCCCCCCCGACAACACGTAAAATAACAGAAGGTGTACTTGTATTTTATGTGTGTTGTCGGGGGGGGGGGGGGGGGGGGGGGGGTGTCAGTCGTGTGCATGGGGGCTATTGAGCTATTTTCCCCACGAGCCTGTCCTCAGGCCCGTAATATCTATATTAAAAAAAATCCACAGAGTATCTTTGACCCCATAAAAACCACTGTTTTCTGTCAAACTTTGCAATTGTCGGGACCTAACCTACCGATGGGGCAGTGCTTTTCCAATATATAGTCAAAGTAAGCGCTATCAAGAAGAAATAAAGTATACATTATCATGCAAAATGCTTTGTTTTCGTGGGCAACACAGCGCCAAATGCCAATGTGGAGATAGGCCTTGTATGCATATCCTTTTGTTAACTGTTGCATTATTTGCCTGGATATGATGCGTAGAATATCAAATTGGTCCATGCTTGAGAATTATTCAAAATGTCTTCCAATGATAATAATGTCTTCGACAGAGAATAAATTAATCTTATACTAATATGTACACACTATACGATCTCCAACGCGTATACTTCGTAAAATATGTTTACTTCTGTAATACTAACAAATTAATGTATATATTATGCCTCTTAAAAATATCATTTGTAATATCTGTAATACACAGGTATTATTGCAAGTTTATCACAGTGAGTAATTGCAAACCGGTCAGATATTGGATACTGCATGCAGACGGAAGCTGGGGAGCCCCAGGGGTAAGCACGGTGTCCAATCGTACGACCGTATTGCCTTGGGATTAGATATCGGCAAAACCCGTCCTAACTTTCAAACGAATTTAAGAGGGGTGAAATGAACTCCTCACGACCCTCAATCTCACGAGTCACAAGATCGGGCGGTCTTCTGCTACCCGAAATCTATTCCGCATAATATGGCCCAATGCTAGGCTATACCGTGATCTGAAAGTATTCAAAATCCCATATCGAGATAAAAACGAAAGCTGGTGCTCCAAAGGTTCAAAATGCACAAGTGCTGTAAACAGCAATAACATGTTACTAAGTGATGCCTTATGACCCGCAAACGAGATATTTTCCTTGCTGTCACCTGTGATGATTATCGCATGAGAAAAAACACCTCGTTTTCGGGTTCATTGGAGGTGCATGTGAGAATTGTCATTGCTGTGACCTTCAATTGATATCAAAGCCAATTATTGATTTCTTACGCAGACGAGCAATCGTTTTATCGCTCATCGCAGGTTTGTGTCGCAACTTAATTTTAGTATTAACCTGAACATATATTTATTTAGACTGGGTCAGCAATGCTCCTCCTCAGTGACATACTTCCATACACATTAGCTACATTTACAATTCACATAACAATTTTGTGTTTCGCTTAAGGCTGGGTTTACATAGAATTCATGTTGTCATTTGTATCGTGTCGAACAAGTAATTTCTAAAGAGTCGGCTACATAGGATTCACGACGATGTCACTTTCAGCTTCATGTCATGTTTCAGTCGTGACAAGTGGCAACATGGATACTATGTATTTAAAGCACAGCCAAAGAAAACACTGTGAATCAACTTTACACAACCCACTCACCAAATCACACACCAGAACAAATTAATTTCAAAGACGCACAAAAACAAAACATCGTACCACATTAACTCCAAGCACAGAATGGATGCATAAAACTCTCCAGATAATATATAGCACATGTACGTGCCCCTCCCCGTGATCATCATCACCATTATAAAATTGCTAAAATCTTACTATGCACAAACCATGAGCATGTTTTAAAGTTTTGAGTACGGCAGCAATGTCGTTGTACTAAATCCACCGACGATTCTCTACGAATGTTAAATTTCTAAAAGACACACTTCGATTCGTCCTCATTCGACAGGGCATCAGTCAATGCAATGATGGTTTATTATGATATGATTTCGCACGACTTTTCAAGCTGATTAAGATTCACCACTACATAGCATGATACTAAAACGCATGACTTCTCCAGTTCTAGAATCTTTATTTATTCACTATCCTGGCATTTTGAAAACTATTTTCATATATTCATCTGTATCTGTTCCAGTTTTCCATCCCCACATTATTCAGACATGACATCAGATTAGCACGACAGCTAAGTGTGCATCAGCGCATGCAGACAATGCCACAATTCCATTGGACATTATCTCTAATGATACACTCTAATGGAACTCTCTAATGGACTACCGCACGTAACTGGATTACTCCGTACCGACATTAACTTTAATTAAACGTAACATGAACATTTATAATGCCATTTGTTCAAAAATTTAGTAGGCCTACATTTCCACAGATTAATAAATCCACTCCACGAACATTTGCAATGCCATTATCATGAGAGTTTGGCACTCTGGAAGATTTCCACAAACATTTGAATGCCACTCTTGAGGATATCCACAAACATTTGAATGCCGCTCTTGAGGATATCCACAAACATTTAAATGCCACTCTGGAAGATTTCCACAAACATTTGAATGCCACTCTTGAGGATATCCACAAACATTTGAATGCCACTCTTGAGGATATACACAAACATTTGAATGCCACTCTTGAGGATATCCACAAACACTTGAATGCCACTCTTTCACAACGTTATTTTGCTCTCTGGAAGATTTCCACGAAAAATTTAATGCTACTCTTTCACAACACGATTTCCACAAACATTTCTAATTCAACTTTAATTCTGTGTATTTTAAACATTATTGCCTTTTTCAAGAGATCCCTCTCCTGAAGATTTCCGGGAACAATCATAGAGCCACCTCTTCGCAGGTTTCTTTCACGTCCACAAGATATAGATCTCGAGATTTCCACGAACAATGTTATAATGCCACTTTTTCGGGAGAATTGGGTATCTCTGGAAGATTTCCATAATGTATTTAATGCCATTTGTCTCGAGTTTTGGTAATATCGGAAGTTCCTATCAATTACGTTTTACAGCCCAAATACTGGTCGAATAATGTTTTTTAGGATTCATACACGCGTCCTTTTTGCATTTGGCAAAGTTTCCATGTACGGAACTTAAAGTCACCAAGAAGAACGTCCGAAAGAACAACACATTATATGATCGATCACAATTTCTGCACACACTCATGCCCTCTTTTCTTTAGCAAAAATTCTTGGGAATCCACTCTGATGTTTAACTCCTATATTGGCGAGATCTTGAGTTATGGTTCCTCATTCTGGCTTATCATCGGATTTAAACCTCCATATCCATCACACCTTAATCAACAAGTCTCCAGGAAGACGGAAGAGAGAGAGCCCCCATTAAGTCTGGAGGACGGATCCGACCACGTAGAATGAGAAATTAATCTCCTAGCGTTTAGATTCTGGCATTTCATTCAACAATCATTGTTGTCGGCCAATCTAGGTCTGTGGTCTCAAACATATCAAATGGGTTCTTCTGGGATAGTGGTTTTAAGAGCAACTAATGAAAAGCGAGTCTTTCTGCTGCTACATGCACCACAAGGCTATATAGGCCTATATACTCTATCGTGATCACCTAAACTGATCCAACAGGCTGTCCCCTACAGCACAGCGGATGGACATTCCATCCTGTGCCTCTCTTGCCACGACTTTGCCTGAAGAGAAAACAACACATGAATGAAAGAACTGATAAAAAACACTTCAGGGACATTCTGAATGCTGCTTTCTGCAAAAACACTTCATTAAGCCATCAATAAATTACACTGTTTAAGGATTCATTGCCACTGTTTTGTTCTCATGATGTATTGCTCTTATTTCGTCAATTAAAACCAGGCTGAGGACCTTTTGGCAAGTGGCAGTGAATGTCCAGTCACTCTGATTGTCATTCAATATACCCTTTCTATGCGTATGCTCTATAAATCAAAAATTGATAACAGTGACCTAAAGTTCAGTCAAGCCACGCAGCTGCCACCTTGGTCCTCAAAAGACTTTATTTTGATGCACACATGTGGGACCTTTCAAACAAAAAACACTATCCTTTTATCATCTTTTTTTAATCGCCTGGAGATCAATGTCCAGCCCAATCACTAATCAATAATTCCTGATGTTTGATCACAAAACAGACTGTGCAGGAAAATTAAAATGGATGGTTAGTTCATGATGTATTATTAACCATAATCTGCGGCACCGAACATGGAGCGACGATGAGCAATGATTAACAATTTAAAAAAATATTTCATTGATTATGTCTATACAAACCTGGCATCTTTCGCTGCAGTACCACATCCGCTTACACCCAGAACAAAGGAAGGCGGCTCTTAGGTTGCAGACCACGCACAGACTGTCAGCCTGGTAGAGTCCGGCAGGCATCTCCCGCAGTCCGCCCATGGGTTGTGGCACCTCTCGGCCGCCAACAGTGTGCGGCAACTCGCGACCGCCTCTCGGTGCCTCCATTGCTACCATGTTGGGCATCTGCATTGGATTATACTGGGGAACCTACAATTTATAAAAGGAATCAGTTGAAGTACCACGAATATGTAATGAGTCTGAATGTCTTTTATCTTTGTAATATGAAATTTCGAGACAGGCGAGGTCCTGACACGCATAAGTGAGCAAACTCTAAAAGAACGATGCAAGGTTGTCTGGCCTCATTTATGCGAGCATACCTGCAAAGGCTGAGGAGGCATCATCATGGCCTGTCGTGCAGGCATCACACCCGGTACCGCCTGCATCCTCGGTGCTGTCTGCTGGGGTGGCATCATACCCATCGATGTCTGCATCATCCGCTGGTGCTGGGCGGCGAACTCCCGCTGCCGATAGGAAGCAGGCGCGTCCTGCATCATCGGGTGACCAGGTGGTTGTTCTCCAAACCCTATGGCTTGCTTGTTTGGCGAAGGGTGACGGACCTGGTGCATCATTTGGCCCCTAGGTGACATTTGGATCATTCCAGGCATCATTTCAGCTTGATGAGCCATATACATATCATGGGGCGATCTCCGATCTGAACCCATTAGTCGTGGATCTTGCATTGAGAGTTTAGCCCTTGGATCCATGGTCATCATTGGTGACGGTCCACGGTAGTACTGTCCATGTTGCATGGCCATTGGATGTGGTTGTGACATCAGCACGCTCATGCCACGCTTTGGAGCTTTTTTCTTACACTTCGTTTTGTTGCTCTCCATTTCTGTCTCTTTGATGTTTGCTACTGGTACATTATTAGAAGGTGCCATGTCAATACTCTGAACTGGAGTTCCTGGGAAGCTGGGGCGTCGAGTTGGATCTCGGACTGGCGATGCTGATTGGCAGTTTGCGATTTGTCGAAAAGCGGATGCTACAGGGGCAGTATTATTTGGGGTGGTGGGACTAGGTCCAGTGGAGTAGAATCCCCTACTCCTATCCAAAGCATTTGCCGGAGGAGTACTTTGGAGGATTGAGCTTGGGCGGTCTGTAGGCAAGTTTGGGCTACTTAAGACTCCATTTGCAGCCGGTGGTCCAGCCATATTGGTATGTCCATACATAGTGGTATTGGGCAGTCCTGGGGGGCAGTTATATCCATCAGGTGGTCTGTTTGGTGTAGCGGCAGGTTTTGAATTGAAATACGTATTTGGGGCAATACTCATTTGCGGGCCAGGGCTCTGACCCACAGGATTCCCAGTCTTTACGGTTTCCCCTATAGTGTGGTTGGCATAGGGTGGGTTGTATCCACTCAAGAGAGGTAGTCCTGAGCAGATATCATTGCCTGAAGTGTATTGTGGTCGTGTCCCTGGTTGAGTAATGTTACCACTGGTGTAGACAGGTCGACCAGAGTCATGTACCGCTGTTCCTCTACTTGATTCTAATGATCGTTGTACTTGAGCTGCCCTAGGGTCACTGTGCTGCTCTCCAGCCCCCGTAACGCTCGGAGTTGATGCATTCAGAGGCACCAAAGCTGGTGGACCGCCTGAATTAGGGGAATAGAGTCTTGGAGCTACTGGCGCTGGTGGAGCACTACATTGATTCCAATTTTGAACTTGGTGAGGCAACACGACATTTCCCGTGGAACGCTTCACCTGCACAACGCGCAAAAGCTCCTGGACTCTTTTTTCCTTATCCTTCTCTGGCGATACCTTTGTTGGATCATCTGCCCCTACATGTACGTTACAGCTTCTGCTCTGGTTTTCTACGTTCTCTATAGGCGTTTCAGTTGTAAGGTCAATAATCTCAACATTTTTCTTTGCCGACGACTCTTGTCCTTGCCTCTGCAGCTCTTGTTCCCGAGGTGGATTCGTATGTACAGCACATCCCTCTTGGCCTGTATTGATGGCATATCTTTTCCAGGCAGATAGATGAAGGCAATCGTCTTCTTTTTGTTTGCATTCAGGTCTCTGAGTCAGAAGGGAATCAGCTGTAACAATTGGGTGAGCATGTGCAGGCTGGGGCACCAAATCGCAAGCAACTGCAGCAGGTTTGTCACTTGATTTCATCTCTTTGTCCATGAATATTAACTGGCGTGGGACTGTAGACGTCTTATTCGAATGCGCTGCTCTTAGATCCGTCCGGGGAACAGTTGGAGTGAAAGGTTCTTTCACATGCGCTGGTGGAGGCCCTGAACCACTTCCAGGTTGAACAACTGTTTCAGTGCCTGTTTTCTTTGGGGTCGTCGTCTGCTCAACATTGACTCCTGGCAACACTCGGACTAATTGAGAAGAGTAGTTCCCTGGCAAGCTCCGAAGCTTATTTTCCATTTTGTCAATCAGCAAGCTCATTCTACTTTTCATAAACAGAAGTTGCTTACGTTCCCTCTCCTTAATTGTAAGCATGGCCTCGATGCGCTGGAATTCTCGTTTCATTTTTTGGTATTCTCTGACAAATGTGCCCGCGGTCATAGGTCGAACAACCTTTCCTTGGCGATTCACAGCAGAGGCTGATGTGTGTGGAGAAGTATGCATCGTGACTGCTGGTGCTTGACCTGGTGCAGAAGAAACTGGAGGAAAGGGAAAGTCAGGCGTTTTAGCCATGACTGGTGTGACTGGAGTTTTTGGAATAGGAATTTCCAATCTGACAACTTGGTTTTGGTGAGAATTTACGATTTGAGTTTGACTGTATAGAGCCGGTGGTTGGGATAGCGCTGTTGATCCTTGCTGATGATATGCCATAGGTTGTCTTGGCACAGTGGGTCGGTGTTGAGGACAGGTTCTCGGTGGATTTTTAATCTGCGATGGGTGAGAGATCTGAGCAATGTGAGCTTGATTTATCACAGCTGACTGAGCCTGCTGAAGCATAATTTGCGCTGACCGATGAACGTTCATCGTTTGGGGGATCGTTGCAGCAGACCTTGAATGTACGTGCGGATCCGGCACAGAACTGGCCTGCATCGTCTGGATAGGTGGCACGACTGATACCGGCCCGCTCGCAGCTGCTGACACTGTCGAGCTTGTGGCACCCACGTTCGAGGTGCTAGGCCCCGTATTTGCTGCCTTGTCACTATCGCGACCGGGAAAAGATCGCTGCCCAGCCGCAGAGGCGCTCGGTTCTTCCATCTTGGACATTTGCCTCTTGATTGCTGTGACAACTTCTGCTTGGGTTCGCGCAGCTTCTGGTTGCTCATGGTTTGATTTTATCTGAGGCTGCACTCTTTGAACAGGCGTAGAATGTTTCGTCGGTCTCTGCTGGGGTCCTGAAAGCAACAAAGGAAAAAAACACGGCAATTACCACGACGTCATTCATCAAAGTTGTTACTGGTCGACAGACGTCTTCCTATTCTTCGTACATTGTATATCGCTCAGTTTGTACTTCACTGGAGCTATGCACTGAATTGAAGGCTGATGTTCCTCAACATTTATCACCACTTATACCTAATAAATATCAGTACAACATACACTCCGGGCGCATGCAGGTGAACCAGCTTCCTTCCTCCCTTTCCTTAAAATAGGTCTCATGCAATGAGCCGTTTTGTTCTGCCATCGACACACAGTTCCCAACCGAATATTGATAATGATCAGACATCTGTTCATTTTTCCCTTAAGTAATTCCCTCTCTAAAATACCGAAAGATGTTTAAAATCCTATGTTCTTCTGTGAACACCAAAGATAAAAACCGGAAGTTATCTTAACCAAGATGGAAAGTTGATATCCCAAACCAGATATGACTTTTGATTCAGATTTACATCATGCAGACCAACAATAATAACATATAATAATACTACAAACTCGACTCCTTCCGGTCGCATCTTTCACGGTCAATGCAGAAAAAGTTCGACCAAAATTGTCTTCTATTTTACCGTTTGGTGTATTAGATGTACACTGTCTTTTACACATTAATCCACATGACGAGATGGGTTGGAGATAGCCGAGTTTGCAATAAACAAATTAGGTTTAGCAGACCAAATTATAAACAGCGGTTGCCGAAACACCTCTCGAGAAAACGATTTTAAAATACCAGTATACACTGGATTGCACAAGGAGCGCAGAATAAGAAGTTTATTTTCGACATTCATCTTACCGACAATCTACAAAAAATACGCTCAAATCTCATTTTCTACTCGGGTTTTTGGTAAAGATTTGATAACCATATTATGACTGATGCTAAAGTCGCAACTTTGTATCAAGTTCATGAAAGAAATGGGCCGGCCACAGAGTACGCGGACGTTTCTTTTCGAGTCGATATAAACGGCTTATTCTTCGCTCAATTTGCACAATACCAGTATAGCCATGCAGTTAAAAACCGATGGCACACAACAATGTTTTATCATTGTTTATCATCGCCTTAGCTGATTGAAAAAGACGTCTCATGCATACCGAGGAGCTAACTTTTCAAGGATTAAGAAGGAAGTCCCTTCATGATTACTGTTCCGAAACCAAATTTTTTGATTAGGGTTCGTTGAAAAGATTTCCCATCTTGAAATTTGTTTCCAAGTGGATATATCTTGACTTCAACTTCCTTATTCTGAAATTCTTAGTTGTTGAGCTTCATTTCTTTACTCAGCCCATTTCACGAGAAAATGTCACTACACGCAAAAAGCCTAAATGGCGGGAAAAGTTGTCAGTAATCTGATACTGTAGAACGGAAAATTTTCGGGGTATAAAATGGTCGCGAATGCCGAACGATGGATATATTCGCGGTAGAATATTTTCACGAATCAAGATAATTTTTCTAATGAAATTCAAATTGTTTACTTTGACATAAAGCTCTTTAGTGAATAGGCGCTGAGTGTGGATGGCTATTAAAATTCACTGTCAACAGGTCTCACTGTGTCTGGTGATTCGGCCAATATCTAGCACACAAAGATGGGTATGTATTAATGGTAATTATGCGATAGTCATTCAAGAGGTGTGGAGTGTACTTTTGAGCGAGGTGTACACGTGTACACAACACAGAGCAACTACCTACGTGTATGCGTAAAGCTATACGGGTGTATACGGGTGTTTCGCGTCAAGTTGCGAAAACACCCCGAACTTAGTTTCAAACATATCCTCATACCTCGATGTGACTTATTATGCAGACGTTTGACATGCTGGGCCAAATTCATAAAGGGCGTTTAAGGGTTAGACGTGGGTAACCTCTCTCTAATCAGTTTCAGGGCATATTGTATTCTGTGAAGATTAACATGACGGACCTGAACCTGTCTATTCAGTAGTTAAACGCTGTTTTGCGCTAAACGCCCTCTATGAATTTGGCCCGCTGTTTTTAAGGAAAACAAATTCAAATACTGAAATACTGAATATCTCTTCTAAGTCTTTTTGTAGTCGTCCGATAAACATTCCAGATTATAAAGATCATATCTCATTCTTTGACATATTTGACATCATACATCAATGCTCCACCCCATGCGTGACAGGTCATGTGCCGACATTAAATCATCTTCATTGTAACCATTTAGATAAATAGTCACCGCGTTCACATTCGCAAATCATAAACTTTATACAAGTCATGTATTTCAAAGAGTTTAACCACGAAACGTATTCATCGTTTATGGCTCCACAAAAAACCGGTCGATGTACATGTACATGTTATATACATGTACCTCCTATTATATCCAGTCACGAAGGGATATAATAGTGAGGTTTCGCAACCACCCGGTTAGGCCCTTCGACGACGTTTATCTATTGTTCAGGTAAACTCACACAATAGATAAACGTCGTCGTAGGGCCTAAACGGGTCGTTGCGAAACCTCACTATTATCATCTTTCCTCCGACTTGATATATCGGTCACAGGAATGACATCTTGTCTTATCCCGAGGACAACAGAGCCATTCCTCAAATGAACGAAAAGATTATTTAGGAACGATCTAAAAGGATGTGTTTATCAAAACTGGTGTAAACGTTGAAATATCCGAGGATGGAAAAATACCAAGGCATTGTATTGAAATTATTTAGAAATCAAATCATCATGACAGCCATTTTGTTTCTACCTGTTGCTACGGATGAAATAGTCATTCGTCTGGGTGTGGCAAAAAGCAAGAGATTTTCGCTGCAGAATACTTTCGCGAACGTGTAGCGAAATTCGCGAAATAACCTGCACGCCGATATTTTCTGGTCTACAGTGTGTGTTCGACTGCTGAATTTTCTGAGCGAAATCACAAAAAGTCAGAGTGGCATTTTTTCGTGAAATGGACTATAATAGTCATTATCCTTGAAGTGCTGCTATGGATTCTGATGAAGTCTAATCACCTCTGATATTGAAGTTTGTGGCGCTTCCGCTCCAATAATTACCAGTTCTATCGGCATCGTTTGTTCCTTGTTGTGGCGCAGCCTGGGCAGGTTCTTTTCCTTGGGCTGGAGTGAAAAATGGTCACCTTCATTGAAAATTCCAGAGTCCATTCCCCTTGCTTGATGGGAGGGGTTTTGGATACGAAGGTTGCCCTTGACATAGTAAGTCACGTAAAAACTCTTGAATACGGACCAATATATTGTATTCACTTGGTTCAAATGAACACATATTATGCATCATGTTATCAGAGGAAGCACCTGTTGAGTGAACTTACTTTCATTCTCATCAGGTGTAATAAAATTTAGTTCCTAGTCAAATTGATATCGGCTGGAGCTTTCTTTTCGCCATGGCTGCAACCTCAGTTTAGAACTACCTTTAGCTCCACTCTCGTGGTGTTCAGCGAGACGACCAATACCTCAAGCTCGGTATCAATTACTTAATAAAAAGTGGATGTCCACAAAAGATTCAGGCACGTTTTTAAAAATACATTCTGATATCTAATTTACACAGTGAATACACAGAGGATATAAATCTGCTGATGTGTTCACCCAGACGTAGATTACATGTATAGTTATATTACATTGTTACATGTATTTGTCACGTTGATACTGTCAGGTAACATTACGGCGACAATATTTATTTTGACTAACTTCCGTAACAGAATTATTTTTACACGAACTGTCTTCTAGGTCATAGGGTATTCTCCTCTCAAAATCTCCGGGCGTTATCTATATTTACGTCAATGGCGACAGTGGTATATTGATATTGATAGATGATATGTTACTCAGAGTCACCAGGGTTTCCGCTTAATTTATTCCATTGATTTCTGTCGCGAAGTGGTAGTTTACTATTTTATGACTGGGATGAAAAACTACAATGCACCTGTCATAATAAACATGTCCGTCAGACAGTGCATCGAGAAAAACCACGGCCATTGTGCTCACCTTATGTGGAGGAAAGATGGATGAAGAGCATGGTATTGTGTCATGTAGTGTTAGGTTTGATGTAGGTCCAACCAATTACAATTTCCCCAAAATGGCCAATTTACAGTACATTTGACCTCTGTGACCTTGAAAAGTAGGTCAAATCAAAAAAGACCCGGGTGACACATTGAATGGTTGTTAGAATTAGATGTACCTATGATATAAAATTGGTGCCAATCGGCCAAGTAATTAAGGAATAATAGCATTTTGAAGAATTTTGGATTTGGCCCCCTCCCTGGAGGCCAAACGGCAAATCAGATCGAACCAAACTTCGGTACCTGAGATCACCTGACCAATGGGTACATATGTACTTAATTTGTGATCAATAGTCATTGCGGTTAAGAAACGTGCCATAGTTACGGCCTGACGGCCAATTTACGCCATTTGACCTCTGTGACCTTGAAAAGTAGGTCAAATTAAAAACCTGTGTGACATATACTGTATGGTGGTTAGATGTACCCATGATATCAAATTGGTGGCAATCGAGCAAGAAGTTAAGGAATAATCACATTTTTAAGGTTTTTGGATTTTGCCCCCTGGTGGTCAAGTGGTAAATCATATTGGACCGAACTTCGGCCCCTGAGATCACCTGACTAAGGGGTACATGTGTACCAAATTTGGGATCAATAGTCATAGCAGTTTAGAAACGTGCCATAGTTACATCCTAACGGCCAATTTACGCCATTTGACCTCTGTGACCTTGAAAAGTAGGTCAAATCAAAAACCCGTATGATATGTGATGTATCCTTGCTAGGAGTACCTACCATAAAATTTTTATTGAAAACGAATCATTAATAGGAGACATATCACACTTTTTATGTTTTCAGTTTTGGCCCCCTGGTGGCCAAGTCATGAATCAAACCGAACCGAACTTCAGTGTCAGAGTACCTCTGACCTAGGAGGTCATGTGTACAAAGTTTCAAGTTCATAGCACAAGCGGTTAAGAAACGTGCCACACAGGATACGGACGACGACGGACGACGACGGACGACGGCGGACGACGACGACGACGGACACAGGGCTATCGTATAGACTCCCCTAACGGTGAGCCAAAAAGCACATATCGGCCTGTATTGATAACAAAAGCAAATATTTTTAATGAGGGTTTTAAGCTTTTGAAAGACTTTCCGAAAAATACAGGTTTAGTTTACTAACGAAAGGCGAAAAGAAATTCAGAGAGGGAAGATTGCCGTCACTTCTTTAACACTTTTTCCGCCAACACTGACAAATATATGCCTACTTAAGGTTTTTCATGAAAAAAATCATTGATAAAGATTCTATTAAATGTATACTTGATAAGACGTACCAGCTGTCTGAGGGACAGTAAGGTCTACCACCCTACCCTCCCTGACATCCTCCAGCAACCTGGCTTCAATCATGCCATCTAGGGTGTCCTTCATGCTTAGTTCTCCGGGACGTTTCGGATCTCCAGAGCTGCAAGAAATATATAATACATGTGTTGAAAGTAAGCTCACTTACATGTACATGAACAGCGTTCAATCTAAAAAGCAAAATTGGGAACTTTCGATCTTTTAATTCATTTCAAATAGGGCAAGCCCACGACAAAGCAAGACGATGTTTTGTTTAGATATGATCAGTCTTATCAGTCTTTTTTTTATTATTGGCATCTGGCAGATAATAATTAAATCGAATAAGCGAAATGTTTCCCTGTATCCATGCTCTAGACCCCAGTGTCTGGGTACGCGAAATACCCGCCTGCCTGGGAAGCGGAAGAAGGCCATCACCCAGACGCCAACCGCACTGGCACCCGTCACGGCAGCTGATAATTTTGCATTGAAATAACCATTGGGACCGACGTGGAAGTGTTTAAAGCGCCCCTTTAAAATCAGGCCTTCGCCCTTTCAACCTACCTAGCCAATCGTACACTGATACTAGTAGCGACCTTTGGTGAATTCACATTGTAGTTGTCTCCGACAGGCTTTTCTGACATCATGAAGTCGCTCGATCCATGTGAGCCTTCCATGACGGGGGTACATTTCCCTGGCTCAGAACACGGCTCCTGTGGTTTTTCCTGCTCAAGCGCATTATGGCGAGGTATCTGATCATCTTGGACATCATAATTAGTGTCAACTATGCGTTGCTCTAGCTCGCTGACGGGCGTCAAATTTGGAGCGTGTTGGTGGGACTCCGTAGCGTTGCTCAAGTCAACATGCAGTTCTGCTGAGTCAGCAGTTTTGCTGAAGTCCGTTGCTTGCTGAGCCGAATTATATGTATCAATTTCACTTCGCCTCCCCGTTTCTACAACCTGCTGAGCAGGTTCTTGGCCACTGCTGCAATTTGCAATTTGTCGCACAGAGTCAGAGTCCTTATTTTCGTCTCTGACAGCAAGCCCGAGGTCCGGTGCCGATTCGTCAACATTGTTAAAATCTTCCACCAGTTGCTGAAAATACTGCGCATCCGGCATGTCCGGTGCCAATTCTTGCCCGTCCTCCTGATTTTGGTCGAATAATTTGATTTTATTCTCCAACCAGTTATGCTTAGGGAATTCTCGCGACAGCCGACTTATGACCTCGCTCTCTTCAATCAGCTGGGCGACGGGCGGAGGAGGACGCACCCGTCGCCGCTTTGGTGGCAAGATCTCCGGGAGGTCATCGCCTTCTGAAGGAAAACAATACGGGAGATACATTAATGGGGAAAATACTCTCAACAGGTAATCGCTGTACATGTAGACCGAGGTTGAAATAAAGATATTCCCAAGGTAAAGGGCTTTATCATGCTTGCAATGTATTATCACACAACTCACATAACATGTACACATCTCGATGAACTTGGAGCAGTGGTCTATATTCACACAAAAAGTGACCTTGACACAAAAAAATCATAAAGAAAGCCGGCGGGTTTGATATAATTTAATGGGTTTACACCTTCGCCACATTAAAATATCATCAATTGCCTACGGCAGATTATCATAATCGGGTAGGGTGGAACATTGTTTTGCAAAGGCATTAGTAAAATCGATATTTTATCAAAGATTTCGCGCCTTTAAAGCCGCAATGTGGCTTTGTGTCTGATAAACATGCCCAGCGGCGATGCTTAGAGGCATATTGGTCTTTTGTCGGTCGCAATCAAAAAAAGAAGAAAAAATGCCCAAACTAGAATATGAGCAAAATATAGCCGAGGGATGAACGTATTACATTACAACAATTAAGGCCGTATAAAGTTACGTTTTTGAGTTTTTCTGCTCATAATTGTGCATTGGGACAGATTGAAATGTTTCTCTCTTCTTCCCCTATCAAAAAGTCCTGGCCTAGCTGTCTATGGTATAGAAACACTGCAATATGAGGAACAGACGAAAACGAAACACCGGCAATTGCATGTATACCATACAGCTGCGCACTCAATTCGAAAATTCTTGTCGTATTATGGGTCTTCCATGTACCAAAAGCGCATTACTTCAAAGTGATGTGTTTTTGGTCTTACTCAGTCCTGCTGCAGGAAGGGTGTTGTCGCGGTTGGGTTAAAAGAAATGATAACTTGTACATTGTATTTATTTTGGTCTATCTCCCGAACGCATGGGGCTAAAAGATGAAAACAAATTGTCGATACATATGTTTTGATCAGTACTCAACTGTTAAAACGGTTTGCCACAGTCTGGAGGTATTAATTAAGACTGGAATTCGTTGGGAACAGATCTCACTTTTAAAAATTTGATTTCGCGCTGCAAAATTTTCTGAGCTACGTAGGTCCTCCTCGTTAAGCGCACTAAAAGCGAGGTCTGTTAAAATAGGCCTTAGTTGATTCAGAGTGATATTAACCAGATGGTGAAACATACGTGCGTACATGTACATACATTTAATCAATGAGTATGGTCCTAATATCAAATTATGACTATACCATACACTGTACATCTCAACTATTGTGTGGCGACTGCCACATGTTTCGGTGAGTCGCTGCAGTGGATTTTCAAACTTGAGAAGTGGGCGGACAAGAGTTTGAAGAGATCTTCACAACACGTGTCCTGATTTTGAATGATATTTCGATGACAGACAATAAGTTCGAAATAAAATATCGGAACTTCAATTCCGAACTACGGATTGAGAGGCTATTCGGACTTGATTCGGACAAGGGATCCATAAGTGTAGTTTTGACTGCAATTTAAGCCTAATCATTTCAACTTATGGACTTTTGAGTCTATTCTAATTGAAACACGAATTAGTGAAAAGTCGACATGTTGGAAAGGTCACACAAGGAAAAAGAACGCCGTGTACCGAATTAGGGTATGCAGCGCGCGCAATACAAGCATACACGGATGCATAGCAGATGCTATACATCGGTGAATCATACAAAAAAATCCAACTACATGTATATCCCGAAACGAATTCAAACGAAATGTAACCAACACTAGAAAAAAATCAATCATGAATGAGATCGACTTTTGTCACCAACATGCACGGATGTCTGACACGTAAATCTTGACGAGTAAAAAAACTGCAATCTCATTGGTTGTGGTATATGTGACGTCATCGAGAATGTCTTTATTTTCTGTTTTAAATTATGTCAAATTAATACATGTACACCATCTGTTATCGATGTGATAAAACTTAGTTGAACAGAAACGTGTCACTGACACAAAAAAGCGTATTGCGTCATTTCATGAAAAGCCACGTCTGCAAACAAACAAGTTTATGAGCAGTTCTTAAGTTCTTTTCATTGCAAAGAGCAGTTTCATACAACTGTCTAAAAGAAACCCAATTTCAGTAACGGTGGTGACTTCCTATCAGCATCGTTTCTGGCCAAGCATCAAATCCTTCGTTTAAATTTAAAGGAAAATGTAATAATCAAAGGTAACATGAAGACACGTTTCATAATAATACGCCGGTGAAGCAGAATTGAATGCTTCTGATTGAACGACGCGACAGGGAATGTGAATTGGGTCATTAGGGAGTTTTCGCGAAGCCCCCGAAACGCCAACGCCAATGCCGACATCACTGTTTGGCATTGCGATCAGGGTGTCGAACAATGGGTTAGGCGTTCGCGTTAGCGTTTCGGAGGCTTTGCGAAAACTCCCGACTTAGTACGTAAGCTATTGCAACAGATTCGACCATGACCAAACAGAAAATCAGAGATTGGCCAATTACTTATATCGTTACCACGCTGAAGCAGAATCCAAGGCTGCTGATAGGACAATAAATGCTTTATGGACTGTCAGATGATGGACTGTGATTGGTTTGTTTCTCATCACTACCACGGGGAAGCAAGACTGAGTGCTCCTGATTGGACAATATATGTATACGTGTCAGGTGTAAATCAACATACTTTAGTCAATTTAATTACATACCACGTCATTGGGTAATTCATGGCCATCCACCGTGCTTATTCCCTTTCATTCTCTCCGATACAAAACCACGCAAATTGTAAAAAGTCGCTCTCAAAATCAGGTCTAGATGGCAACATGGGAGTGAAAGATTGGTTCAATTGTTATTGCGATAAAATGGTACATACCAGTACTTGTGTCTTGTTTCTGTCCTGACGCCTTCTCATCATTTGCTTCTGGTATATTCCGACCCTTTTTTTTCTTTCTGTGCGGCCTCCGCTTCCTAGTAATAACCGGCTCGACCAAATCTCCAAGGTCGCTGAGGTCAGAGCTCATATCACTCTGCATACATGTATCATACTTTTCGGGACGCCATGTCCGTTTGACATGGCCCTTCTCGGCCTTTTTGGAAACATGCCGCGAATTTATCAAATTTTGCTCGGGTGATGAGATTTTTACAGTCAATTTATGAGATTTTGAGCGGGTATAAAATTGTTTTAGAGTCGATGAGATTCTACTCCTACGAATTAGGGGTCGTTTGATGAATTTAGTTTGACCCACACCCAAGTTAGGGTGATTTTTACCAATATGTCGCTTCAAATCTCGAGCCATTTTCGTCTTAGATTTTTTGTGGGTTTTCGGCTTCACACAGTCAGCATTTCGCGAGCTCTGCATATCTCCCCTTAGTTGTGGTGACATATGTTCATTTTCTGTCGTCTTTGAGAGCGTAGGCCTAGGTATGTCAGCAAGAGCAGAGCATGACCGTATCGCTTGCTCCCGCGTGACATAGCTAATTTCGCTGTCATTAATACTCGTGTGATTTTCTCGTGCATTGTAGGGCGAGTATGAACCATCGAATGAAATAGGTTCCGCCGGATCACCCCTTTCGTCTCTGGAACGAGTGAAGAAAGGTGCCGGGTCATCCGAGTCGACAGAACTCAGTGATTTTATAACATAGCGGACCTGAGCACCACTGTCCTTCTTTTTAGTCAAGATGCATTTGAGACTGCCTTCGCTCTTGGTTGACTCGGGCGACGAGTCGCGTGGGACATGGCTGGTCGTTTTTCCAAGTGATGACGTCATGTCTATGGCCTCAGTTACATTTACATTAACCGAACCCGCCGCAACTTCCTTTTCTTGACTGTCGTTATTGGACCCCATTGCCCTTATGTCATTATCAGGCTCAGAAATGAAGTTCTGTCCTCCAAATGTCTGTTCTCCTTCAGTATTTTCATTGCTTTTCGTTACCGCGACATCAATATTGAAATCTTTAAACTGGTAATCCTGATCAAGGTAATTCCCGGCGACATTTTTCAATGAAACAACATTCTCTATTACCAAATCTGGTGCCGACTCATTGGCCGAACTTCCAAGATTTGAATTATCTTCATTAATCACGAGTGTAGGGAATACTTCATCGTCTGAGAGATTTCCATTTGTCATCCGCTCAATGGCGTCAAGCTCAGCAGACGAGATGAGGCTGTTCCGTTCGTGCCGACTCGTACCAGACGGGGTTATCTCAAAACCATATGGAAACGATTCTCCAAAAACAGTGGTGCCAGTCAGTGACGATGCACGGTCCTCTATTTCAAATTCGTCCTTAGGAACAGTCGTCGTGGACAGATCATAGACCTTGTCGTATTGCTGAGCATCATCATGCGCTGCTTCCTGCTCCTGAAGACCGTCAGAACTATTGTTAACCATGCTGACTACAGATTGTGTAATTCGGTCAGCACCGTCTTGCATGTTCACTACCACCATACTTATCGGGTAGGGCTCGTCCCTTTCTATATCCATTTCGAAATCGTCACATAATCCTGAACCCTTATTTTTGGCATCGTCCTTTCGATTATCGTGAGATGCTACATTTTGGTCTCTAGTTGCTTCATGCCTGACGGCTTCTTGATCAGATCTTGGAATCGATAATTCAATAACGGTTTCGAGGTCACAGGCCCCTTTTTCTAAAGGAGCGTTAGTGGAATTTGACTCTATTTTCTTGCCATCAAGTCTTAATGGGATTGGAGTGTCGGACTCAATTTCTGGTATCTGAACACTATCGGACACTAGCACAGCGTTCTGTGGCGAGCTGATTTCTTCAATTATGACCGTCTCGCCAGCCGCAGTCACTGGCGTCGATGAGACGACATGGGATGGAGAAGACACATTTAGCGTCAAAGACGCACCTGTTGATGCGGGTTTGGAGTCTATTGGAACTACTTTCTGAGCAGGAGATGGGCCTGGGTCGTCTCGGAGAGGGGACACCGGCTCGAACGGAAAGGAAGTCTCAATAATAATGATACCAGGAGGCGATTGCGGGATCTCTTCTTCAGAGCCTTCGTCCACGCAGTTATCAAGGAGCGGAGGTGTGGGGGACTTATGCAGGGTGTGGTCGATGTACTCCGGTGAATAAGGCTCTCCGGGGTCAGTGCTGTCTCTATTCCGGTAAAAGATATTTGATAACCTCTCATCGATGTCTAGGTTACCAACTAACTCAGACTCCTTGAAGCCTGTGCCTTTCGGATCCAGCTTTGAGTCACAAGTACTTTGTGAATATTTGTTTGCCTCAAAAATATTTCGGGGTGTTTTAACAGCATCTTTGAGTTTAACCGGATTTTCGTTCTTGCCATTATCACTAATGTTTGGGACACGCAAGTCCCTTTTACTATCGTCGTCTTTTGCACTAGACCCTACGTCTTTTGGAGTCGGATCTTGCAGTTCGAAGAATTTGCTGCTGTCGCCAAAAGCGTTCATATCGTACGGATCACGAAACACTTCATCACCCTCTGTCGGTTCGTCAAAATAGACATACTCCGGTTCGTCGCTACGCGGTCTTTCCTCCTCCTCAGGCCTGTACCCAGAGATGACAGGGTCCGGACCAGTGCTGGTTTCTCTCGACCGAAAAGCGTCACAGGCTTTCCTCAATTTGTCGATGTTAAACGATATCGACGGATCAACTTCAAAAAGTTTATCAGGAGCCCCCAAGGAGTAATTTGTCAAATCCATTGGATATTCGCAACCTCCTAAATTCTTTTCCGCAATGTTTTGTTTCAATTCGTCAATATCATCCTCCATTTCTTTTGGTGGCTCTGTGGTATCCAGAACGCTCATAGTTACGCGTTGGCGTCCCCGTATCGTCAAACGGCGCAGCACCGCTGCCGGAATCCTTTCAAGAACCACAACGGGATCTGTACAGAAGAGCTGTTGTATGTCCTTTTTACTCCGCACGGGGATCCAAAGTCCATCAACAAATATCTTTCTCACACGTTTTCTCTTCTTTATCCTTCCATAAATCTGGCTATATTTGTTTTCATGAGTGGTTTGATTTTGAGCAAATCCTGTTGAAATCTTATTATCTACATGCAGCAAGCTTGTCTTATTGTCACGGACCCTTAGAGTTTCTAGATATCGGTATCCATTTTTTTTTAATCCACGAATTTTGTCTACTCTACTAACACGAGAATCTGATTTCCTTTTGCACAACGGTTTGCAACGGGGGGATTTATTCAATACCTGTCTTGGAGACGGATTTGCATCAGCATTAACAGTGAAAATATCGACGTCTTTCCTGGCTCTATTACGTTCCCTGTGACCAGTCGAAGGGCTGCGATACGAATTCAAAGTATCCGATGTCACAGTTCCAACTTCACTCTCAGAAGTATCGGAGTTGCATGTACCCTCAGAGTTCTGATTCAAGTAATCACGATATTTTCTTGCAAGAGGAAACTTCGCAATCTTTTCAGAAATGCTACTGAATGACTTAGGTTTACCAAACTCCCTTCGTTGTGCCGTATATTTCAATTTATGGCCAATCCTTTTTACGGACACTCTTGAAAGAGACGGACGATCTCGTTGTTTTCCTACGTCATAAATACAGTCACAAGTATTCTTCAAGAGCGGATAACTTGCATGTCGAAGCGATTTAGCGAATTTTTCTTTCTTTTTTGAGAAGGCAAATTTAGAAGGCGTTTCTTGGCGTATTACTGCTGTCTGATGCCCTGGTGTCATAACAGGGCGCTCACTAACTGCAGCCAGATGCCAAGTCTTTTTGACATTGCCGTCTTTCCCAAACTTGCCGTATCTGTAGGTGAAACTCGTGGCTGTTCTACTGAGCTCATGGTGATTTTGAGATTCGTCAGGCAATACCATAGCCATGTCCACAGGTGCAGACTTGGCTGCACCGCTTCAAAACCACTGGTGCCGATCTGGAAATATAAAATAATACAATGCAGAAACATTTTGGCCAGATGTTTGACGAAAAACAGAAAATACAGCGCAATGTCAAAAGAAAGTTACGTGTTGACCTGTCTGTAACAGAATGATTCTTTCAAATATCCAGAATGTCTCTGAAAACAGGTAACCCTGATGGAAGTGCGGTCTGGCAAAATGAGCAACATCAGTCTTGCAAGTGGTATAGTGCAAGGTCAACATCTTCACGTGCAGAAATTCAGACAGGAAATAGGGTAAAATATGCCCCGCCAATTAAATTCTATAACAGAAACCAGGGCAACAGTTGATAATTTCTTTCATCATATCGTATTTCGCCGATTTTCCCACAGGCGCATGAAAATCCAAAATCAGTCAGTCATGCTTTGAATTGACGTAATTGGGCGATCGACTGATTCTGGGTCTCCATCTGCACCTGTGATTCCCCGATAATCGACGAGGCCAACTCGCGAGTCGATGATATTCAGTGTCAAAGATGTAATAGAGGAACCTACTTCCAATATTGAGAGTGACTTAAAATACCATATGGTGGAGCGCAATTAGCAAATTGATAATAATTAGTCAAGCATCCTTTAAAATGATATAACACTGATGGATAGTTTTGGAATGGCGGTATTGCATTATCTTGCACATGAATGATGCACGTGGAGGGCCACTTAATTTATGATTTAATTGGTGCAGAATATGCGTTGCATCAGCACTGTATGACCGTACATGGAGTACCGTATCAATACGAGCAATATGCGATAAGAGTACGAGCAGGGCCAATGGAGCAGGGCCTGTTTGTTCAAAACAAGTTTGTCACCAACGCTGGCGTTAACTTAATTTGGCGTTCTCTTCTTCAGTTAAGTCCTTTAGACTTAACGCTAATTTAAGACTTTATGCCTTTTGCTGCAACTCATGCAATGCAATCTACATGTAATCGCCAACGCCTGAGTGTTACCAAAAATCAACTGACAGGACAGTCGAATGGCGTGTTTTTTTTTAGATATCTTTTTATACATGTACAACTCTCTTAAAAAACACGTGAAGTCCTTTCCCAGCCACCTTACAAACCATATAGCCCATATGTAAGCGAAAATTCGTAACCGCATGCGGGCTGTATCCATTCGCGTACGTTCCAAGGTAAATTTCCATGCATTTTAGATTCGTTTAGCAATTGGGAAATATCAATCTCTTCATATTCGAAGTCCACAAAACCCCACAGACATATACATGTATAGGGTCACGATACTTGTTCATAATACAATGGCAGCCTGCATACGTCAGAAAGTCACAAATAGTACGCCTATTTCTGTTTTCATATTTCGGTACATAGCAATCGCGAAATTATGCAGATTTATGCCAATCAAATTGATTTATTTTGATTAAGATTCATGATAGCACATAAGCATCCACATCAGCATGTGCGAACAGGTGCTTTCACAACAACGCCGGTGAGTGCGTGACAAAGGGTGTCAAAGGGTGTCGAGAGGTATACCCTTAGATACGAGAGCGACTTGTCGGATGCTCCTACCATCATATAGGGCCTATCTTCGAAATGAATTTGGGTGTTCGTCAATCAGATACAGTCGTGAAGTGCAAACTCTTACCCTGGTAAACTCGCCGAGAACTAGTTTCCCAGCTCCGCTCCAAACTTGAATTTGCTATTATATTCCATACTTTGGATATTGAGTTCGCCCGACGATGTCAGTGATCGGGCCTTTGTACGCATCAAATCTCTTTTGAGGTTTATACAAGATTTGAATGGCGCTGCATGTCGGGATCCCTACTTCAAAGGGATTGATGCGCAACGCCGAGATATCGGCATGATTCAGGACAGGCCATTTCAAAAACAAGGTGAAAAAGTGAGATATCACCATGTTTCCCCGATTATGCTCCATTCCTCACACCCAGAATCAATATTTCAACAATGATGAGATTTCAAAAAGCTCTACCTCCACTGAAGTAATATCACGTTTCTCTAGAGACATGAAGGGACAACCAAAGAATTAGACACTTTCCAAAGATAAAGTTTAACCCCGGTGGTAAGACCAGTGTATGATAGACCCGAATTTAACAAACTGCGTCAGTCATATACGTAGCCTTTGAACATGTTAGTACAAACAAGCTACAATAAATAGTCTTTTATAGGAGCGTCCGGACCTGTTCTAAAAAGAAATGTCACCAAACCATGAGAAATGACCAATATCATCATAATATCATGTACATTAATACATAACAGTAAAATAATACAACCCTAACCACGCGCGTTTATTATTGTACATGTAAGTGTCCGTCACTACATGCAACATATGAGATGGGAACATTAATATGTGATAGTGTCACAGAAATTTGATATTATCATTGTATATCAGGATACTGAATATATCCAAGTAAGAATGAGAAAAAGCGTTAAAAACTACAGCCTACCTTTTGCGTAGCTGCATTATTTATTCCATTTATTAACAAAGCGTATAGGATAACTTTCCACAAATCCTCTGGATATCACACACCGAGTCCAAGTCCAGGACTTGTTGATATAGACAAGATACTATTATGTCGCTTCTGCCCTGATGTGTCTATGCGCGTAAACACGTATATTGACTATATCATTGCTGCATGCAATTGTGAATAAAAGCTATTGAATCCACATGGCCTATACCATACAATGCATCAACATGGATCGAACAGTTGTGTTGGAAGGAATGGGCTCTAATGGAGGCCAACATACACAAGAGGAGCAGACGAGATGAGACGCATTATGTGAACACCTGTTCATTTGAAGCGTATACCTCAACATGATGCACGAATGCGAACCATTAAGTGTAGCACATGATATTGATGTGAACTTCATGCCGTATCATCATGCAGTTGATTTAACTGTTGAGTCAACTGACGTGCGCATTTTGCAGTTAAATAACTGGATTAATATAAAGCTGGTACATTATACAGTTAAGTTACCTGTTGAATACACTGCATATCTTGCAGTTACTGTTTACATTAAAGTTAATTTACCAGTTGAATAAATACACTGCACATCTTGCAGTTAATTAACTGGATGAATAAACTGTTTACGTTATATACTGCTACCTATTGAATACAATGCGCATTTTGCAGTTAAATAACTGGATTAATAAGCTGGTACCTTATACAGTTAAGTTACCTGTTAAATACACTGCATATCTTGCAGTTGGTGTTTACATCAAAGTTAATTTACCAGTTGAATACATACACTGCACATCTTGCAGTTAATTAACTGGATGAATAAACTGTTTACGTTATATACTGTTACCTATTGAATACAATGCGCATTTTGCAGTTAAATAACTGGATTAATAAGCTGGTACATTATACAGTTAAGTTACCTGTTGAATACACTGCGCATATAGCAGTTAAAGAACTGGATGAATAGAATGTTTACATTACAGTTAATTTACCTGTTGAATACACTGCAAGTCTTGTAGTTGAATATATTGTATTATTAAAATGTTTACGCTATAGCCTAATACCAGTAGGTCCCGCGTGGTGGCGCTGAGGCGGCCGCTCTAATGTAATTACGAGAGTGGTTGAGTCACTCTATTTACACTACAGTTAATTTACCTGTTGAATACACTGCACGGTTGCAGTTAATCAACTTGATGAATAAACTGTGTACATTACTGTTAATATACCTGTTGAATACACTACACATTTCATTCACTCGTTTATTTTGGCTTGTTTAAAACTTAAACGTGCCAAATTAAGTGCGCCCGAGTGAATAAAAGTGCTTTTTCATTTCATGCAACTATCAACCTAACGCTTTGCAATCATATTACATGTACATGTACATCTAAACGTGATCTTCAATTTGATGTATAGAATGTGTTCGTTTAGTTTGGCTTGTTTCATTTGGCTCGTTTCGTTATTAAACAATAATTGCATGCATTTGGTGATAGTTGGAAATGTAAAAAAATCGCCGAAAGAAAAAATTCTATAATGTACCAAGAGGTACTCACGTTGATAAATAGAGCAGCAGTGAACTTTAGATTTTATTGACTACGTTTGTTTGATTAATCGATACAACGACATCGTATCCCTTTTAAGCATCCGCTGGACGGATCGCCCAGGTGACCCGATCAGCTCAAGATTCAAGCAAATTCCAAAACATTTTGTAAACCAAAACAAGTTGGGCACAACGAAATTGTCTATTATAGACACAAGGTTTAGTGGGCAATCCAAGCGTACATATCATGATCATGATTTATTCAGCTTTGCCTGCTGCGTGAATAGTCATGAAAACGGTTGAAAGAAAATATAAAAAACAAAACTCACCACATGTCACATCGTTTTTTCTAAAACTGGTTGTCCAAACAGATACGTCATTATTTTATTCATGCATAACAGATATTTTTTTATAATGTACAATGCGGTTCATTATAACAGCATACATAAGCAGCCGGCCAAGCGGAAATTCGGTTTCGAAATTGTCAATTCTTAATTCGTTGACGTGAATAAGGATCATGATCGCAAAGTGGCTAAGGAAAGTTTTAGTCCTCTTCAGTGCTTCATGAGAAATAATATGTCTACCTAAACCAGAGAAGCACATGCAAAACTCAATTCCGACAAAATATGATTTGATACTCACGGTATAGCCTACACAAGCATTGCCCCTGGGTGGAGGCCTTGCATTCTAAAGGCCTATATATAAATATCGCTCCCCCATCTGCACCTGAAGGCGTACACAGGCTTTTATTGGCTTCGCCCATTCATGTTTATGCTCTGAAACACTTTCGCACAGCGTTCATTGGATGGAACAAGTACAATTATGGCACATCACCAAAAACGCCAGAAGGCAGAAAAGGTGTATCTCGTATAAAAGAAGGCTGCTACGTAGTACATTTTACATAATATACCGTCTGTACCATGATAATAATTTAACCAAATTGTTTGAAAATCGACAGTTTGTAATAAGTAACCCATCATCATCATCGAGTTTTAACCAACACTGAGGACGTTTTTGGCTGGTAAATTAACAAGTCTTTGGTCGAGAGGTATAGGGGTTAGCCAAATATACTGCCACAACGGAAAATAAACTTCAGAAAGTACGCACAGTCCTTTAAGATACTGTCACCGGTATCATAAAGCAACATTTTTAAGGGATGCAAACGTCAAGAAGGGTATACATGCAGGCTTCTATTCATTCACCGCTTTCCTCAAGCAGCAGAGAAAGGAACGTAAGATAGTCACACGCAAGCTTCTACATATTCACCACTTTCCTCAAGCTACACCCAAGCTTCTGTACATTCACCACTTTCCTCACGCTGCAGGGAAACGAACGTAAGATAGTTCCCCCCTCCACCCAACCCTCCTACCCACCCACCCCATGAGATCGTAACGGCAATATCTTCGGGGCTTTGGGTGTTTTCCATGTTTCAGTCACCAGAAATTGTTATTGGTCGATATATTCAGTTAGAGAAATTAGCAAGCGGCCTTGAAGTCAACCCTGATATATTCCTGACTTCTATTTCGAAGCAGATATCTAACAAATCACGCGTAATTTTGCGGAAATAAGTGTGAACAATAAGCGTTCGATTTCAAACACAAAGTTTCTTTTATTTAAAGCAATGGGATTATGTTCAACTGCGTTTAAACTTTTGAAATTTGACTATGTTTTTTTGAAAGAGCCATGTGTTTTCAAAATATGAAGTTAAATTTAAAATTGAAGTGAAGTGAACGGTGTGTATCTTGTTGCAAAAGGCAGCGCATTTGCATGTCATGTACACTGTATGCCAGTGGAAATCATCCTGATGTCAGATTCGTAACCTGAATTAGTTACGACACGTCCGTCAGAGACGACAGGAACTTTCTAGAGCCACTACATGTACACTGTATATAGTTACGATAACTGTAATCATGATCATCAAAGCAGAATTAGCGGGACTTCCGGCGGCATCGACCAATCAGCAGTGCTGAATTCTGCAGCCATGAAAATTAGCCAATCACCTCAGTCAATATTATTTGCCGGAATGGTTGAATGATAAATCAACATCCCAAATCAGCCGAGTGAAACATTTCATGAGGTGAACGGCATTTTTTGGATTCCCTTTATAGCGGGTGAATTATATCGTGGGAAAATGTCATATGGTACAGTAATTTTTTTATTAAATCACAATCAAGCCATGTCAGTTTGGATGAGTGGCTGATGTCACACTGAATAAACTTTACCTTTGTCAAACAAAAAGAAGGATAACGGTATGTCAACCGCAATAAAATTGATTTTACAACGGGATATTTGTAGTCAAGCGACAGCTTTGGCGCTGGGGATTTCGATAAATTTTGTATGTTGGAAAGGTTTTTCGTTTGCAGTGATCGTTGCGCCCGGTTGCAGGTGCCTGCAATGACAATCGGTAGTCGCTGCGATATCAGCGTTACATGTACATAAAACAAAGCGACAACATTATTTGAACCGCTGAATAGCGATCCGCAGCGACAACTGGATATCAATAATGTTAGAAATTACTCTCACTAACTACTATGATAATTAAATACAATCCAAACATTTGATTTCCTCCCAACTCAAAGGAAGGTATCGAGTGTAGACAGAAGTATCGTGTGCATGTCACTCCGTCTGGGGTGCTTCCCTTCCCCCCCCCCCCCGCAGAATGGATTTTACGATAGTTGATATAACAATTCTCAGAGCTATTAGTTTACAGCAGCACTGATTTAGTAGACCCAACTCATTTTAAACAAAAGATATTCGACCTTGCAACTGTCCCAATGTTTTTATTAACACACTGTACAATCAAACAAACTAGCTTGCAGCAACACACACAACAACACTCACTCACTTACTTTGGTGGATATTCCAAAGGCATAATGAAACCAGATTGTTCCATTTTGTAGATTTCATGACAGGCACATCCTCTCAAATATTCTGGGTGTAGTAATTAGATGAAATAGGTACACCAAATTGCATCCATAGGTGTTTCGCGACGTCGGTCCAATTATCCACAGGTCCTAGATGCTGGTAGGCCTACACAAAATTGCATCCATAGGTACATCGCGATGTATAATTCTTCACAGATTCGAATGCCACGTGTTTGTTTCAGAATTTCTACGAAGTTACATACAAATAAGCATCAGTGCTAGATTCAACTCTATACCGCATAGTACCTAGGTAGTGATCGAAAACGCCCAACAACGAATCGGAAAAGCAAGGCTGCGCGTCAACATTTTCCACTCTGATGGATCCAATGCTTCCAAAACACCGTTGTGACCATCACGTATCTGATGCGCTTTTTTCATTCGAGCACTTATACTTGCGCTCGTGTTCGACTTTCACTCCAAAAGGTCCTGCTCTATCTCAACACGTTTGGCTACCATAATTTATTGATTGTAATTACATGTTGTCGAAATTTGTTAAAAATTAAACGACTGGTGATCGGAAAGACCACCTTGTCCATAATTCAGACCCGCAACAGTGTATCAATGTGTTCGGATGCTGCGGGCATGATGGAGAGAACCGGAAGTGTCGGGTGTCGCTTCGCACGTTTGAAACATGCTAGCGTTAAAGACTGACATGTCGGGCGATCGATAGGTGGATATTGACATTATGGCCGGAAATCGTTCTTTTTTTTGTTGATATATCTGTCAGCAGTACAAATGTCTATGTTTATCTACTTGTAGCAAGTCTGGTCCTATTTCATCAAATAAGTCATGCAAAAATCTCCGAAGTCAGCCGTGTACACGTCAGCCACTATATGACCTGTTGGAGCGACTGGATGCGCTACGTACTAAGTGTTCTTTAAATGCTTTTAACCGCGCGTCTAATGGTCCCCGGGTTGGACACCAAATGACATTCGCAAAACATTGTGTTGTCTTTTCCAGGACGGGACAATGTCACAACTTCAGTCAGGAGACCACAAATGGCCAACCACGACAGGAAAAATGTAACGACGTCACCACTTTAGGCAAGGTTAGCCACTAGATTCAGAGTTGAGTTAAATAGAAATCTGGTATGCAGTTTCAAAGGTAACACCCTGTAGAGAGATGGCACATCCTGGTAGAAACATGGCACACCCTGTAGAACCACGGTACACCCTATAGAGAGATGGCACATCCAGTAGCGAGATGGCACACCCTGTGGAAACACGGTACACCCTGTAGAAGGATGGCACATCCAGTAGAGACATGGCACACCCTGTTAAGAGATGGCACATCTAGCAGAGACATGGCACACCCTGTAGAGAGATGGTACATCCAGTAGCGACATGGCACACCCTGTGGAAACACGGTACACCCTGTAGAAGGATGGCACATCCAGTAGAGACATGGCACACCCTGTTAAGAGATGGCTCATCTAGTGGAGACATGACACACCCTGTAGAGAGATGGCACATCCAGTAGAGACATGGCACACCCTGTAGAGAGATGGCACATCCGGTAGAGACATGGTACACGCTGTTAAGAGATGGCACAGCTAGCAGAGACATGGCACACCCTGTAGAGAGATGGTACATACAGTAGCGACATGGCACACCCTGTTGAAACACGGTACACCCTGTAGAAGGATGGCACATCCAGTAGAGACATGGCACACCCTGTTAAGAGATGGCTCATCTAGTGGAGACATGACACACCCTGTAGAGAGATGACACATCGAGTAGAGACATGGCACACCCTGTGGAAATACGGTACACCCTGTAGAAGGATTGCACTTCCAGTAGAGACATGGCACACGCTGTTAAAAGATGGCACATCCAGTAGAGACATGGCACACCCTGTAGAGAGATGGCACATCCAGTAGCGACATGGCACACCCTGTGGAAACACGGTACTCCATGTGGAAGGATGGCACATCCAGAAGAGACATGGTACACCCTGTTAAGAGATGGCTCATCTAGTGGAGACATGGCACACCCTGTAGAGAGATGACACATCGAGTAGAGACATGGCACACCCTGTGGAAACACGGTACACCCTGTAGAAGGATGGCATATCCAGTAGAGACATGGCACAACCTGTAGAGAGATGACACATCCAGTAGAGACATGGCACACCTCGCATTTCGTCCCTTTTGGAGACGAATTGGGGACGAAGTATTGGTCTAACCCAGTAGGCACACAGTAGACCTGCAGAGAGGTGGCACATCCAGCTGAGACATAAGGAACCGCTGTGGGCTGGCGGCCAGCGGTCAAAAGGTCCCTGGTTTGAACACGCAGTAGTCGGCCTGAGACATTAGGCAGGTCTCTTTGTAATTTGCCTAACTCCACCCAGATGTAAAGATGGATACCTCCTTCTCCACCAACGTGGGAGACGGGGACCAAATTGTGAAAGACATGGGCAATACTCCTCCTGCAGCAACAGCCGCTCGTCGTGGAACAAGGGACTAGACCACTGGTTTTGAAAATCCGGGGTTTATACCATCAGCTTCATCAGCAACAGGCTGTGAGAGATAGGGGACTATACCTCCTGCTACACCTGTCACAGATGGTGAAAGAGCAGGGAGTATAACTCCAGCGTCTCTTACTACGGGTTTTTAGAAACAGGGGACCGATTAAGTTGTTTAAGTCATCCACGGCCCGCGCACTGGTGTATCATGAGGACTACCGGGAGTTCACTGTCTTTCACAACATGGGCTGGTGTAGCAGGAGGAATAGCCTCTGTCTTTCACAACTTGGTCCCCTGTCGTTCACAACTGGTGTAACAGGTATGGTGAAGCAGGAGGTTTAGTCACATGTCATCTACGGCCCGCGGACTGGTGTATCACGAGGACTACCGGGTGTTCACTGTCTTTCACAACTTGGGCTGGTGTAGCAGGAGGAATAGCCCCTGTCTTTCACAAATTGGTCCCCTGTCGTTCACAACTGGTGTAACAGGTATGGTGTAGCAGGAGGTTAAGTCCCATGTCATCTACGGCCCGCGGACTGGTGTATCATGAGGACTACCGGGAGTTCACTGTCTTTCACAACATGGGCTGGTGTAGCAGGGGGAATAGCCTCTGTCTTTCACAACTTGGTCCCCTGTCGTTCACAATCGGTGTATTTCGCCCAACTTATTATCTAGACATGTCTTATACGCTTGAATATCGGTAGCTGAGACCCTATTCCAGTTCACTACCGGTTCATTTCTCACTGCCGCACCATTGACAACTTAATTAATCGATTGTCTCTCACAACCTGTAGCAATAGTAATGTTGTACTCCTTCGTCTCTCACAACCTGTGGCTAGTTTAGTTCTTTCCCTCACAACCTTTGGCTGGTGGATCTGGTGTTACATAGAGGCCTGTCGTTCACAACCTGTGGTATTGTCCCTTGTCTTTCACAACATGGGCTAGTGTAGTAGGAGGAATAGCAACTGTCTTTCACAATTTGGTCCCCTG
This sequence comes from Lineus longissimus, assembly GCF_910592395.1. NCBI lineage: Eukaryota > Metazoa > Nemertea > Pilidiophora > Heteronemertea > Lineidae > Lineus > Lineus longissimus. The sequence continues at coordinate 9,186,303 of NC_088309.1, forward strand.
TCGTTCACAACTGGTGTAACAGGTATGGTGTAGCAGGAGGTTTAGTCCCATGTCATCTACGGCCCGCGGACTGGTGTATCATGAGAACTACTGGGAGTTCACTGTCTTTCACAACATGGGCTGGTGTAGCAGGAGGAATAGCCCCTGTCTTTCACAACTTGGTTCCTTGGCGTTTGTGAACAGTCGTTCACAACCGGTGTAACAGGTATGGTGTAGCAGTAGGTTAAGTCCCATGTCATCTACGACCCGCAAACTGGTGTATCACGATGACTACCAGGAGTTCACTCTCTTTCACAACATGGGCTGGTGTAGCAGGAGGAATAGCCCCTGTCTTTCACAACTTGGTCCCCTGTCGTTCACAACTGGTGTAACAGGTATGGTGTAGCAGGAGGTTTAGTCCCATGTCATCCACGGCCTGCGGACTGGTGTATCACGAGGACTACCGGGAGTTCACTGTCTTTCGCAAATTTTGGCTGGTGAAACAGGCGGTATATAATCCCATGTCTTCCATGATTTGTGACTGGTGTAGCAGGAGGAACAATCTCCGGTCTTTCACAGCCTGGTCCCTGTCTCCACGCTGGTGAAACAGGATGTATAGGCCCAGACAGCAAGCATTAGTTGGCCAATGGTAGCAAATGAGAGGAGCGGAGGTATAATAGGGCAGTGGCAGCCCCCAGTGGCCCTATGGAAACGGAGGACTATGACCGCAGTGGGTCCGATTTGTGCCGCTTATCAGCTTCCAGTGGCTACTATTCTTGTTGTCTGAGAGACAAGGTATATCCTGTGGAGATACGGCAGGAGTCCGAGGATACATTTATGCAGGAAATGAAGGTAACCTGCCATGATATACTGATTTCGTTCTGCTGGATGTGATATTGAGATGACTCTTGGTGTGCCATGTGTCTACTGGATGTGCCACCACTACTGGGTTTACCATGTTTCTGCAGGGTATTTTCATGGGTGTACCATCTCTCGTCAGGGTGTAACATGGTTTCACAGGGTGTGGGCCATGTCTCTATTGGATGTGCCTCCTCTCTACAGGGTGTACTGCGTTTCTACAGGGTGAGCCATTTTTGTACTGGATGTGCCATCTCTCTACAGGGTGAACCATGTCTCTACTGGATGTACCGTCTCTGTACAGGGCGTACCATGTATCTACTGGATTTGCCATAACTCTTAATGCTTCATGGGTGTATTATCTCTCGTCAGGGTGTAACATGGTTTCACAGGGTGTGTGCCATGTCTCTATTGGATGTGCCTCCTCTCTACAGGGTGAACCACGTCTCTACTGGATGTACCGTCTCTGTACAGGGCGTACCATGTGTCTACTGCACGTACCATAACTCTTCATGCTTCATGGGTGTATCATCTCTCGTCAGGGTATACACCATGTTTCTTTTGGATGTGCCTCCTCTTTACGGGGTGTACTGTGTTTCTACAGGGTGTACCATGTCTCTACTGGATGTACCATCTCTGTAAAGGGAGTAGCATGTGTCTACTGGATGTGCTATCACTCTTCTGGGTTTGCAATGTTTCTACAGGGTGTACCATCAGGTGTACCATGGTTCTACAGGGTGTTGGCCATGTCTCTAGTGGATGTGATTTCTCTCTCCAGGTTGTGGGCTGTCTTCACTGGATGTGCCTCTGAAATCCTCTGTAAATCAAGTTGAGAACAAATGATGTGCACATTTATTTCTTTAATTTTTCATGTCAAAGCAGTAAACACAATCAGTTACAAATTATAAAGCACCATTTGAAAACTTGCTGCAGAACAACAAAATTACTTACCAAACATGTAGTTGTATTGGCTGTTTCAAAACATATTTGACACTTCCAATGGTGTCATCCCATTTCGCCTACATCCCATTTCGCCTACTCTCATTTCGCCTACGCCCACTTCGCCTACACCCATTTCGCCTACTCCTGTTTCGCCTACACCCATTTCGCCTACAACCCATTTCGCCTACTTCTCATTTCGCCTACTTCCCATTTTGCCTACTTCCCATTTCGCCTACTACGTGATATTAAGGCATATTTCTTAGGCATTTTTGGACATTTTATAGGGCCTGTATATGGGTATGGGGCAGGCGTATACCTACTACAGGGTGAGCCAAAAAAGTGTCCCTGCCTTTTTGCTGGGCCCAGGTCTCTACCGCATCAAGAATGGGGACAATGCAGGTGATAGCAACAGTGTACGGGGTGCTCAGAAGCGTGCTCCCTATTGTAAAAGGTTATAGCCAGGCAATAACAAGTTACTTATTAATAATAAGTAACTTGTTAAATGGCTGTATTGTTTATCTAAAGAGAGCACAAGTATGCAAAGAATAATGCTTTAGAAATCTCATTTATCTTCACCTTAACTGCTATAATTTGAAACTACATGTACTTCTATCGGACCCCACCTTTTCTTAGCAGACACCCACTTAAAATATTTACACATTATCCACAAAGTTTTATAGTACCACTATCTGGGCAAACCATACTACAGCAGGTAAAATGGGAAGTAGGCGAAATGGGAGTAGGCAAAATGGGTTTTGGCGAAATGAGAATTAGGCGAAATGGGTTGTAGGCGAAATGAGAATTAGGCGAAATGGGAGTAGGCGAAATGGGCCGTAACCCTTCCAATCTCTAACATCATTTCAGAAACAAAAATTCTATTTGAGTGTAACTGTCAGTTATTTTCCATAGTTTTCAAACACCCCCTCGACTCTTGAATATGATGCATCAAAAAGAGACAATTAATAAAATATGGCATCGTCCCACATTTACTGTGACCTATTAAAATTTGTTCTGAAAAGAATAATTTGTTACAATTTTCTAGCATCCCTCTACACCAGACAGGAAATTGGTAATTCTTTATCACAACACATGTCATACATTTTTGGAATATATTTGGAATACCCCCAGTAAATTTTTCAAGAAGTGTCTTAGTTGTTGAAACACCAAATTACTACTTTCTACAGGAAATACAGATATACTTTTACAGCCTAGTGAAAAGTAATGAGTTTGTAGGCTACACAGAGTTGGAAGAGCTAAGAATTTATGGCTTTAGTGTCCATAGTATGTTGAAACCACGATGAAAGGAAGCCCATCCACACCTTACACCATCAATAGATGACATCACTTTGACAAGGGATCATCTCAGAAATGAATGATGTAAAAACGTGCATTGAATTATCAAACGTTTTCTATTTTTTAAAGTTGATGCTATTCTAGAACACACAAAATGTTAAGGCCAAGACGACCAACAGAAAAAATCATTTTGTTGCTTGGGCACAATTCACTTTTGAGACAATTCCTAAAGAGCATTACCTTGATATGACAATACATACACCATTAACAAATAGCGTTACTTCTTGCAAACACATTTATACAGAATACGTTTCTCCTCGAGCAGTGAGGAAATAGTCAAAACCATGCCAAAATTAATCACAGAATCTTTGAGTAAAACAAAAATAAACTTACAATTTGATATAAACTTCCATCCATTTCAACAAGCTTTCAATTAAGTACAAATGCACGAAATGCTGATAGTTTTGACTTTTTTGTATATACCAATATGTTGGAATGTCTGTAACCAGACTCAGATCTTCTATTTCCCAATCCTCAGTAAATATGGCATCAGGTTTTCTCCTCCATCCCTGCACACATGCAGGGACAGAGGAGCATACAATAACTCCTTATATACTCACGAAGTCTCACTGTCAAGTTTCTGGAATATCTTGAATACACATTGAAGTGTCAGAGAAGTAGAAACGGGATTTCTGCCAAGTGCTTAACATTAAGAAATGGGGGCAGTCAACACTGTGTACAGAACCTTTAAATTTCGATATCATAAATAAGACCTCCAGATGCGTTTGCCTCATTGTATTGAATCGCATAGGCTCAGCAATGGGGTAAAAATGTGAAAGGTCTGATGGTTTTTGTTCAAGGGACTGGTCTGACGTGACTGGATACAGGGGCATTCGTGAACAGCAGGTTGACCAGGATGTGTGTTACACCATTTTAAACACTCATCTAAGCTAGCACAACCCACAACATTTTTACATGTCCTTGATCCAAAATCCAGATCCCTAGATAAAATACTCGAAAATTCATTTTCAAAGTACAATTTGGATGAAAATTGATGCTTGGACACTTGTTGTACGTATAATGACTTTAGATACGAGGTACTTAGCAGTAAGTTATAAGTCTTGAAGGCCCAAGAATTCAATCTAATAACTATAGATTAATTATCACAGAAAAAGTTTTTCCATCATTCAAAACATAATCTGACAAAGTCACACTTAGCTACTCTATTTCTGTCACAACTTTCCAGGACTATTCTTAACTCACAATAATATGTGTTTCATGATATATCGTTTAACCCCCAAAGGACGAAATGCATGCACTATTTATGTACTCGGAGGAGAAAATCTGAGAACTCGAAAGTGCAGACTGCACATTGTTGTCAAACAACAACCGTGTTTCATTGCAAACAAAAGAAAGATGGTTAAAAAAATATCTCTCTTTACAGGTCTACAATCCTTGATATTCTCAGGGAAAAGAAGTTGTGCGGGAATTAGTTGTGGCAAGTACTTTCAACAAAAAGTAAAAAACGTTTTGATACCACTATGAATAAAAATTTGACAGCAATAAACATGAGGCACTACTATAACCTAAATTCAATTTAAAATAAACGAAGTCATAAATTTTGTGGAAAAATAACAAATAGTATTTTGTGATATCTGACATAGTAATCTTACTAACACAACAAGACCTATTTTCATTAATTTTGTAACATGTACAACAATACCAAATTTATGCTCACAGAAGGCCTATACCCATTCTCAAGACAACTAAGTCAGGCTTACTCCATATTAAGACTCTTCTTACAAAAGACACTCTGAATTTGGATCTATCCTGTTCTCCCTTCAGTCCTAATGGACCCCAAACTTCTATTTATAAGGCAAGATTTGAACAACATGTGTCGTTCGAACTCCAAACAATAAACAATCTTCCATTCTAGTTTAAACAAGTTCAAACAAATACATAATCTGTATGCAGGTGCATATCTGCACAAGTTGAGAATCGCGGCCCACCCAGTAATGTCTTTTCATCTGGTCTCATCTCAGAGTAGCAGGTGGCCGGGACACAGCCAAACTCACAGTTGCGCATTTCCTCTCCTACATATGCAAACATGATAAGTTATACAGTCAGGCAATCAGGGCAGTTACCAATGGAAACCTGAATGAAAGTTAGGTATCCGAGATCACCGCATCAGCGGCAGCCTCAGATACATTGTCAGGACTCTCAGGACTGTGGGTCTGATCAGTGGTTTCAGTACAAATACTGGAGACATCCTCAGAAGATGACTCCTGCTCTTTGGCAGCGATAAGTTCGCGTAATTTCAAATAAACCTGCGGCAAATCAGCACGTCGGTCGTCATTATATTCCCAGCACATTGTCAATAAGATTTTCTCGAAGACGTCCCGGGGGCACATCGCTGGGCGATCTAGACGGACACCACTCTGAAGTTTGTTGAGCATTTCCTTGAAATCCTCACACAAGATCGGCCTCTTTCCAAGACTGAATATCTCCCAGACTGTCACGCCGTAACTCCAGACGTCACCTTTGGTGGTGAACTTGCGATATTCCAATCCCTCTGGAGCACACCTGAGATGATGATTCAAAGAGATTTCACGTCAGAGACATTTCATCAATGAAACAGCGCTTCCGTACAAAATGACTTCAAAGTGACTATATGCCATAAACCATACAATGAGAGCATGGTGCAATGAGAGCCCCTTGATATGGCTAAGTATGTTCAAAAATCAGTTCTCTGATAGGTATCATTGCCCTGGTATGTACTTACCACAGTGCTGGAATTTCAGCCTTTGGGTTTCTGCACTTGTAATAGTCCCTCTCAGGATCAAGGGTACGAGCAAGACCGAAGTCACTGATCTTCATACTGATGTCCTTGGTCACAAGAACATTCCTGGTGGCAAGATCACGGTGGACAACTTTCTGTTCCCAGAGGTACAGCATTCCCTGCAAATAAGAAGTATCATTTCAAGAAAGTTTTAAAGGGAGACTTCAGGCAGGTGCAAGGTAGGTCAGATCAAGTTACAGAGTTGCCAATAGGGGTCTTTCCTATTCCTACAGAATATATAAGGGCACTGAGTAGGCCTTTTGAGTAATCTGTACACAACAGACGTTGACAGGTGTCTAATCTTAATCATAATCTTGAAGGCAAGAGATGACCAGAATTTACCTCGAGAATTTCTAAACACCAGGTCAGTTGATCCATCATTTTTGGTCTTGTTGAATTTCTTTGCTTTCGGAGGTAGCGATGCAGGGAGCCATTTTCAACATACTCCATAACTAAAAGCAATGGCTGGTCTGAAAAAGACGATGGGTATTGTAACAATGCGGATCATTCTCGAAGCAGACATCATATTCAGGCATATTCTCTCAGTTAGTATTACCCTGCATGTTGTAAAGTCACCGTACATCATAAATTGTGTTCTTGGGATGTAATGGGGCTGATAGATTCGTCCCAATACTAGCAGGGTCAGAATGAAATCATCAAAAAGACAGTTTACAGTCTCTCTGATATTGTCTTGGGGCATAAACCAGCATCGGTGGTGATATACCTACACCCCTTACCTTTATGTTCTAAGCACATTCCAACAATCTTAACAATATTTTCATGCTTCAAATTGGTCATCAGATCGATTTCGTGTTCAAATTCTTTCCGATATTTGTCCTCCTGTTTATAAAGAATCTTGACAGCCACCTGCTCAGGCTGTGTAGTTTCCCAGTCAACTTTGCTCTTGTCGGGCAGGAGGGTGGCCCGGAATACTGAGCCATAGTTTCCCTGAAGAAGAAAAGCCATGCAGAATGAAAGGTTGCGGGTGAAACATGGAACTGATGATTCTACAGATAGGGGAGCCAAGCTGGCCTTTGTCTCAGATACTTTCACTGCCAGGTCTAGAAATGCCAACATGGAATAGCTGGCCAGCAACTCATGTATTTTCAAAACCTTGGAAAAAACCCCAGAAAGAACTGTCCTCATCACGTTGTTTTATCTTGTTCATTGCGACCTTATCTTTACGTTCAATGTTTGGAATCGGTTTTTTATATAAGTAACCCAATTGAAAAATAACTTCCCAGAGAGGAAACCACTCTGCTTGAAGTCATTGCATACCCCCAAGACTGTTCCCCCGAATTCCTACACCTAAGTATTTTGATATTCTCAAAGTCCACCAACACAAAATTAATTTCACTTACAGATCCTAATCGCTTGGGTTTTTCACCAAAGATCAGTAATTTTCGTTTGATGACATATTCTAACTTGTGGGACTGCATCGGTGGTGTTGGTAGTGGTCGACCCCCGTGATGGGCACTCAATTCATCACAACTCCTCGCTAAACTACGCGTGTTGTCGTCCAATTCTTGACTGCTGTCTGGAAGTAGATCGGTATTCACCAGTAAGCAGCCATCTCTATGTACAATGATCAAAAGATGGAAACAGAGTAGGACCTCCCAAAGTGAACACCTCTCTAAATAAGGACACCCTCTCTATAAGTAAGTAAGCAGTATTCGGCAGATCAATTGGAGATTAGTTCAAAAGAGCATGTCTGCCCTCGATACGGATATCTTCAGGTCTTCACCCAAATAATTATGAGACTTACCACTGAATCTGAAGTTTGGATTTGTATGCTGTTGGGTCTTTCTCCTGGGAAGGGAGGGCGGGTCGGTTCTAGTCTTGATAAGCGGCTGTTGACTGTTGCAGGTATTACCAGTGTCAATGGTTTCACAGCTGGTCGAGGGGGACGGCAGCTCAGGTGACACCAAGTTAGGGTTGTGGGAGTTGTGATGGCCATGCTGGTTCTGATGAGATTGGAAGTGTGGCATGTCTCTCCTCTTGGGTGGCAGAAGGGGTTCTTGGCTGTCCATGGTGCTGTCACCTAAGAAGAGATGAACGTGTTGGCAATATTCTTCAACTAAAGACCTGCTGACATTTCATAGCCCTGAAAAGCATTACAGCACAAATCATTTTTTGAATTTCCTAAGTTTTGACCATGGTACAGACTGTTCATCACTGACACATGTAGGTACAGTATTGATGCTGCTCACATATGTTGAAGTAAGCCCGAATTTTTAATATTTTTATAGATGTTTCCCCAATTGAAAAAATAAAGCAGTGCAAAAATTGTTTACAGTAATCACCAGACATGCCAGAATGTATTGGCGGAGTGATGGTCGCCCCTGATGATGGTGAGAAGCCGCCCTGGCCTTCGGGTGAGATCATCCCCAAGAGGGGCGTCGTGGACGTCGCACCGAACGACGTGTCAACATGAAGGCTGTGTAGAGAAGACGTCGGCGACATGAGACTACCGAAAGTGCTGGACGAGACGTTGTGTGGGTTGGGCGCGTCGAAACGGAAATGGGATTGCGATCCGTACATCATACTCCCTCCGCCGCTCGTCATCGGCAGCCGCACTAGAAATGATTCCTTTGGAGTAGGAGGCGGCGAAAGTCTTGGAATGTTGTGATTATCTAACGGTTTAGTGGCGCCGAGGGTTAGCATGGGTTTCTTCATCAACGGGTTCTTAGCGTTAGAGCTGTTCCAGGAGGCGGCGCTGTTCTGCTGCAAGCGTTGTAGGTCAGGCATGCCGCTGGATTCCTCCTCATCATCAGCAATGGTGTAGTAGGTGCCATATTGGGGATCGACTGTAATTGACAAGGAGGACATTTTACAAGATGGTGGTCTTGATTTCTGTCACATCAAATCGTAAGGAGGTCTCTCCATGACATGCAACACCACAATTATTCTCACATCACTTAAAAGATATTGAGAATATCGAGCTAAGTTAGATTAGACATGACAGGGTTAATAATGAAGATGTGGCAACAATGATAAATGTGACGGGCTATCCGAATCAAGTTTACCAAAACTGCTTTCTCATAATAAATTCTGGGAACCTATGGATTTAGCAGATATATAGAGTATACATGAGGATAACCACGAGTTCAGTCTGTCTTCAAACGCAATCACATAATCATCCAATTTACTTACCTAATGAATTGATTGGCATGAGATATAAACCTGTTTTCCAATTAAGTAATTGACATGCAATCCTGTAATTTGCTTAACAGTTATTTGTTGGCCATAACATATCAATGTAAATAGCTCGTAGTCCACACCAGCTGGGATAATCTCACAACAAATCGATACGGTTGCAGACAAATCTGTTTCTTTGGGATGAGAGGCAGTTTTCACAGGCATTGCCTATTTTGTCAAACTGAAAAAGCTGCCATTGAAATATGTGGGAATGATTTGAGAAAAGAGATAATCTTTGCAGACATGCTAGAAGTGGTTACATGTGAACGTCACTACTCACCTGCCAGGATCATGGCCCAGAAATCACGGATAATTTCCTGCGTATTTTTCCTTTTTTCCACATTTTCTTCCCAGCATTCGTTCAACAGTTCGAAAATAGCATCCGGGGTGTCCACGTTCTTTCTTAGTTTTTGAAGCTGTTGAGAAGAAGCGTATGTTAGGATAGAGGCACAGGAGAAGGATGCAGGCCATCAAATGTGAGCCGTCACAGCAAAACCAGGCGCATGTCGCTCTGAGCTTGGCAGCTTGAGACGGACTGTTCGTTCAATTCTCTATTGTCTGCCTTTTGTGAAATATGAGCACATCAATTTCTTCCATTATCTCCTGGTGTCACTTTGGCTCATCTTCTGTGCGACATGCGCCTGGTTTTGCTGTGACGGGTCACAAATAAGGACAGCGTCGGCACAACATCCATCTATTCCAAGTTCAAATAAACCTTGCACCATTAAAGAGGATTTTGTACGAGCAATACAACGCCCGTCTTGTGCTTCAGTTGGCATCAAAGCAACTGATGTATCAGTCATACGCAAACTTCTGAAAGAAGCCCTTTTGCTAGCCCTGTCGTCCAAATCTATCTACCCTGCCCTCATGGTGGATAACACCACCTGGAGACTTTTGTCTGAAAACATCTCAAGGCGCAGTGGTTGTTTTCCCAGTTTTGTCTGATGTTCTAAGAAACTTACCCTGTCTTCCTGGGTATCATTGGGACGAGGGAGCTCTCCAAACATGAATATTTCCCACAACGTTGTTCCGAAGGCGTAGATATCAGAATGGATCGTTGGCACCAAGGGATCCTTCAGCTCTGGGGCCAACCATGGGGACCTAGCAGTGGGGTACAGGGAAAGAAGAGTTACAAATTGAAGAGACTACAATGTATACCGGTGAGGTTTGTCATCATTATTTTTTTTAAAATTAAAGTTACAGTTTTGGGTTTATAGTCTGGTATCAACAGCGATATAGGTTATCATCCAACTTTACATTTTCAAGTCCGAATTAAGTTTGTGTTCTCTCACATTCCAATATATGTGTATTTTTCTATCACTGTTGGTATTTTACTCCAAAATGATGTTGATAAAAAGGTTTTCTGCCCTCTTTCTCACCTCTCTTGATTGACCGGGTCACTGATGCGATGAAAGCTGTAGAGACTAGACAAACCAGGGTCACCAAGTTTGACCTTGACTTCCATCTCGTTGTGCCACAGGACTAGGACATTTCGGCAGCGGATATTGCCATGTGGAATCTTTACTTCATCCTGTCAAAAGAGAATATCATTAGCATGAGGTATGATCTGGATAGGTCTAACCTAGGTCAGAAACAATGTCCTTCCTAGTGACACACTTCTGACATCATTACCTTTGACTGATCAAAAATCAGCTAGAAATTTTACACATAGACAACCGCCAAGTAAACAGGAGACCTAGTGGGCCAATGTTTTCATTGGAAAGACTGTCCTAAGAACCCCTTTGCCTTCTCCCAACTTCCTAACATTGTTAGGACTGTGAAATCCTTTGATGTTTAGGGACGTTCCCTTACCAAATAGCTAAGAGCGAGGGAAAGATAGTAGGCTGCAGTGTAGAGATGTGTCAAGTATATAGGCTCATTGACAGTTCTCAGGTAGTCGTTCAGGGAGCCTTGTGGGGCGTACTCAATCACGGCACGGAATGGAGAAGATAGGCAGACGGCATGGACTTTCAAGATGTTTGGGTTAGACCACTGCATCGCCCGATGAACACCTTGCTGGAGAGCCTGCAGATGAGAAAATGCCTTGACTTACAATAATAGGGCCCTGTACATCGAACATCATTGCTGTTGATATACATTTAGAAAAACTCCAATTTTCAAGGTCAATTTTCACCGTGTTGATGCATTGAGTTACTGTGCTGCGGCAATGTTTATTTCTATATACCTATGGCACAAAATACTGAAATGGATTAGTTCTCTTCCTTGGATCATGACTAAATCAATGGGTCACAACTTCTTATCAAAATAGCCACAGACAGGGCATCAACATATTGTTAAACAGAACATACCTCCATCAGGTGGCCTATGTCGCTATAGTGCACCCCATCGGATATTTTTTTCAAGGCCACTTCAAGGTCAGCGTCACCTCTGTGGAACTTGCCCCTTAACACTTGAGTAAACACGCCTTTCCCTGCAACAACAAGAAACGCAGTTGACTCGTAAACGTGAAATTCGTATCAAAAGAATGATGATTTTTACCCCGTCTATTTTTCATGTAGGTTTGATCCGAAATTGATAAAATTTTGAAAATAAGACACTCACAAAAATGAACATAGGGCATTATTTACTCTGTACTTACCAACAACTTCTGCAATATCTAGACTGCTATCAAGAGCACATGTAACCTGCCGGGGCCCCTTGCCTACACTTGCAGTGGGTGACATGTCAGGGTCCAGTTCTTCTTGAATCTTTTTTGACTTACACAACAGCAGACTTTTGTCATCTGAAAATATCAGGTTCTTTCTTTGACTTCTAAATTACTGAACGGAGGGAATGGTGGTGGATTTAATCAGGTTTGGCCTATACTCGATATTCAGAGCCGACACTTTTTCTCCAGTATGCCATTCCATTATGCATTGCATTCACACCCAACTAACCAGGTGTCTTCTGTTTCTTCTGGAGTACAGCATCACACGACACCATTTGATTACCATATAAAAATGATAGTTCAAGTACCGATTCGAATCATAACACAAAGTCAAGTTGGAAATTTGAATGCACATTCTTCAAAAATCAATGTATCCGGGGGGAAATTGAAAGATGTCAAAGGCTTGAAGGCAGTACACCTTCACCTCGGAATATATATTCTCCCATTATAAACTATCAAGCAGATATCGGCATCATCACAAAAGTCTGGCAAGCCACCAAAGCAAGGTCGTACGTGCATTTTTTCACTGACCTACCTTCTGTTGGTCGCAGACGCTCAGTCAATTCATAATTCTTCAGCATCTCCTCAAAAGAGCTAAACACAACGTCCTTTCCCGTAACATTGACTATGATCTTGTCATTTTCATCATAGCGGAATGGAATTGTGCAAGGTTTCGGTCGACCCTGTAGCTTGGCTGTGATGGCGTGGGTATCAAATCTAGCTGTATCTTGCTTGACAATATAGGCACCAACCTCCTTGTCTTTTAACAGGTTACAGGCATCCTCATATCTAGAGAGCAAAGAAAACACATGATACTTTACTTTTGTTTTGCTGGGATATTTCTTGATGATTTTTAGGTTGATGATCATTGGGACCAAAGTATGGCTTATAGTTACAGTGATGGGTAGTGGCCATTCTTTAAAGGTGTTTTAATTTCTGACAATATTGGTAACAAAGAACTAACTGGTTAGTACGAACTAACCTATCATGTTGTAAGTCAAACCTGATTAATAATCGTGTTTCTCTATCACTGTATTGATTTACATTTTACCAATCATCATGGTAAAGTCTGGCCTTACCCTAGGATTGTTTCAACAACTAACAAAGATGGCTTAAGGCGTCTCATGACCGATTCTTCTTACCTTATAGGTCCATGCCATCTCAGGTCTTTCAGCTTCTTCAGGGAACGTGGACTAATATACTGACTGACTTGGCTGACCATGGTCATGCACAGCTGGTGGTAATAGTTGACAATTAGACGGTAGTAACCGTCGAGGGCGGCAAGGAATGACTCAGCATACTCCTTCTTTGGGAATGAAAACACCTGAAATGAACAAGGAATGACTCAGCATACTCCTTCTTTGGGAATGAAAACACCTGAAATGAACAAGGAGTGACTCAGCATACTCCTTCTTTGGGAATGAAAACACCTGAAATGAACAAGGAATGACTCAGCATACTCCTTCTTTGGGAATGAAAACACCTGAAATGAACAAGGAATGACTCAGCATGCTCCTTCTTTAGGAATGCAAACACCTGAAATAAAGGAGCAATGACTCGGCATACCCTTCTTTGGAAATGAAAACACTGAATAATTACAGTACCGGTAATTTAACTCCACTTTTGCGCAACCACATCTGTACCAGGTAGCCTACTGGCACAGCTAATGCATCTAATGAGAAATCCATTTTAAAGCACATATGCACAGATCCTCTCAGAATTTTGTCTATTCCGATAATGATACCAGAGACTTACTTTAGGTGGTGTATGCCGCAGGGTAATCAGGGCTCCTTTCTCTGCATTCAGGTGACCAGACATCACCTCATCAATCGTCCATAACAAAGTCTCTGGCTGAAATATCATAGGCCTCACTTTAAAAGTGTGCACATTTTTAATTTGACCATTAAATTTCAACAGCAAACACAATATTTTGTCTATCGCCAAGTGAAAATTCGCAAATTCGCAAACTTTTAATGTTGCAAAAATTTCAGTTTTCAGTAATTGCTGCTAGACATTCAAGAATGCACTATCACAAACGTTGGACTGGCAACACATGTAGATCCTGCAGTGCTACTTTTTAATAATCTTATTTTACCACCCAAACCTTCAAAATATATACCTTTTTTCCACCACTGCTGGAATATACGCCCTTGTGGTCAATGAAGAGGACTTTGGTACGATCGCTGTCAACTTCGTACCGCTCCATCATATACTCTGTCTGTTTTGCCAGCAGATCATGCATGAAGCAATGACAATGAAGTTCTGCTTTCTCCTTTTCTTTGTCATTGTATTCAGTCTCAACCCAACTCTTCAACGAGCTCTGCAGCCGCAATTTTGGGGTCAAAGCCTTGAAATCTTGCTTGCATGATTTCGGTAGGAATTTCAAGTACAACGTGTAGTCATTTCGAAGCTTCTCCATAGGTATTTTGTTGATTTTTCCATACATGACAAGAGCATTTAAGGCATGGCCAAGCTGCTGCTCTTGCTCCAGTTTCTGGAAGTACATGTCGCTTAACCGCTCCGTAACGAAATCGTCCAACATCTGATAATACAGATACATGAACACTTCCTTGTCGCGCAGCCATATCGTGTTTAGTTTTTCCAGCAATGGTTTGTACCGAATTCGAAACACATATTCCAAGCGTTCATTTGCCGGAGGTGTTATGCTGAAACTTAATGGTGGCCATAGTTGATAATCTTTCAGACTGACCAATCCAAAGAGTTGGAGGGCTGAGGGACCAATCTTACATTTCTTTGCCGTCTCAATGCATAACTTTTCGAAGGTATACTCTTTGTTTGTATCAGTAAATGTTACGAAGGTGTGCGGATCACTAGGAAGGGCATTTTTACTCTCTGGTTTATATACATGCACAACGATCCCATAACTAGGAGCAGTTCCCTTGGGAGAATTTTCACTTTCCTTTAAATAGCTCGGCATTGTTTCCGGATCATTAGAATGACATCTGGAATTGGCATTAGATGCACCTAACACAAACTCAGGTCACTACTGGTAATTGCACTCCTCCTGTAGACTTCGATTTCTTTGGCACTGTTGACACTGGCAGCTTCCTCACTGACAAGAAGTGGCAATGACCCCTCTGCTGGACCTGCAAGAAGTTAATAAAGTATGAAACACCGGTAGGACTTTCGAGAATCCTATAAGTTGTTAACAATCACATACCTTAAGTAAATATAGAGGCAGTTTTTTTATCCTACATGAGAGAACAGCCTGTATCATTAGTACTGTATGTCAAAATGTATGTCTGTCATCTTTGCCTGTAAAGACCTATTGCTCAGGAACAGTCTCGGCCAGGTACATGTACCCGAATGATGTATATTGGCCCTTTGGCTTATACTGAATTTTGTGTTTCCGCAAGGATCAAGGATGCGCTGTTGTGGCGCTCGATAACAGTCACAGTCGTAAAGTTGTCTTGTAATAGTGACATTGATGATGCATTCCTTGATTCACAGGCACATATAATGCCACACCCACATCATATCATCATCAGACCAGCAGGGACAGGGCAGAACAGACACTAGAGACAGGTCTTGACAATAATGACAATGACACAGCCTCACGTCATCCAGGTCAAAATGGGGATGCGGCCGGGGATGATCCGGGTAAAAGTGATCAGCCATGTACAGGAATTTGCACCGTGGCGGGGTAAAGCCCCCAAGAGATACATGTATATAGGGACTTCGGGCCCAAATCCTCTTGGCGGCCTCAACAGTACAACTTCCTATATGGGTCGTGAAAGGGACAAGACAGAACAGACCGGTCTACTCTTGAGGGACTTTCGGCGTCGAGGTATCTGGGCTAAAATCAAAAGACTTCAAAGGCGTGTAGGGGCCTCGATGATACACATTGATCTCGTCACAAAATGCGATGCCATTCGCCATTGCCATGCCATTTTGGGTTGGTACAGCAAAAACTGGAGAGAAAAAATGGGTGGAAATCGAAAGAAGTAGGCTAACAACATGCACTATGATGCAGGGTCTCTACCATGTCTACAGGGCATTGATTTGGTTAGTTCGTTCAAAGAATGCACAGTAACACAAAAATACCATCAATATCACCAATGCGGTTTTTATAAAGCCATTCAGCATCAAAATTCGATGTTATAAGGAGCTAAATTCACAAAATGACTTACTTCTCAACGAAAAGCGAAGTACCTTTTCCGTCGTTACCGAGCATCTCTCCAATCGGGCTGTTCCGCTATTCGTTTTCACCCAGGAATAGCCGATAAGGAAAAACATGGCGGCTTTTCATGAGTATGTAAATTTGTGGTCCTTTTTCCTGCCCATTTATTCGTCATCCTTACATAAAGTGTACTGTTTCGCATATCTGCTTGAGAGTGTATCGTGTCATCTATATGTGTATACCAAGTTCATAATGAAAAATCTGCAAATAATGCGATATTTTGCCCTGTTTTTGTGTACAAATACAATGAATTTCGCATCGTTGTAATACTGGAACCGCTTGCTTTGAAGATAGTGCCTCAGATCTGCCTCTGTACTGGAACCGCTTGCTTTGGAGATAGTGCCTCAGATCTCTCAATGCCTCACAACTGTTTAGATCAATGTATATGAGTGCCGTAGCAATTTTTATTCAAAGGCTCCACAATTTCAACCGGTGAAAAAGCTTTTTGCACAACTTATTATGACCTTCGAATACACGCGATTTTGTACTTTCAGCTCGCCAAGTGCAGAGTGGCCTCCGGTATCCAGCGACAGCATGAATGCTCAATCAAAGAGTAGCTTGGAAGCAGCGGCGGAGGCAGCTGCGAAAGTCAACGCCATGCTTATCGCAAAGGGAAAACTTAAACCTTCACAGTTGTCTGGGACACCTCAAATCAGCAAGCCAAGGGCATCAAGTGTGCCCGCTGTACCTTTCAGTAAACCAGTTCAGGTACCTTCCCAGAATAACCTTGTCGTGGCTGAAGTAGATATCAATGATGTCCCAATTGGTTGTAGGAATTTGCTTACAAGAGGAGCTACCCAAGAAGAGGCAAGTGTCTTATGGTTTAAAACGACTTATTTCTGAATCGGTCCTCATGAAATTGTGTGAACTTAGTTCCACTATTTAAAACTGCAGCTAAACTGAGTGTGATATCCCGGATTATTGAATAAAAACATATTGAACTTCAGACTTTCTGAGCAGAAACTGACACTGGCTGCATTTTGGTAGGGCAGTCCAGCGTATGTTAAGGTCATAGTGAAATTGTCCTGTTGCTATATAGATCGTTGTTCATTTCAGATCTCCAAAATGAGTGGCGCTGCAGTTTCAACAAGAGGCCGATTTATGTCCCAAGAAGATAAAGCCAAAGGTTTAGGGTAAGTCAATTACTACCTGTAGATCCTTCCACAATTAGTGAATAGTCAGTCTGTTTAATGTAAGGGATAGATAAGTTAGGATTGTTTCAGCTTAGAGTAGAATTCACATTGGCACCGTGTCTACCTTGTAAAGAACTGCATATCAAATTTACCATTCCCTACTAATCAATATTCATTTCATTGCAGAGAGCGGCCTTTATACCTATGCGTGCAAGGGCCAGACCAGCACTGTGTGGATAGTGAGTAGCAGTCTCTCTCTCTTTCTCAATTCTGACTAGTACTTTTTGTGCCAAGGGATGGTAATGTTTTCCCTTTAGGCTGTCCTTAATATATTTTGCTATTTGGCAAATGAATTAACAATACTTCTCCAGAAACCTGATACATTTGTATGTGGGCAATCAGTTTTTTTGTTTTTTACAGCAAAACAAGTTTTTCAGAAAGTCCAAAAGATCTGAAGAAAAAAAGGTTTTCGTGAAGAAATGTTTTTGTAAAAAAACAACATTAATATACATGTATGCTGTATTTTCTTATTTTCAGTGGCTGTCAAAAGAATCAATGAAATCATTGCCAGTCACCAGTTGCGACAGAACAAATACAAGGGGAATCGTTTTCTGCGCAATATGGAAGGTTTTGGTGTCAGTACCCGCGTGGAGGATGGCAATGTACATTTACAACAGATGCAGGGTCCACCACCTGGTGGTCCTCCTCTTCCACCACAGACCCAAGTGCCACCGCCCCCGCTCATGTTCCAAACGCCACCGCCTCTGATGTCCTTGGAGACGCAACCACCTGGCATGCATGGGGTATGTTTTGAATAGTATTAGAAGTGCAAAAGAATAAACTTGCTTAAATGCATGCCGGTTACCATTCGATGTATGGCAGGAGACACTCAGGCTGCCAGCAAATGTCCTACCTGTCTTACAGCCAGTTGCTGGAAGTGGGTGGAGACAGGTTGCTGACAACACATCAGATTGAGAACCTGGCCCAGGATAAGGCAAGCTGGAGGAAGCTTGTGGCTGAAAATTCTGCCCAATTTTAGATGAGCTTTTGTGTTTCAGACATGTAGAATGTAGGAATTTGTCAGAAATTCAATCACTATTTCTCAACTATCACTTCTGCTACCCGAAACTAAAGATATATGACTCCTCATTTCAGCTTCAAATTTTGTCGGAGAAGATTTACATCATGGGTGCTGAAAATGCTCCACCAAATTTTGACGTCAAGGGAAAAATTCTTGGTCCAGGGGTGAGAAAATAATTCAGTTGCTGATCTAAATCCAAGCTACTTTATGTAACAAAGTATTTGTGTTGAATGGCTTCTAACGCAGGTGTCAAAATTTGCCTCCCCTTGTAGATTCTTGTATTGAAAGTGATTTGGTAGAGGATTTGTGTTAGTCACCAATCCAAATATTGTTCAGATTGCGAAACTCTTCAGCATTATAATGCTAATAGACTGTCCGTCCAGTTACTGGTTTGTCTTGTTTCGGTGAGTATTTCATGTAACATTGTTTCCACTTGCAGGGCTCCTACATTCAACACATTGCTAATGAAACGATCGCCAAAGTCACCTTGAAAGGGAAAGGATCGGGAGTCCCTGAGCCAAACACAGGAAGAGAATCATTTGAACCTCTTCATCTTCTCATTCAGTAAGTAGTGTTTTGGTGCTAATGAAACAATAGTGAAATAACTAAGGTACCTGTTTCATTACCTCAGGTATGATCTTTAGGACTGTTGAGTTATTCTTCCTTCGGAATAAATGCGATGTCATCAATAAACTTTGCAGTACAACAGGCAGTGCAGACACTCTATTGGGGACACCCTTGGGACTGAAAAATGATGTCATTGATCAAGAGGTCAAATTGACCAGGTTTGGACTAAAATCTGTGGTAAGGTGTCTGTTGAGGGAAGTCCCTTGGTATCTATTTCATTTTCTAAATCATTTCACACTATATGGTCTTTACAGACATCCGAATATGGCTGGCCTCCAACATGCTAAAGAACTGACAACCAATCTGATTCAAACGGTATGTACATGTAGTCGAGTAGTTTGAGTATCCATCACTATAATAACAGTCCTTTGATATATTCAATCAAGTAGTTTTGTCATGTTTTGTACAGGGACATTCTAACTGCTTTTGCAGAAGAGTAACCTTACTAGACGTAGAGTCGGTCATAGGTTGTGATGTATTGATCCAAATCATTATGGGGAATATCACCTATTTTATCCGTGTTTTGATATTTTGATTCTGGAATAGATTTTAGTGTTTTGTATTAACTGAAATTTTCTCTGGGCAAGTGAAGAGTAATGCACCCACTCGGGTTATCTATTATGGTGAAGAGTATGAATTGTCTTTGAAGGTTAACTTTAGCCCAGTAAGAAGAGTAACTAACTGCAACATGTATTTACAAATAAATGACACTTTCGTTTTGGTGATTTTATGAAAAACTTAAGTGACGTGGTTAACTGAAAAATGTGTATCCCTCGGTTGGTTTCCTAGTAATGCACCAAAAACGCCATCTTAAATTCATGTATTTTGTAAGTGGTTGGAGTTTAAGTTTTTAAAAGTTTTAAGCAAATATTTACTACCTTTTGCATGTATGCATAAATGTTTATTTCAGGTGGTTTGCCCAAGGAAAACGACTTCATGATATCAAACATTGACTACTGGTAGTGTTCTAATAAAAATACTTGAATATTTACATTTTACAAAGTGTGTTCTACTTTGAAAGGGTCTACCATTCACCTGTTTGAAATGAAGTTGATATATTCTGTTCCAACTGTGTTTTTTCTCCATGTGCCTTACATTTAAAATAAAATGACCAGTTTACCTCTCTTTTTAGCTTTTCTACCCTGACAAGGTTGCAGTCGACTTTGACGTTGCACTTTTATCGAATGGAATTCTGTATTTGTTCAGATCTATTTTATGATTCAAATAAAACGTTTCAAAGATCTGGTCTCTAAATATCAGTTTTAATCTGGCACTAATTTCCTGTCATTTTCAGCTATTGTCTCTATACAGTCTGCATATAGGGACCAAATATAAACTAATCTGTTTTTCATGGTTATGAATTCCAACTAACTCTAAAACGTGTCATGTTTCTACCGATGCTGTTGTTTTACAAATCCTTCCAAAACGTTCCCGTGTAACTTGTAGCCACAATTTTTACAAAAATGTCTCGGAAAGATCTTCAGGCATTGGCAATGACTTGCTCAGTCCTGGTAGAGGTTCACTTAGTCAACTCATTAACTCATGCCTCTTTCTTATTCCTTCTACGATAGATGGGACTACCTTCGACGATTGCAGATATCTTCTGGTCTTGTGTGCCCAAAATTACCAGTATAAAAGAAAAATTCATTTCTTTACACAATCTTATTTGTACAACTAAAAGGGGGTCCACTAGGTATTAAAATATATTCTGGTGCTTCGTGCACTCTGGAAGAAATTGGTCTAAAAACTGAGTTGTGAACATAAGATTAAAAACATGTTTAGATTTGATAAAATTTAATTACTGCTGATATCAGTTGTGATGGTAGCATGAGTACGAAGCTGCAGTGAGCAAGTAACACTTTGGTGATTCAGATTTATATTCCAGCTGCATGCCACAGTAGGTTTGCCGGGAAATTTTTATCAGAGATTTAAAAAGGTGTCTAACTACAGTAATTGAACTCAAGATATAACCATTGTGAAATGTGAAGCTTGCCTGTAATAAAGCAGTGGAAACACATTGTACGAGTTATATTGAAAGAGTTTGGAATTTTGTCTGTGTCCCATTTTAGATGTTTATTTGTGACAGGCAAATTTAAAAGACTTAGACTAAGAAATCATTTTATCAATGAACCTGCCAACTTCAAGGTACTTCTCAAAGTTAACATGCAGCATAGTTTGGTTGTAAATGTCAACCACACTTTGTAGTTTTTCGTAAGATCGCTTCCTCCCGACACTTACTTGTGACAGAGACAGAATTCTTAACTCATTTAATTGATATCATACCAGTTGCATGGACATTACGTCAAAAATGTAATGTGTTCACAAATTATCGTTTTTACCTCCGCTCAAAGATTCAACTAATATTTTCCTCAATTTGGTCTATTTAGGCCATTCTCCAAAGGTGAACTAGCCACTGGAAATGCTCGATTCCCAGAGCTCATCGAGCTAATGGGGTGCATTTCTTATGCACCAATGGCTGGTAGGGGACAGAATGCTAAAGGCAGGCAACAAGACTATAGATATAGCAGATTTTTTTCCCTCATTGCAAATTGTATTAATCACGTGGCTTTTCGTTTGTGTTGAAGCCTTATGAACTGTTTGAAGACCGGTTTTGCCAATCAGTAAGATTTCTCATCAGATGCAAGATGGCTGCTAGATGCATCAACATCGAAGAAATGACCATCAAGCTCCTCGTATTGGTCCCTTACGTAAACTCCCGTCGCCTCATGGAGAGATGCCATGCTTTAACCACTGCGTACTTAGCAAGGAGATAACATACTGAATCCGTTTGATATATTTGAGGTTTCTAGTGAGTGCAGAAGGAACGAGAGGAAGAACACATGTTCTCATTCAGTGATGTTTTACGGAAAGACTTGAACTTTGCCCTCCATGCAATGAATGTTATTTGAACAAGGTCTTTTCACTTTGACGAACCAATCATATATTCTGACTTGGTTTATCAGTATGAAGTAAAGGCCAAAGTATTTGTGTTGAGCTATTGATGCTAATGTGTGTCTTGATATACAGCTGATTACTCTAAACTGTGAAATGTTCACGATGCTGAAAGTTGGCAAAGTTGCTCATTTTTATTGGTGGTGGACTAAGTCTTGAAAATCTTTAAGAACAAAATGCTCGGGAAAATTTCACAGTGGACAGCAGTACTGCTGAAGATTTAAGAGTGTTGGCTGTAATAGCACAGTAATGGACAATGTACATAAGTTTTAGCAACAGGTTATTCCAATTGGCCTGGTTTCTAAAGTGGCTCACAAAGGAGAGATTTAGTTGCAGCAAACTGCAATGATTATTGCATGAGGCAAACATCTCTTGTTTGTACTGGTCGTTGCTGGTGCTTTCAATATTTATAGATAACAAACCCAGTACACAAGCAGTTTGTTATAGCCCATCGCAGTGATAATCATCTCGGGTCGCGGTGATAAACATCTCTCATTTGTGTGGCGCTTGAGGAAGAATCTTTTAAAGAGTTTTTGACATGCTTCTCACTTATTTATTCATGGTAGAATCATTTATGAATATTGCTAGCCTTTGAAGCTTAGCCCTGTGTGCATGCTGTTTCAGAACAATACCCTTGTAACATGTAATCATGAATGCCTTTGTGTTAAAATGCTAAATGATATTCTTGATTTCAAAGTTTAGTTTTATTTAGGTTATGCAGGCTCTACAATTCGACGACAGGGTAGTGATCTATGAGGCTATGTACTTATCAGTGGCATTTAGTTGTAGCATTTAGAGAAAATTTAAGGTCATTGATAAAATATAATGTCTTTGTTTTGCAAAACACAGCATGGGATTTGTTTCAAATATGTTTTTCTCTCGGTGTACATACTCCCTCAAATAAATGGATCATTGGTTACAGAAGATAGTTCTTTCGGGTGAAACATTCAGTGGAAAATCAAAATGGCAGTAAAATCCTTAAATTGGTTTTCACAAACAAGACTAAGTTAGTAACAATGAGGCTTTGATCCCAATTAGTCTTTACAAAGCGATGGTTTTTAAAGGAGGTATATATTATGCCCTGTGTGCAGTACCTCTTTATACTGTCCTTGTGCTGGCCTGGCATTATATCGAGATAGTCCTCCTTTAATAGATATCAAATGTTTCGAATAAATAGGGTCAGTGACAGGGTCCCAAACTTATCTATAAAAATCTGTGGGTACTGGTTCAGACATTTTTTAGGGCTCAGTATAAGTTGTCTGATTTATCCCTATGAATGCTCTATTTCCAATTGCAGGTCCAGCAAGAAATGGCGCAGTTACAAGCGTTGGCCTCGATGCCACCCACAGTATCTCCTGCTACAGCTGCTGTCTTAGCCACTGTACAATTACAGAGTAAGTCGCACGGCAACATAGACCACCAAAACTGCCGTCAAAGTCTTTTTACAGATCGCGGCAGAAGTTGTGAGTTGCCACGGTTTTTCATGTCTTTTTTCAGATTTTCCCACCTGATAAAAATCACCAATTTAAAATGTGTCCATTATAATGAGCCTGCAGTTTTACTGCAGAACCTGGCATTTGTACTAATGGTTCTTTAGTTAAATACCAACTATCCTCAAGGTGTCGAAACCATCCAAATGACATCATCGCAATTCTGGTCGGGCAAGGTTGAAGGTAAGTTCTTGCGAACCTGTCTGATGTGCCGTCGAAATCTCATGCCGTCGCCTAAAGTCACCACGAGTACTTCTCCAAGCATGAAGAGAGCACAGGACATGTCTGCCAAAAATCTGGACTTTAGGATTGACGAAATATTTGCAACTCAATTTTGACCACCTGGGAGTTTGTGTCCACATTTTATGTTGACCTACTTCTGGGCTGAACAATTCTTTACCATAACACTTTAGTTATGTTCTCTTGTAGGTCAAGGTACATACTCAGGGATGCATTTTATTTTTCGTTTCTAGAGGTCAATAAATCCCAATGGCATTGATCCAATTTTGAATACGTTAACGGTATTCATGATAGAATTCCAAGTTTGATGGCAATGGAGGTTAAGAAGGTGTTAGACTCCAAGTATAGTCCTAATACTGATACAAACCTCCTAGATTAACCGGTCGATAGAACAGTCTCTTTTTATCTAGTTACACTGAAAGAGTCTACATTTCTACCAACATTGGATGATGCCATAAAAAAAGCCATATGTTTAACTGTTCATTTCTTCACATCAACACCCTCAGGTAACCTTAGCTTGCCCCTGAATTTACGAAGAACCAATTAAATAAAGAAGACTGCTGATATTATCGTCCCTATCCTTGAACCAATTCCAAAATATTTCAATCCAAAAGACAATGGTAAACTCCCCTCAATACCCATGTTACCAGTTGTTGACCCACTCAAGTGCCAATCCTAATGAATGGTCAGCCCTGCATTATACCAGTCATGAGCCCCATCTGAGACTAAGAGTGAATGGTCGACTGATCCCGCTTCTTAAGTTCCTTCTCCTTGAACTGATCATCACCCAAGCCGATCTGAAAATGGGAATGAGCAGGCCCTTTCACCATCCTTGAACCAATCGTGAGAGACCGTCCAAAAGCGAATATTCAGTCCCTTTCCCTATCCTTGACCAGTGTAAAAGTGAATAGTCACCCCCTACCCTATCCAATGTCCCTGTCCAACCAAGCTGTTACCAAGTTCTGAAGTTCTAGATTTGCTTTGATTCTGTTAATAAATCTGTAGCAATCGGACATTCGCTTAAGTGTTACTGTCATTCTTGTATGCTGATGTAAAAGGGGAGGGATAGTTCTTAGCTCTATGTGAAATCAATGGTATGTGGGTGTTCATTGAGTGTTTTGTTTGAGTGTCCGTCTCATTTACAAAGGGAGGTGGTCAGTGCAAATAAATCACATCTTCTATTTTTGGTGATAATGAGTCTTGGTATTACTTAAACATTGATATGATCGATACAAATCTAGAACTTCAAAAATTGCTTCAAGTTGGATTATGCTGTCATGCATCTGGCCACTTTGTTCATCACTAGTTATAGATATCGTTTGGTGATTTGCTTGTCATCATAAAATAACGAACATAAAGCATTATTTAAGTTTTCAGGCATTTAGTTGCTCAGATAGTTGTAGTGGACTTTTTCGATGCATTTTTCAAACTTTTGAATAGTGAGTTTTGGTAACTCTTATGTTTGTACTAATCAATTATCACATTTTCAGCCTCTGAATTGTTATGAATTTCCATTTTGCCATGCATTAGTCAAGTCTAGACCATTTCCAAAAATAGCAACGTGCCTTTTTTCTAGAAGGAATTTCATCTGGCGGCATTTACCTGTGAGTGGTTTTGTCCTCCAAGTAAAGAAAGGGGTAAAAGCACACAGAACATGAGTGCAATTTCTAAAAGATTGAATTGCTGACAGAAGCGGATAGACAGTGTCGCTGTCTATCATAAGAATAGTTTTCCTATGTCCTCTGTCTGCTGTGCTCTGAGCCCTTGACGTACACTATTAATGCACAGTTCTTATGATAGATGAGGACACTATCTGCTCTTGTCAATACGTCCTATGAGCCCTTCAATTGAACATGATATAAATAATCAGGTTTATATGTGGGGCCAAGTCACCAACAAGATTGTGATTCAAAGTCTCGGGTGTTTATGTTCTTTTGGATGGTACAAAACTTTTGCTATACGTTGCACGAAAGCTCCCACTACGATCTATGTAACTCTTGTAAGAACTTTTCGTACCCGGAAATGGGGAAACTTGCAGAATGTTGAGAAGGCAATTTATCTTGGGGTGTTGGAGGCCATTCTGAAATTATGTGCGCATTAAAAGCCCCCTCCCCTCTACACAAATATTGCCGCCATGATCAACTGTAGGCTAGCCCTGCCCCCTTTATTTGACTTGTTATCATTTCTGTTGACAAAATTTTCTTCCACTGACACAATGCCACACGCTTGTAAAAATTATTTATAATTTATACTAAATTCTCTCCAGTCTTTTGTTTAGGCATAGTTGTGACGAGATTTGTCTCTGGGGGCCATTTTCTGTTGGAGCTCTACCACACGCACTAACAAACAACTTTTGAGAACGTACATACAGTAGCTTGCAATTGTTCTGAAATTGAGCTTTGTATGACAGAAATAGGTGTACTAGTCATTTGCCTTATTTCTTTCATTTCCATGCAAAGTAGTTACAATATCGACACCTCACTGCATTTATAATTTTTTTCAAGTTTTCAGCTTTGTGGAAAATGGTCTAGACTATTGCATGGCTGTTTTAGCACTTGACGCGTGTTGTTTACTATGTATTTTGTTTTTTCCACAGATCCTCCCCGCCCCATGCTGAACCAGCACACGACACTTGTGACTGGTGCGCCAGCCGTGGCCACACTACAGCAGCACCAGCTTGGTAGGTGATTTAGTCCTGCAAAGACATTCATACATTTTGTACTTCTGCGTTCTGTAATCCACCAAATTTTCACGGGTGTTATACATCAGCAGGTTTCACAAACAACCACAGTCTATGCGATTAAAAATCACAAAAATATTTTCTTGATAGGAAAGCCAAAGGAAGTTATACTCCGCCGATTGAAAAATCTTCAGAATTAAATTTACTCGTATGCTAAAATTCCTAGTGCTGTTTTCAGGCTCTGCTGCTCTGTCATCCAATCAGTATGCCCAGACGTTGTCGACCATAGCCCATCAGCCGTCGATGCAACTCACACAATCCCAAGTTGGACTACAGCCAGTCGCGTCTATGACCCTTGGGCAGGTTACACAGCAGTCACTGGTAAATCCAAACCAACCTCCAAACACGATGCAGGTCCAGTTACCACCTGGAATGCAGTTACAAGGACAGCCTGGGGTGCAGTTGGGCCAGCCTTCTATTCAGACTGTTGGACAGCAGCAGTTGTCTTTAGCACAGCCAGTTGTGTCTTTAAATCAACCAATGAGTTCACAGGCACAGACGATAACGCATTTCACCCAACCTGGGCTCCAGGCATCTATGCCTGGTTTGCCACATGGTGCCCAGGTGCAGGCATTGCTTCAACAACAGCCCGGACTTGTACAGTTGACGTCTCAGCCACCACCACAGCCTGGGCAGCTGACGATCAGTCATCCGTCGCAAATGGTGCAGATGGACCCAGGAATGCACCAAGGGTTGGAACAGGCACAACATTTGAGGGAGAGTGAGCTGCCTCCGATGCCACTGGAGGTTTCCCAGAATCTCCAACTCACATCGCAGAGTGAAGCACTGTTTTCTATGCCACCACCCCAAGTACACTTGGTAAGTAGCATCCTGTGGTTGGTATGATTTGTGTGTAGATTTATCAACTGTGTCTGATTAAAGTGCGACAGTGGTCCTATCAGGAGGAACTTTAGTAGTCCTATTGGAATCTGATCCCATCCTCGAGCTTTCTTGTGAAGTGTGTGACTGCTATGAGTCATGTGGCTTCCATTCATTTGCAGTAAAGACTGAACATGATCAAGAGTCCCCTCTAACGTTCCTAATTGCATGGCTTTGAAAATCTGAAGAAGATAATGGCCCAACTGCAGAGTCTTGGCCAACACTTTGCTTTGAAAAAACGTGTGTAGTAAGAATATTTTCTCCCTGTAGACAACTGGCCACCAGCCCAGCCACACTGTGGTCACCTCTGCGGGAGGTTCGATATTCTCAATGATGCCACCTTCCTCACTGGCGCCCCCAGCTTCATTGGCTCAGATGGTGCACCAACAAGCAGTATCCATGCAGCATCAGGCTTCAATGGCGCCACAAACACAGCAAGTCCTGTCAGTCAATTATTCCATGCCGCCGCCCTCGACGACGACAACAGTCGTCACCATGGCAACCCCGACGATACCGCTATCTGCCTATGATTACTACAGTAAGGTGGCAGCACCTACGAAGGAGGAACAACAGCCGAGGCGACGATTCACAGAAGAAAAACAGGAGGAAAAACTCCCAGAGAACTTGCTCGGATACCAGGTAAATATTAGTGAAGTGAATATTGAGTGTACGACATCATTTATATCATGTTCTTTATAAACTACTTTTATTTAAGTTGTAGCAATATTTGGAGGTTAAGAAGGTGTTAGGCTCCTAGTAAAGTCTTAATACTGATACAAACCTCCTAGATTAAAAGGTGGATAGAACAGTCTCTTTTTTGCATAGATACCTGAAAGAGTCTTATGTATCTACCGACATACCATTACTCTTCTTGTTTGTGGGATCAATCATGAGTGTTAATAATCCTGAACAAGGGACTCTGCTACGATAGTTTTCCTTTAAAGACCTGTTACGTTTTTGGGCAACTTCTGTGTCCCAGACTTGGCAGAAGTAAACCTGTTGTTGTCTCCCCGAAAAAATAATAATCATTTCAAACAATGTCTTTGCAGCATGGACCCCTTCACGTTGCAAATCTAGTCCAATCTAGTCCACCTCCCCCGCCTCCGTCGTCAAATGCCGGCGGTCCTCAGCCTCCCCCTCCGCCACCACCAGATGGCTCTGAAGACTATGATGAACGGTTAGTGGTGCAATTTGTGAAGTTGTTATGTTATTTTCTGTAAAATCCTCCACTACATCACTTTCCATTACAATTGAGCCTTTGATGATGGTTTGACAAACTTGCAACCCAAGATATGAAACTGGCAAATTGTAGTTGTGTCAACTGCTAAAGTAGTTTTATTGCTGTGTTTCAGGACCGTCACAAGCAATGGTGTGATGATGCCTCCGCCGCCCCCACCAGGGAAAGATGGTGAGTCTGACATGAAGTTGATGCCCCCTCCATCACTATCAAATCAAGGCCAAGGTGTGTAATTTCTAAATTGCCTTAAGAGGGTACATTCCCGCTGTGAAATTTTCTACAAAGGTCTATTTTGTAGGCTGTGAAAATGATGCTGTACTTCCTGTTCCATCAACAATAGGCCAAGTAGGGAGTCATTCCTATGTCTGTGTTGCACAGAGTGGAGTACTGATGGAAAACCACAAAATGTTGTGTCTTTTCTTGGTAAACCAGCTCCAGCATTATTTCATTATTAATTTATTAACCAAGTAAAGTCTAATGAGAAGCTTGTAATGGCTAGAAAGTTTCAGTGACATGGTATTGTGATGCTGATGATTTCTTATTATTTTTAGGTACTAAGCGACCTGCTGGTATGGACAGAGGGGATCAAAAGAGGACAAAGGGTGCATTAGGGAGTGTAGCAGGTATGTTTTAAGATTACTATTCTCTCTCAAATGCACATGTGGGATAGTGTAAAAGTAGTATTGGCAAAGTTTTCCAGTTGAGAGTCAAACAGAGAGGACATATTGAATGAAAGCGAGTATCTTACCAACCTTTTGGTTTGTTCCAGGTTATGGTTCAGATGAGGAAGAAGGGGATGATGTCAACTCATCAATGCGAAAACAACAGCGGGAGGCTGCCAAGTACTCGTTCAACCAGTACTCGGGAAAACCACAGATCTATAATGCAAACGCTCCTGGTGAACTTCAGCATCCGGCATTCATGGGACATCCACCCTACGGTGGACCAATGGAGCTGATGCCTGGTGACCCGTCATTCCAGTATAGTCAGCCCCCACCTCCACCCCATACGTCACAGAGTCATTACGTGTCATCGTCAATGGAGTCTCAGTTATCAGTGCAACCAGGACAGTTCTCACAGCCACCGCCACAGTTCAGTGCCCCTCCGCCCCCTCCCCCACAGTTTGGCTTCAACCAACAATATTCCCAACCACCGCCATCATATCAAGGGCCGCCCCCTGGGCAGCAATATTGGTCAGGGCGGTGAGCATTATAGGACTTATAAGGCTGTGTATCCATTGGCTGTTCCCTTGTGAACTTGAGGACTTGTAACATGGTTTCTATTGCCTCTATTGCACATTCCCTGGTACATCAAATGGGAATGTCCAATGAGCCAAATTAATCATTTGGTGTTGTGCATCTCTGGCAGTATGAAACGAGGAAAAGCTGCACAGGCAAACAGTCTGTGGATATGCAACCTAACTGGACAATTCAATGACAACGCAGAGTTCTGCTGTGTAGGGCAAGCCATCACTGGCGTGATTGCAGAGTGTGGCTGGTTATGAGCCAAGCAAATGACGATAGATTGAGTGGGAACGGTGATGGTCTGTGTTCACAAGAACTTTAAAGAAGAGGTGTAGAGCCAACTGGCATCAACAGCGCTATGAAATGGAGGGCAAGCATGAACCTTTTTGGTTGTGTTCTCTGTCATGATTTGGATGATTAAATAAAACACAGCCAACTACCTGGACGGGGAAAATGTTGAAGTTTAGTTGGGATATACTCTGCTTTGGTCACTTCGATAATGCAATTCCTTGGTGCTTGTGAATTTTGTTGTAAGCTTCATTTCATGCTCAAGTGTGTGCAGTTTATAGAAAAATTGATTGAATTTTTAATTTAATATTATTCTGTCGTTTTGTTCTTGATGTAGACATTCCTGAATCCAGACACGTTCCCTTCCTTAACCTGTGAAAAGATATGTGGTAAATTAAAAAGTCAAGGGAGAGTGTAAAGTGAAAATAATGATAAATGCTTGTGTCCATAGTGCATTTAGTGTGTATTGCACTGTCAGCATTGGAGAAGAGGACCGGTGAAAAATTGGATCCTGCTTCCCTTAGGTATTGAATTGATGCATGTAACCCGGTTTATCCTAGAACAAACTTTTCAGATGTCATGTCCCTTTAAGATTAATTTCTGATGCGGTTTATATAAAAACCATGGTGTAAATTTTCTTGCAGCATCCAAATCATTCTTTGATGTAATGCTGGATTGTCTTAAAATGAAATGCTAAGGGCTCAGTACTTCCATTTCTGTGAAGAAAGACTTGCCTCAAATTACACAGTACTGTTCTAAGATTCATATGTCTACAGTGTGATAAGTGTCATGATGAAATTCTAGGGTAATGTAATTGAAACTTAAGTGCTGTTGGAAGAAAATGGAAAAAAGGGTTGAACTAAAAAAGCGACTATACAGCTCGACTTCTTCCATGTTGGTAGTCTCTGCTCTGTTCACACATAAAATCTAGCATAGCTTAAGAGACTTAATCTGTGCTTGATAAACTTCAAGTAGGTCTGGCCAGGGAAGTTTTGGGCATTTAGGTAACTTATTAAAATGTACTGCAGCGTTCCAAATCACGCCACTGTCTGTATAATTTGGTCTTCTCCTGTATGTGTCAATAGTGAATAAATGAAATGCCAAATTTTCTATATAAAACAAGTTTCCTTCTGTTTCTGAGCACTTCCTGCAGTGTGATCCAATGGGAGCCTGGTTGGCCCTCCAATGGGCCAGATGGATCCATGATGCCTGCCAGCCACCTTTCCATCTGACTGTTGAGCTTGCCTCCAATGACAAGAGCCAATATCCACTTAGCTGGGACAAGAAGACCACTCAGGTTGTGCATATACTATCTGTCTGATTTAGAACTTGCCGTTCTCCGATCCTAATGCTGCCTTACAAGGGCCAGCCATCCTCTCCTCCGCCTATTTTGTCGGACACCTAGACCAGACCACTTACAATCTAGTTGTGACTTTGTCCTCATAAGACCGATTTGGCTTATAACATTGGTGATTGGCCTGGGATGATCAGTTGTCTCAGCACAACTTGTCACAACCAGACTGTGTATGCACATTTACATGTGATATCGCAGTATCCAGCACTTCAGGAATTAAACGACCTTAGTCGTCATCAGTGCGATCATTTGGCTCCAACTTATGCTACGTTCACACCTAATCCGTATTTAAACCGAATTCCGTAGTGCGCACTCCGGAATTCGGACTAGTTAGTGCGGGATAAAAATGATGAGTTCACACTGGGTTAATCAGTTGGTCGCCAGCACCCGCAGGTCTCCATCCACGCCGATGGTCCTTGCATCGCGCTCGACCGCTTCCGTCCACCTCATCCGGTGTCGCCCCCTTCTTCGTTTCGCACCCGTCTTACTCGGATGAGTATTTGCCCAGGCCATCGCATGGTTAAAAAAAGATATTACATGAAATATCCGTTCGCCGGCGAGAATACGCGTTATGTATTTCAAGAAGTGACATTTACTGAGTACACGCTGATTGGGGACTTGGCATTTAAGGCTCAGTTGGTTGTTGGGAGCATCTTATATTGTGTGTAACACCCTATAATAAGGCTGATTACAGAAGTTCCGCGTGGCTTTGATGGAATAGACGCCCCTGCGATATTGTCTTCTGGTGACAACGGAAAATAAGAATGAGAATTATTTTGCGGTTGTGGTGGTTATTTGTAGAACAGATCAGCTGGTTTATATTATGCGGCTGATTCATGATAAAATGCTTACGAAAATGACCCTCCCAGTATCATCCATTACATCGATCTTTGAATGGCATTATTGAATACGATTTTAGGTAATGTTGGACACCAATTTTTTTTTTGGCTTTCTCCTTGGAGATTTTGGAGACCTGACATTTGTAACCGAGGATGTCAGGTCCTGAAGAAAATGAATGCTCTATGGTGACAAGGAGCACGACTGCCTGTGGTCTTTATACAAAGGTACACTTGGAAGCCCCTTTCGGCGATTCCTTGTCTACAACAACCACTATAGGACCTGACATTAATTTGTAACCAATGATGGTGTGCATACCCGTCAAAATTGGCATAATCCCCGAGATCGAGGCCGGCGTACCAGGCTATACCCTCAACAGCGATCTTGTAGAATAGTAAAGTCAATGTAAAATTGCTTCCCTGACGTCAAAGCTGAAAGATGGCCTCACACAAATACATTTCTCGAAAGTTATTAGTTTACGGTATATAGACGACGGACAAAATGACGAAAATCACTGTTTCGCGACAGATGGTTGTGTCCGTCGCGAAACGCGACATCTAAAGGAAAATTGAACTCGTGCCACACCCTTTACATGCGCACTACTATCGCTACAGGCCTAACGCCCGTTCATTATTTACATAACAAAATAAAAGAGCTAATAAAGGCATGTATTCCTTCCACACCCAGACAATATCGATTTCACCTTCCCAATAACAATTACTCGTACCAAATGATCTCGATAGTTTCTAGGCATGGAAGCACTAGCATGCTAACCCATTTCGCAACATGAATGATAAAGCAGAAAATTCTGAATGTTTACAGCAAAACAATGCCCGGGGTGACGTCAACGATACCTAGTATCACGTGATGGCACACTCCACGCAAATATCAATAAGCCAATTTTGATAATCTCATCAAAGCTATACTAGCTTTGCGCATGTGCAGTTCGCGACAACGAAGTTGCGTCTTGACTGATTTTGTTGAATGGGTTTAGCGCGACAGACAAGACGAGAGCGTTACCAACATCCGCTTGCAGTGACAACAATCCGCAGACGAAGACAATCAGCTGACTCTCGAAGCAGACGATCTGAGAATATAGCAAGAAGCAGACGATCACAATTGTGGAATAAAATTCATAGGTAGATGCTATTGTAAATAAAATATTTTCGCT
Organism: Lineus longissimus; assembly: GCF_910592395.1. Taxonomy (NCBI): domain Eukaryota; kingdom Metazoa; phylum Nemertea; class Pilidiophora; order Heteronemertea; family Lineidae; genus Lineus; species Lineus longissimus. The sequence goes on from NC_088309.1 coordinate 9,219,554, forward strand.
ACAGTTTTTCACAGATTCTGCTAAAGGACCAGCAGGGATCTGAGTCTGTATCAAACGACGGACCTCGATATTTTTCGTGTTCAAATTTGACAATGCCCGGACGGAATTATTCAGTGGTGGTCCTTGGGGCCGGCGGAGTTGGAAAGACTTCCATGGTCGTGCAGTTTATTCATGGATTTTTTCCGATTGACTACAACCCAACAATTGAAGACTGTTACAGACATGTGGTTCAGTTGCCAGGTTGGTATCTTAATTAAACGGAATTACTATTACATGTCACTCTCTACTTGTCATTTTATCAATGAAGCACGTGCCATGGTTACTTGATTGATATTCTTGATGTATTGATATTGATTGATTGATTTATTGATTGGTGGATTGATTGATTGATTGCACTTTCAATCATGTCAGTCTGGGTCCCTTATAGTACCTATCATTATTAGTTATCCATGGTTTTGCTGTTTTGCTCGGGAATATTTTATTAGAATAGCGACAAATCACAACGTCCATATGGGCACGATCCCTATAGGAGATATTTCGTCCGCGGCGCCAGGCGCATCCGGATGGGCGCGCGAACACATGCATTGTTTTTATTTGATGCAGCATTATATAAGAAAGGTTATACTCTTAATCTTTCGCAGTGTGATACGACATCTGATCACTGACATAAAAACATTGAAATCTGCCAATTACAGCCTAAAGTGAAGTTACTTAGGTATATATAATATTGTCTCCCCCGGTGTATCAATCAACATTTCCTTGTCTTATAGTCTGCATGCTCTGACGAAATTCCAAAATAACCAGCCATCGCCTGTTACTGACATCTCGCCAACATCTCAGTTTATATTACCATACAATTGCCTCTCTTGACGTTTCCCGAACGTGTTAACATTCCTCCAGCAACCTGGTCCTTAACAATCTACATTGTACCGCCTAATAGCCAGCAAGATGAAATTTGCTAAATTCGCAGACTTCCTCCAAGCTATTTCCTCGCCTGGTGCCTGGGCATCTCAGAGCTAAAAAGCAAAATGAGACACTCTTTCCATTTACTGTACCGAGGTATTGATCGTTTTCTTTAAGGCTTCCTTCCGTTCCATTAACAACGAAGTTGGTAGGGTCTCCTCACAAAATCCAAGTGAATGTGTATAGCAAGTCATTCTTATGAAAGACAAAGTAAAGAAACATATATTCTAATTATAATCAAGTAAGAAAAGATAAAAAGTCTATCTACATCTACCAGTATACTTTTTAAAACGTGTTTAAATTTGAGATCAGAGTATAATCCTCGACTTTTATACAGTGAGATTTTCCCTAAAACCTGAGGATAGACCTAAATCCTATGATCGTAAAATAAATCATTCAAGTAGCGTATGCTACATTGATTACTTCAGTCAGTGACTGACGAAGAATTTATTGCTGTTGGCTTTGACAAACATTTTTTTGAGAAGGGGGTATTTTGACGAGACGCAATACAAAGCGATAAAGTCATGGTGAAGCTTTCCCTGATTGACCATGATTACAATCAGCAATCAGGTATAGTATATTTATAGTCAAGTCGTGACCGATTCTCCATCTCATTAAAACGATCTGTCCTTTTCCGCTTTGAACCTGGCAAGTCCGGTCTCAGGGGACTTAGCCCGGCGCCTTTTTCGCAGGTGCTGATACTGATAAGGAGAATCTGCATTTGGACAAAGGTGTTAAGACAAAGTGACACGAATACCAACAGGGATATATCTTGTTGATCGTGATTCGTGACCGTGCTAAATTATCGTTATATCATGATATTAGAACCAATGTTAGTAAAGTTTACAATCAGATACTGAGTATCTGAATCAGTCCAATTATTTGGTTTAAAAAAGTAACTCGTTGCCTCATTTTATCAGATGTCGCGAGGTGTTCCAGTGTTTTTTGATTGACTGATGTAATAAGCAAAATCTAAACATTCCGATTTGCTCATCTATAATTTGATCAAGTTTCTTGGTTACACAAAAATAAGGGGTTAAAAGCTTCAGCCGTTACAAATAAGCAAATACATGTATGCAACCCGCCCCTAAAGAGAAAACCAAAAAAACTCCTTAAGGTTTTAGCTTGTGAAAAAGTTCAAACGATTTTTCAGTCATTGCCCTGAAAAACTTCGAGGGGGTGATTTGTGTTGGTTGGCCGAATGTGTGTTTTGGCAGGATGCCGCGGTGGCACAATTTTCTCGTAAAAATGCTGATCACAAAAAATTGGGAACGGCAACTTGATTGCTTCTAATTCTTATGTCATCATTAGAAAGGCCACTGCGCAGATTAGCGAGTATGTACTATGAGAATTGAAATCTTGCGTACCATTCCCCTATAATTGAAAACTTTGCAACCGAATCGTCATAACAGAAAAAAACGTATAGTTTTATCAGTATCAGTCTGTTGTTGAACGCATGAGGAAAAAAAAATGCAGCTTCCGTCAACAAAAGTTAGCATGTTTTAACGTGTTTACATAGAAATGTCATGCTAAGCTTATCGGAATCGTAAGCTGATGATAAACCTTTCGTAACCCAAATCCCGCCCGGGCTAACGGAACAAATATACAGATGCTTTGAAAGCAAATCCCGGGTAAGCGTCACCGAGGATGGGGCTCCAGTTCACTGAGATGCAAACAGGCAAACTCGATCGTGTTTTTACCCTAATCCTTCTTCTATTGACGTATAAAGGTAGCTTTTGTGTTCCGCCAGTGCTCTCTGGGTGTATGAAAGACGACACCGCGCTGACATTTTGAGGAAAAGAAGGTTTCAGCGTTACTTTTTGATAAACCTATAAATGGCATATTGAATGTCTTTGCCGTTTTTTTTACATCAAAGAAAAACCGAAGTCAGAAAATACTGGAATACTAACCATGGTTGAGGGCGTATTTTGTTTTTCCAGAAGCCAATAGTCTGTGTGGTGAAGTGCGGATGATGAGAGACACGACTGTACATATATGCAGCAAACCTTACAACATTCATGCGGGTTTTTTTGTATTATACATCTTCAACTTATAAGTGATCGCAGTACTTTTTCGATATAAAAAATTGGTGCGGACAATGGGATAGGCGTTTACGTTGGCGTTTCATCGGGGTTTTGGCGAAAACTCCCTATTAATCAACCCCAAATTGCACCAAAATTGGCGATGGTGCCATGATACAGCTTCTCTCGCAAAGGGTGTGTGTCCCACATTAGCGTCACTTTCACTATAATAGGCCATCTAAGATGCAATATACATCATCTCGAATGACGTCGCCCCCCTGTGCGCTGGGATCTGTCCCAATAATAAGCCATCTCCCCTGACTGCTAAGAAACAAAAAATGCCTTGGAGGATTAAGCATCGTCTTTGATCGGGTGTATAAATATCTTGGAACGTTTCATGGTAGCTATAACTCATAAGATGGGTAATGGCAGAACTTTATTTAGATGACATTAAACTCCCTTCGGCACAAGATTAATCGATTTCGGATAAAACGGCAACAACGAAAGGAATGATATAAACAAAGAATATGATTTTGTCTTTTACTGGAAACAGATTAATGAAAAATGTTTGCGAACTATGCATGTTGACTATGACATTAACCTAAGGTTGTCTATCCATAGGCCGTAATCTTGAAAACTTGTTGTCTTCCCTGTACAACCAACGGGAACGTGCAGTAAGCCAACCAAAGGTTAATTTATTGTGTGGCGTGTCACAAGCTCACTGCACTAGCGACCACGACCGACGGAACAAGGAAAAACACCACCAGCAAACAGTCTGTGGATACGCAGCTTCAACAGTTATCTTTGTGAACCTTCCTTAAGAAGGAACTGCCAAATATGATTCCTTTTGGCCCTTGCCAATTTAGATCCATCGACCACCATGAAGCTGCTACGTGGGGGTCGATGATATCGAGATTTGCCCTGATGACCCTTTTATAAGACAGTATAGAACAAGACTAGCTTAGCCTCTCTGCACCTAGAGACCCTTAAGAATAATTACTTTGTACAAGGCTATATTACCCCGATGAAGCAGGAGTGATGATTCCGGTTGGACGATGGCAATTGCCAGTGCACCGAATGCTATTTCTGAACTGATCCGATATCCTTCTCAGTTCTCCACAAAAAGTGTCCTATTATACTATATAATCATATCAACTGCCTTGGGTGAAGATTTGCTCTGTTTTCAGTATGAATGACAATGAACAAAAACGCTAATGATAATGCCGAAAGTTATATTGATATTTGATAATTTTGGTAAGGAAGACGTTGTGTAACTTGGTTCCGATCGATAAAGGCCGCGGGTCAGTATTGTGATCCTTTACATCATGGGCCATCGTTAATGATGTATATTAATTCAACACAATATATTTGTATTGAATTCGATATTTTGATAGTTACATGAACATAAATAAACTACGTCAAGATGTTGACAATGGACCTTGACAAAAATAGTCCGATATTGCGTTGATTTAATTAATAAACCATTATAGAGTTCGACTTCGTGTCTTTTCTAAATACGAACGTTGCCATGGCCATTTGTTGATATAAGATCCATGGCAACCTGTTAACTGGGACCATGATGACGTCATGATGACGTCGAGGGACCCACAAGGGAAATAACTAAATCGATGGCTTCCGCTAGACGCGTGAGAATGTGAGCTTGGACGGACCCGTATTTCCGTTCTCCGGGTATAAGCAACCTGACCAATCAATTAACTTGACGGAACTCTGCCTGCAAACACGGCTACTCCCATTCGTAATTTGCCGGTTGTGACAACAACAAAATGGCCGCTGGTAGTGTTATGATATAAATCAATAGTTCGGTCGCGTACAGGCATTTCAAGATCAAAGATCACATTCTCTCAAAGCAAAAGATGCCTAGAAGTACAGCCCCAGTGATGGTTTATTTCCAATCACCGCCTGCCTCGATAAAAACTATTCAGCGCTTCACATTGGTTCATTTCCAATCACCAGTACATCCGGCAAGCATCCCCGTTTTGTGAGTCGTCGCTACTTCTGGCTATCGTCGCTACTTTCTGCTGCGCCGCAGGTGCGCCACTCATGTACAAGTCATGTCTAGCGTATAGATTTAGGAGTTGCCCCTAGATTTAGCTGCGTGTCTTTTCAATAAATACCAATCAATGCCAGTACATGTATAGGTTTGCGCGAAGAAGCGCACATTAGCGCAAGTCCTTGTCGATTTTATCGATGAACTCCCAATTTGCTGTGTCTATAGATCGAACACCACTTGACTATCGGTAAGATTTAGAGATGTTGCCCATTTTTTTTACATGACGTACATTCGACCACGTGACGGAACCGCTATAGATCTACGCCGTGGTATCTCCGTGGCGTCGTCGAAGAATTGTCACCGCAGAATTGGCGACAACTCGCAAAACGGGGAACCTTGCCTGACTGATCACCGCCTCGGAAAAACGATTTAGCGCTTTTGATTCTATTCGCTTTAGCCGCAAGAAAAAAATGGACGCGAACGGCGTTGGCCTTTATGTAAGCTTACTGACGTAGTTCTTCTACTTTGATCCTTTTCTGCTTTGCTCTCAAGTAACACTTGATTAGCAATAAAAGCATTTTAGGGCTGTGTCAGTTATCTTCCAGTTTGCTGCCTTTACAATGCAGTTATTGTTTTACGATATAAGTTTTTTAGCCGATACAAGTAGGCGTTTTGCACAAAGCAGACGATGCATTAATTGATCTAAATCTAGTCATGATTATAGTACTCAGTAACTTTAAATGTCAGATTGTGGGTTTTTACTTTACTCGCATCACACATGGGACTATATCAAGGCACTTTATAAGAATCATACGTCCCCGGGCATTACGTCCGGTCTTTGATTTGCATTACAAAACGTTGTTTGAGCTTTTGGCGACAAATAGATGTCACAAGAAACCAGGAAGCCTTTAAAGTCGTTTGTGAAGCCTGTTTGTGATAGTTAAGAAAACTTAGCTAAATACCAAGCGTCAAAGACAAAGTTAGAATATATAGCAGGTAAAGTTGTATCATTTTACAAAATGCTTTTCTCTTCCGCGCGCATAACCTGCTGCCGCGAACATGAAAGCTTTGACACCAAAACGCGAATTCATCGCCTATAGATGTCTGGCGCAGCTGAACGCGATCTCCTGTGACGGCGTTACCATACCAACATTTTCAAGACAAGAATATCTTGTTATACACACTATGTTTTAAATTACAGGATTTTTTGTATTATATTTACGTCCCCATTTCATGTTATCAATATTGTAAACAACTCCAGCTGCCTACACTGCTTCCCGATAGTTTCGTGCTGCCACTACTATAGTTACATTCTTACAGGTTTCTACCGGGTATCTGGACAATAACAACGTCGTATACTGTCAATTTCTCTCACGGATATTTAGACGTCCGAGGTTATACATGTACACCAACTGAATATGGTTTTACCGTCGTAAAGTCCATGAATCAGAGTAGCCTTTATCGTACTAGAAGGGGTGTTTAATTGTGATATTGGCCACGATACAATTTGTGTTATGTGACAATTAACCAATGAAATCAGATACAATCATATATTATTCATCTTGTTTTGGACACACATCCGTGTTTTGGATGACGACGCAGAGCGTCATTCATGCCACAAATGGATGTCTTTCAATTAAAAAGGCTCTTTAACTCCATGCGGTAACTAACTGACATGTTACTTTTTCTCCTTTTTACGAAAACAACAACTTTCCTCTGCAAAAATGTATATAAGTCTCGAGTATCTAATAGAAGCAAAATATGGCTTCTTCTTTTTCATGTCGCAAATGTATTGGCTATTCCAGCGAGTCTGCCCCCGGCTAGCAACTGAACAACAACCCATCACCTCGTCGTCTGGCTCGCTTGTCTATAATTGTGTTCCTAATGTTTCGACAAGAAGGCTGGAGAACTGGTCAGGACAGGCCACCAAATCAGTACAAAATGATGTCGTATCGTCTGCGAGCAAGCGATATTTCTTCTTTGTGCAATCTTCGCGCCACATAAGTAACATTCTATTTCCCCGCCATGAATGTGCAAACAACATTAAACACGGATTGAAATGTCAGGTCAATCTGAATGATTCTTTCTTGTTGTCAACAACTATGTAACCACACTCTCACAGATCGAACGTATGAGAGGCTAGGGAAATTATAACATGTAAGCGGAATAACTCGCGTCAAACATGTTTTACAGTGTATTTCTCTGAAACGAACAACTCCTTCCCCCCACCCGCGAACATCTTGCCTTCCGATACCCACACCTATATGTGAAACCTTCCAAAGATGTCAATACCGGGCGTCAACACTCAATTCTGCAGAAATTACGCAGAGCTTCGCACCATTTGCACGACTTTGAAATCGAATATGTCTATTTGCAGTCTTACCAAAGAGACTTCTCTCCTAAAAAAAGATGGTGCTATCTACAGAAAGTTTCCATGTTGTATAAACACCAAAGAAATACTTAGTTGGGCATGTTCTTTCCATTTCACCATAGGTTTGCCAAGAACACCAGTACAATTAATACAAAGTGCATAAGAAATGTACAGCTGGCAACTGCATATTCTTAAGATTAAACAAGTTCGTGTTTGCAAGGAAATCCTAATGACTTCCGCTGCTAATGTGCAGTGGATCTTGTGACACCAAGTTAAAAGTGTTCCATTAGTGTACCAACGGAAGTTTCCAAGTCTTCTTTCAATGGGCTGTATACCAAGTTGTTAGTGATGTGTTGCGAACGAGAAACACATGCACTGCATGGGGTAACAAGGTTGCATAAGGTTTGGAGATGAACACTGAGAAAAGGAACAATCTGGAAAAATCTTTCATCTAAAGTCAGAACGTGATTTTGTAAATCGCGTAAGGGACGAAAGAGAAGAGCAGGTTAATCTGTCCTAAACAAACTGCACTTTGGGTGACATAAGAGTCTCTGTCTCATGATCGCTTTGAAGACCGTCAATCGCGATGGCATCTTTGTTTTCCGTCTAATCTATCTACATGGACATTTTTTTCACTCTAATGTATACGTAGACGCAAATACAAGACGTTCTTGATGAACAACAACATGCTATGAAGCGTTTTCTCCAAGACCCTTCCCCGCCTAATTGCCAATATCGTTAGAAGACACGTCTCTCTTATCTTTGATGGTATCCACAGCTACAGACGCCAATCTGTGATGTTGTTGGTATACGCTGTCGAGAAGATTTATCAGTATGTAGGAAAAGGCGCCTGCGTTGGGTTGCAGGAGTGAGGGAGTGTGGGCATATTCTTTCAATAAAAAAAGATTGAAAGATTATGATTTTCGGTGTAATAGAAATTCCATGTACCCGTGAAATTTATCGATTCATTAAATTCTGTTTACTCATTAACCTTGTAGGTTTCATTGTTCATTTTATTAAACAAGTCTTTTTATTGGAAAGTTTGACACTCCGATTCAGCCCCAGACAGGTTTTTTTGTAATCATAAATGCACTTTGTGTGATATTGTCAATCTATAGAATATGTGTCGTTATTTTCGCGCCCACGCTATGCACACGTACATAGTGCTAATCAACGCACCCAGATGCACAACACCCGATACGCGTCAATCAACTACTGATTTCAACATTCTCACTTTCCCAATTTACGGGTCCAATTATTGACCTCAAAATTCATACTTTCCAGTTTAACGTCTCCAATTACTGACTTTGAAATTCTTACTTTTCCAGCTTACGTCTCCAACTACTGACTTCAATATTATTAAAATTTAAAGTCACCTCGTCGACTTCTTCACCTTGAATTTATTTTTTCAAAATTTGTCTTTCAGATGGCATTTTCCACACGGTTGAAATCCTTGATACTGCTGGTACCCATCAGTTCCCTGCAATGAGGGATCTAAGCATACGATCTGGGCAGGCGTTCGTCATCGTCTATTCGATAAACAGTGAAGAGTCTTTCCACGAAGCTATGAAAATTTGCAACCTCATCAGTAAAATGAAAGGTAGGTCAAAGCACACGATATGAACAGAGAACGGACATCCAGAGATGCCAAACGCTCCATCCACCAAAATCCACCTAGTTTTTTCTTTTGCATATTAAAGATGGTCCTCCACTCCAGTAAACTTAACACCCGTTCAGCTTTGAATAAGAAAACCCTTTCCGTCGAACGAACAAGGACATCCTACGGTGATTGCAGTTTTGTGGCATCAGCTGCAAGACTGTGGAATCTTCTTCCTCATGAACTTGCCAACACCATTGACTTTCTGCCTTTCAAAAAATCTCTAAAAACATTTCTCTTCAAGGAACATTTCGGGCCAGCGCTTTAACAGTCTCATCACTGAGGAGCGCTATACAAATTCGTGACTCTTATCTTATCTTATCTTATGTCACTGTACTCTCAAATATCGATTAATTGGAAACCTCTATCGCATTCTAAAAAGTTTTTTTGTTTCTTTGTGACAACTGGACGGCAATTTTGCATCAATTCAACATTACAGAGTCAATAAAGTGCACTAGCAATCTAATGCGAATACATGTATTGACAAATAAGAAAAACGAGTCGATCGATTTCTTCATTCGTTCTCCATTTCTGGAAAACAGGACATGGGTTTCTTACTTGGCTTTCCATCGCTCGAGGGAACAGTAATTCAGAAAGCGATTTGTTGTCGGCCCTAATCTCATTTGACCAATATACTGATGGTATCACTCAAGTTGACCGGGGAAAATGATATCATACAAAATCCGCTCCTGGTGGGGTTTCATTATACGTGCCATCCAGACATCGCCGTAAGGAAACACGCACCGGGGTTCTTGCTTTCCTTCAATATGAGATTATCTTCTCTTGGCGACAGTCGCCAAAACTATGATTAGGCCAAAGTGCTATCGATATGCTTCTGACATTTATTCGCGTTGCCGGAGTAATTTACGCAAACCTCCCATTGAGCCCAATTACTTCTTGCCGACGATTATGGCTATCATCGACCAAGCTCTATTTGGATCTCGATATATATAAAATGTGATTATTACGCGTAACAAGCGCCTGGGGGGAAAGACTTAAAGACAGTGGGGAGGATTAAAACAAAACGGCAGTCTCGACTCCGATGCGACTTCATGGGAAGACTCGAGGTTTCGCGAAAAACCGTCTCAGAATCACATACATGTAAATGAGACAAACGAATGGCGGGAAATCATACAAAACACAGGACATGTAATTTTGCCAGTGCTGCCGCATCCTGAGATTCAGGGTTTTTTCACTCCTACATCATAAGGCTGACTCTATTGAAAACCACAGGTATACGTGGATGGTGCTGCAGGCACGGCGACGTTCATTTGAGAACCATGACAAAAAATAACAACTCCAAGGCTATGCACGTCTCCTGATATCACGACAAGACATTATTACCGCTCTGTAATGTAGGAACATGGCTCTTCATTTTCTGCTTTTGTGTCGTCTGCTGAGACCCCCTGGTATTGGGAGAATAGAATACTGATTAGCTGCCTTGACTTCTCATGTTTCCCAAACAGTCTTCTATTTACAGAAGTCAATATGGCTTAAAAAGATTTTTTGTGATTGCCATCATCGGGAATCTGTTTTTCATCATAAATGCTTTTGCGACCGACTTCGCAATAATGTGAAAAGGATAAAAGTCACCCATGAGTTTTGAAAAATGAAGGCATAAACATTATCTCGACTCTTTCAGCATCTTAGTTGCGGTATAGAGAAATGTTGACCCAAACCATCTCGGTTACGGAAGAATAAGCAACTGCATCTTGGTTACTGTACGGAATTGGTGACCAATATCACCTCAGTTACTGTAGTTAATGGTAAGCAACATCATCCTGCAATGGTTGCTGGAAGGGAAGTTGTGACCATTACCACCTTAGTTACTGTATAGGGTATGATAAGCAACAGCACCTTGGTTACTGTAGGAAGTGGTGACCGATATCACCTTGGTAACTAAAGGGAAATGATAAGCAACAGCATCTTAGTTACTGTATGGGAAAGTGGTGACCAAATGGTAAGCACCATCTTTAATGTCGGGAAAGGTAACACTATTAAGCTCCAATCATCGTATGGTAAAGTCGTTAGTACTTCATACTCTGCACGATCGTCATTTTGTGCAGAATATCCACAGGGAACATTACCATCCGATCATTTGCAACGTAAGCTGCTGCTTTTATTTTTTAATTCGGCGCAGAACATAATTATGTGTATCAAAGTGACGTGTAATATAAAGTATATACTAGTAACTGTCTTTTGAACTTTGGGTCAGAATAGTCAGCTACCATTTGCCTCAAATGGAATATTTAAAGGCTCGGCATTTCGGTGTGAAAAAGCCAATCAAGCAAAGTGAATAATTGATAGACCAGTTACCGTCAGGAAGACTTACTGCTTGTCTGGACGTCGGATAATTCAGAGCGCGTGACAATGTTCCCGTTTCAGTATTCAACAAGTTCCCTTCGGGATGCCGCCAATCTCCCGATATAGATGACTTCGTGGACGGCTTACTGACAGAACCCAGACTCAGTCCGAGGCACTTCGCGTAAATGAGACCCGTCCTGATGAAACCATGCTGAGGAAATCAGCAGTAATGTTCGCTTCTCTCCGGCTCTCGCACAAGATATATAGACTCCCATGCAGTCAATTTCGTCATCCTGATCGTCCTTCCTCTATGTTTCCTTTAGGTGAGGAACGAGGCCATGCAGTCCATTGCGTCCGGAGTCTACAGCACAAGAGAGCCGGAGGGGCGAACATTACTCCTAATTTCTTTAGGATGGTCAAAACCAGACGCATCAAAATCAGCAAAATTGGGGAGGGAAATGGTTTTTAAGATTGCTTTTGTGTATAACAATAGTGAATTCACAGCATCCTTATTCTTTTCATTTTAGCTAGTTGTCAATACGAAGACGACATCACTAAATCTGGGGTTAGATTGGCCAAAACGGGAAAAGCTTTCGTGTATCACAAAGGTTATACAAATAAATTTAGATCGGGGATGAAACCTCCGTCCTTGCACCCGCCCCATCACCAGCAACAATTATTGTGAATAATGAAATATTATGAAAAATAGATAAAAAAAGTGTTTTGATGAAGTCTGTTATGTTGTCCCGAACAGTATTATCATGGTCATATTTGCCTCTTCCGCCCAGTTTGATGAATAGCTTCATTCAACATTTAGAGATGATATTTTACATCGTGTTTCTTCCTTCTTAAACGAAGCTAATGTCATGAAGACGCACATAAGCTATAGTTAGACTGACTTCTATCAACCTTTGATTTTAACGACTGACAGCAAAACCCTCCGTTAATGTCGAATCAAAAGAAGAACTCGATAGAATCAAAATCTTTGATGTGAGGTTTGTCGGCTTCGTTTGGAAGTCGATTTCATGCTCGCCCGACAGTAGTTGAATATCAAAGAGAAACCCCAAAAGCTTTACTTTATAGAAAGTGTGTGCGTAGCTTGAAATCTTATATCGAAACGGCAAGACATTTTTTTTCAAAGTTCTGTCGCGCTTTGTGAGAGGTTGCAATATCTGAGTTAAAACATAAAAATATATGCAAAATACGTCATCCTTTCAGTGTCCTCTTCATCTTTTGTCTTCTTGGTTTGTTGATTTTTAACTGGAAACTGTGCAGCTAATTTTGATTTTTAGCTTGTAACTTACAAGAACACCCTCACAGATATCTCCTATAGTTCAAATAAGTGATCTAGAGTGCCCGGTAACTTGATAGATACAGCCCTGGTCAAAACCGATATCTCACACTGTCTTAACCCTTCCCTGCCCTGACCGCACATGAGTACTTGATAAATGCCCCACAATTTTATTCCGAAAAACCTTAATTCATGCTGTTTCTTTCAACGAGGAATTCCGTGTTGCGTGATCTTTTCTGAAAACCAAACGAGTCTATCATGCAAAGTATCCAGAAGCAATTTCTTTCTTTAGGCGCACAATCCGTCCCCGGGGTTCCGTATTGATGACTAGCGGATTGAGTGTCCGATGGGCTTAGTTTAATTAGGGTTTGGTGTGTGTGACCGGCTGATAAAATATTGAAGCTGTCACCTTGTTTCTCCAGCGTAAATACGTGTGTCGTGGACGTTTCCGCTAGAGGCTACAGTACTTGAACTGGCGCCACTTTAACACGTTTTGTAAACACCGTGGGAAGATTCGTCAAATATGGCTGACATGTGCATGCAACGAAATGTCATTTATAGGTGATTTGAGAATTCTGTATCTGTTGAAATATAAGACAACTGGAAGTCCCATCCCAATATCTTTGTAAGATAAGATGTCCAATTTGCGAGATTGTGGAGTTATTGCGGAATTTCCTGACATGCTTGCACAAATATTATTAGAATAAAAAGGTGACATGCGGACTCTGTTGCTTTTGATATCTTACAACTTGAAGTCCCTTCCAAACATTTTCTCTTAAAATGATACATCGCTTGGCCCAAAAAAGTGCACTGAAGTTTAAGGAGCAAACACTCTTACAGAAATTATTTTTGAGCCGAAGAGCATAGGTCACTATATAGAAAGCCAAGAGTATCGGTGTTATTGTCAAATATTGCTCTGCAATATCATTAAAAGGTTTCATAAGGACTCTATCCTTTTGAAATATTATAACAGGAAATCCCTTCCCAATTTCCTGAGTAGAGTATTAAGAGGTCGCAGGAAGGGCAGTGCGAGTCAGGGTATATCTGGGGTCGCGTTCGTTCATAGGTTACCAAGGAGATTTAGATGTATCATACCACAGGTGCCTTGATATCCCCATATATAGTCACCTCCATTCGTGCAGATAATGCCATACGACACGGCCACGCACTTAATCAAATTAAGGAGTCACACCATCTGCTTTCGAGGATGCCTGATGCAGACGGGGTGCAACCACCATCACTGCGTCAACTTGAACGCCATAGCGCTTCGGATGGCGGGCTAGCTATAACATCCACAGTTGCACGAGGAATGGCTTGTCACTACCAGATCACCAGATCCAGTCAACCCTGGCCCTTTCCCTGGTGCATGTCTGCAGGAACTAAACCTGCAACCGAGCCGTCCAAAATAAGACCATGATCACAAATTAATTGAAATAGAAGCTGCTGAGTCTCACTCACTCAGCAACCATCAGTATCACACAATCTCGTTATCTGAAAAGTTCCACCACTGATGCGCCTCCCATTCAAATCCGTTGTCTATGGAAACCGGTGAGCCTTCTCGAAAATAGATTCTATCGGTAAATCTTCCCCGGTGATTGACATCGGATAACATCGCCTGAAATAGCTGCTGACGCTGGCGTGATAGGCTACGCAGTCTCTCACAGATCATTCAGGGGAAAAATTCTGACGTCAATTTATGAGCCAAAGCAGGGACATGGTCTCTTTCCGAGAAGCAAGAAAGCTTATCAGGTTTTTCTCATTCAACTGCTTTGTGAATATTTGAATCCCGTCACTTTCTCGGGAGATCGTGAGACAACTGATAGGCACGATCAGAAAAATGCGATGACGTATAAAATATCGAAGTCGCAGGTTATTTGTGCCTGCAATGGCAACATGGCCAAAGAAAATTAACAAATCTATTGCAAAATGTAATTCCATAAAAAAAGGAAGAACATGTATCGGAGGAAAACATGAGTATCCTATGTGCATATCAAAAACTCATTGAGAAAATGACATCTAAAAAAAAGGTCACATAATCTTTTTGGAGGAAATGCAAGCCTCAGTCGCTTTTTCATGTTCAATGAACATGGTTAGTCATAATTGACGATGTTGTCAAGACTGTTTTGCTGATCGGAGACAACATTTCCAAGAAATCTTTATTATCTATCGCAGCCCGTTTGATCCGCTTCAACGATACAGGACTGCATGGTAGCTGATGTTGTTTCCAGTCACCGGGTAATTTCCTCGAGCGAAATTGACTCGAATGTTTTCCCTTCATATCCTTGAGAAAGGAGGAGACTTTAGGACTGGTGTTCAACGCCGGAAAGTCGGCATGGTTCCCTTGTGATTTGTTTAATTCTGAATAATGCAACGGCAAAGGCAGGACAGAGATCATCTTGTCAAACAAGGCTCCGAGATCGCGAAGTGAGGTGGGGATTGAACTTGCTGCATTGGGTAAGATGAACGGAGAGCTTTTGAATAACGATCGGAAGTAGAATTGACAGCTTGGAGAAAGTTAGTGAAAGAGAAGAAACTACCCCAGCGAATTTCGCACATGACTTATCAACATTACGATATTTGGAGCCAAGAAAATTGGCAGTATGACTGTTTGCCAAACGGAATGAATTGAGCTAACACCCATCATTTCCATGGTTACTTTCGTGTGCATCACTTGGTGTCAACACGGTACAAGCAATCTCCGTAATGGAAAAAGTGATTGTTTGGCTGAGAACGAGCCTTGGTAATTGACAGGAGTACAGCTGAAACCTTATCCAATATATAATATTGTAATTATAGTACGTCTGACGTAAAACAAACGTGTTGCTACATTGCGCATGTCCTTTCCTCCTCCTCCTCCTCCTCCTCCTCCTCCTCCTCCTCCTCCTTCTTCCTCTTCTTCTTCACGGTTTCTTGTTCTGCTTCGATCTTTTTTCTTCTTCTTTCGGCTTCGTCTTTGCATGTTCTACTTCACTGTTCTGTCGACTTGATTCGAAAAAGTCACAAAAAGCCTTTATTCGACACTGACATGGCCACTAACGGTTAGCCTTAGGTTTGTCGTTTTGCTTGCCATTTTGCTTCTATTACACGTCAGAGAATAATGCAACAGCAAATGAGCTTATAGAGTGTGATTGGAGAACTGCTTAACCCACGAGATATCAGGATAACAAACATAATCAAATTTGTATCACACTCTGACATTCATATTGTTTTCTTTTCTATCGTTGTAGACGGAGAAACCGTACCCATGGTGCTTGTTGGAAACAAGGCGGATCTGGTCAACCAGCGAAAGGTTGCCAAAGATTACGCGGGGAAATACGCCAGCGAAGTGCTCAGTTGTGCTCACGTGGAAACAAGTGCCAAGTTTAACATTAATGTCGGTACGCTCTTCACGGAACTTTTGACCAAGGCTTTAAACATTGTGGAGAAAAAGGATTCGAGCGAGAAGAGCAAGTTCCGGCGGTCGTTCAAAGGACTGAACAACAGTTTAAAGATTCCGCGGCGGTTCAGTATGAAGAGGCATTCCGCAGACGGCGGGACCCGGACGGAGCCCGTACAGAAACCCCCAAGCGGAAAATGCGTCGCTTTGTAGATTTTGTGCCGTGATAGTGAAAAACTCTTCGGACTGGCTAGTGTTGTCGAACTGGTCCAGTTTTGTAGTTACGACAAATATTGTGATATGCTTTTGTATGCATTCTTCAGTCGATGCATTGTACAAATGTACATAGTATATATAGGGGGCTACATGGATTTGGTTGACCCTAAGCGAGAGGAACGGAACCTTGGCGGCATTGATTATCAATTATCAATTGAATTGAAAGCTATCCATCACTTTTTCGCATTCTTCTCTCCGCATGGTCCAAGGCTGGAAAGCAATCATAAACCCCCTCTCTGATTGATTGATTGATTGGTAGTCACGGGAGATGAACGTTGGAGATTATCGATTGGAGTGACCAGAATGACGAAATGAGATTGTGACAATGGGATTTCCTTCAACCATTTATTGTATGATTTAGGAGGGCTTGTCTTTAGCCGGATACTTAATGGGGTGGGAATCATGTTCATCTTGTACGAGTCATGCGTACTTTGACCATCCCTTTGGACTGACCAACGCTGTCATTTTATAGGGTTCACCACGGACATCTGAAGGGGCAAATAAATTTGTGATGGACCATTGACTCATGGCGCTCCGATGTGGTCACGAAGGTATGTAAGATACGCTACTTGCCTTATGAAAAGAAAATATTATATATTTGTAAATACGCTGGGATGAGGTTTACTGCATGGTCGAGTGATGTAATGAAATGATTTCAGTGACTTAGATATTGTTAGTTACAGTACAATACGACAAACAACAATTTCGTGCGTGAGACAATTCTTTGGTGTTTATCTTTGGGTTCCCACTGCGTACCGTCGAACCGTCGTCCATAGCCATAAGACCAGCTTTCCACAGCGATCGAGGTATTTTTATGGTATCGGCGATTTCGTTGGTCTCGTCGACCAGGCCGGTTTTTGAGTTCCTATATTATTATGGTAAACTCAAAAATAGGAAAACGCCAATATTATACCCTTAAAAGATTGGCTGGAGAGGAGCGTCGCTCTTACGACGTTTTCGGAAAACCTACTGATGTGTCTGAGAAGATAGGCTAAGTTAAGTATACTGTGTTTTCTGGTCGTTTGTGGAATGTGGTCGTTTCGTGTGGTGTTTAGTTAATGATTAAGTTGACATTTTTGAATGGTACATGTTAAAGTAACCGTTATGAGTGTGGTGCCCAGTCATTGACACTGGGTCATTTTTCGGACATGTATTAGTTTATAGCTTGAAGAAACCATGAAGGAACAATCATGGACTGAGGTATTGGTTGAAATTCGGTTTGGGGATTTAATTCCGGTACTATGCAGATACCAGTTAGGTACATGTTTTTAACCAGTCCTTCAAAGATTTATAATATCCAGTCTTACTAATTTGATTCGCTGCAGAGCCCCTGGTTCAGCCAAGGGCAATTTTAAACTAAACTTTAAATTGATCGTTTTTAGTCAAATGCAATGTATAGTTGCAGAATTGAATTGAAAAACTGGAAGAAAACGTGAACCGATGCGACACCCTCACCTTTGAACAATGTTCCCTTTCACCCGAAGATTCACTATCAAATGTACACGTACGTCTATGACAATACTGGAAACGCTTTTAGTTTGGCTAAAAATTGATAAAAACCCTGTTAATCTGCCGGAATGTTGTGGATAAATTGTTTATCAGTCTGGTTGTCATGGCCATTGCCTATGGACGAAAGGCTATTGTCATAACGCCTTGGCGGAAATAAAGCCCGGTATATGAGTCCCATCCAGGGGTTTAAAGGTAAATCGAGAATGAAAAAAGCACAACTTTAATGGTCTTCCTGTAATATATACATTGATATACAATAATTATAGATGGTTTGATATACAATATCATATACAGTGACTACTATCGTAATCCTATTGTAGATTATTGTGTTTAAGTTGCGGATATCTCCATATCATTTTGTCAATGCGTGTATTTCCATCAACTTTTAATCACCATTGGTGTAGAGTCATGTTCCTTTGGCGGTGTTTTTGCCCGTTTACCATACCCATGCTTTATGGCTTAATCTTTTTAGAGCGTTACCCGCTGCGTATCCGCCGCTGAGCCAAAACTACCTCTGGCCCCAAGCGATTACTTTATATTGTACATATAAATCAAATAACCCGCCAGAAGCGGAGACATCATCAAAAGACACAAACCGCACCAGCGCGTAATTATTTGCCGCTGATGGGGCCAAAAGTAGATTTCCATGACACTTGGCCTTGGTGGGAAACGCACTATGGTGGAATCATGCCTCATGCATGTGTCATCACCGTACAATTCATCAATGATACGGGCAAAGGATACGAAAACTTTGGTTGCAGGCTGACAGAATACCAGCGTCTAAATTAGGCCTAATAATATGTACTAGTATGTGTAATACGTTAATTTGTAAATTCTAAGGACTTTTAGAGGTAGCTGTTTTCTCCACAAAGCTATCATAAATTTCAAAACAGAACTAGTACTGGGCGATTGTAAATACAAATGTACATTCGTTGTATATATTGATTTGTTTCCAGTAAATTTGCTTATGAAATTTGTGTTTTGTACACACGTGAAAATATCAATAAAGATAAAATACAGATAACATAAAGTTGTTGTTTTTTGTAAATTATGTTTTGACAACTCTCTTTATGTCTCACAGACCTCATGACCTACAGGATCCTGACTTCAAGAGTCTAGTATCTGAAATAAAGAAGTCTCGCCAGAGTAACCAGTCAGGCGGCAAAGATCTTCGAACAGCCGATCGTTATTATAACCCCTACGACACAGCTTACAAGACAAACTGCAGGAGACCATCCTCACATATACTAGAGGTTTTCAAAAAACATGAACTCCGCCTCTC
This sequence comes from Lineus longissimus, assembly GCF_910592395.1. Lineage (NCBI taxonomy): Eukaryota > Metazoa > Nemertea > Pilidiophora > Heteronemertea > Lineidae > Lineus > Lineus longissimus. The sequence continues at coordinate 9,238,615 of NC_088309.1, forward strand.
GATATTTTCGTATATGACGCAAACCGAATCTCAGGACGAGTGGAGACTGACGCATGTTGTTCGGCTGGCGTTAACGCCCAACCGGCGTTGTGTGTCTATCCATCTTTCACTCGAAAGGAGAAGACTTTTGGATCGACGTACACCGCCAGTATAGGTCGGCATGGTTAAGGGTAAACTGAGATTCAAGTTTGAAGTCCGATAGTGCCAATAGTGAACAGAAGCTCTCGATTATCATAAAAAAACACGATGGAGACACAATTTCTTCGGGTGGAATGACCTGCAGAGTGTGGATGACATTTTAAGATCCACCGCCGCTGAAACCATACAGCTTCCGATGGCTGTAAGTTGGCACCAATATTAGATTTAGAGCTCGTTATCGGGTGAATAAATCCAAGACATCTAATTTTCTAAAGATCAAGGTCGAATAGACCCCACCGCCTTGCTACTTTAGAACACGTTTGTGGGTGTTGAGGGAGTAAAGGTATACAGTTTTTGCTTATAAAATCTCGTTTTCATCAAGATTCAATAATGACTATAGTCCATTCGGAAATGTAAGTGGAAGGTTTGACGCGGGAAAGATGCGGGAAGGATGCGGGAATGCAGCGGGATCGAGACAGAGAGCCGGTGCATGGATCGGTTCGGTGGCCCATCCGCATAAGATATGTGGTTGAGTGTCGTGGAAAGGCACTCTCATAACAAGCAAGAGCAGCCCCTGACACTCATCGGATGAAAGACGTTGTTTCATACCGTCCATCCCATCAAGATAAAACGTCTTTTGTGCAAAAACGTCCTGTCCTGGGAACTCCAATCAACAATCACCATTTGGGCAGGAAGGAATGTGATTATCCGAGTAATAGTATAGATCGAAATCTATCGTTTTTGCCTACTCGATTTCATCATTTACCATTCAATCTTTCTAGAGGATGGCCCCCTTTCACTATTACCTTCGAGAAGGACTTGCCTTCACCCCATTTTATTCACATATATCCAGGACCCCGATGCTCCTCTCCAGCGCCGGGAACTAGTACCATCTTCAAAGCAGCTATCTCTGTCACTATTGTCAAGCGCTAGATTTAGCCACTGCAAGCATCTTTACTTTCTATTCCCATTGCCAGGCTATCCATTACAAAATTGAAATTCGTCTGCTTAATTGAAAGTCGTCTGCTCATTGTAGACTTGGCTTCCGCCTCTAGCGAGTTGGCATTATATTTGCAAAGGGAGCCTGCTTTGATTCGTTGGAAGGAGATAAAGAACTTTATAAGTGCATGTTCCCCCGAATTTATATTCAATATTATATTTTGTTGCTAAAGACGCCTCAGAAACGCCAAGATTTAATGTGAAGGTTCATCGATTGCTAAAATAAAAACATCCTGAACTTATCTCACCGTTGGGCGTTTTTTTGAAGTTGCCATCACCAAGATTTTGCCAAGTTCAAGCGTTTAGTGCTAATTTTGAGGAAACGAGTAACAATAACATGTTTTGTAAAAATAATGTACAGAAAATTAAAATATATGTCCTTAGCATCAAATCTATTTATCTGAGGTAGATCGTGGGTTGGTCTTGTAAATAAATATCTATGATTAAAAGTTGGTAAGTTTTCGGCGATATCTATCGTTCTGTTCACGGACATTGCCCGATCCTGGTTGTGACTTTGTCCTTAAAAGACCAATTTGAGACAATTGGAAAATTCAACTATATGGAATCTCCTAACGCCGCAGGGCTTCGTGTAAATATGAGTTGTTATAACAATCTTTCGCAACAGCCCATCCCTTTATACTAGTATGCTAAAGCGGTACAAAGCAGAGTTTGACAGATCAGAAATACTTCTATAGGCACAAACACGTCAGTGTGATGACACCCAATATTGGAAAAATCTTGTCAATAACCTTTTGAAAAACGTCTCCAACGATCTGGTTTCAAAAGCAGGCCATGGTACATGTCAGGAACAGGAACCCAAGTCTCCGCCTACACTGATCCATCTACTGAGCTCTCTCGCGACAGGTTACGGATTTGATCTACCATGTGTTGACGTCTGTCAACGTTGAGCGAGTAATGGTACAATTACGAACAGATTAAAAACCAGTTCAGCTGTCACTGCCTCTGTGTGGCGAGTCCATCCTTACCACTTAGTGTCCGTTTCAATGCCTACTTTCTGTCATAGTTCTCAAAGGCTTTCTTCTCAACTGGATTTGGCACTGGCAGGCCAAAGCACAGATGGTTGTGACATTGTCTTCATTCTATACTTCATTGGGTGTAACAAAAAACGTTTGTCTGAAAGAGCGGAGCATGTCGAAGAAATGCTTTTGATCTGATGTCATTGGTCTCTATAGCCATACAACATAATCCATCACCGAATGAATAGTAGAGTAAGACACTTTCTATGAGGGTTACTGTCACAGCCTCCTGCTCGAGGAGTCGTCCTGTCACAACCTAGGTGCCTCTTCCAGCTGGTTAAAACTGTATACAAGTGCGTCGTGAGAAGACCCAGCTATGCTGACAGTAACAACATTCGAGCAGACAAATTCCTTGTTGTTGTGGGGTGTACGAGTGCACATTTGAATGCTGATGGAGTATAGCGGATTTGCATTTGTAAACTGTGTGGTTAAACCGATTTTCAATTCTTGAGACATTTTGATTCCTTCAGTCGGTTTTGAATCCCCATTTTTCCCCCTCTTTATGCTCAGTATCAATAGGCCTGGATGACTTTACTCAGCCACCTGGTAATTGATTCTCCATGGTGTCCGCCTTCTTCAGCTGATTTTTACTTTGAACACAGGATAGGCCCAACTTTGATGGAGACACACTTGATGAATGCAAGTGAACGAAAAAAGACAATAATTATACGTTATCAGCATCATATGTATTCATTTAAATCATACATTTCAAAACAAGGTTTAATCCCCGCTACAAACCCTTGATCCAAATCCCTCAGCATAAAACTCAATACGTGTACATTACAGTATAAAATCTACTCTATGCACAACCAATGAAAAAGAGCAGTGTTAGCCCGAGTTCACCCTGTCCCTCTGGTGTTTCAGAACTACAAATTTTCTCTCAAGATCTGGCACTCGAAAAACAAGAAAAATATGAAAACAAATACTCTGGTACTTTAAAGCATGCTTCAATGACTTTGCATCAAAATCGCACAACAGGTATATGAAATTTTACTTAAAAATACAGAGATATCAATATGTCTACAAAGCAGATACAATGTAAATCCTGGTACAGAGTTATAGGAGTCCAATAATTCAGACCAGCATTACTCCATGTTATTTGTGAGTGCGTTTTCACAGAGGGAATAGAGCCTTGGATTCTGTATTTTGTATTGGGCAACATTGTCCAGTAACCATTCCCTGGAGACGACCTCTGCTGAGAACTTTTGCTTCAATCCTGCAAGTAGAAGGCAATTCGATGGCTATAACTTTTAACATAGGTGAAAGTGATTGCTGCCGTCTGCCTTTCAACTGAATGAAATAAAACTTCTGATCCTATGAAGTTGCTTCAAAATCTCCTAGTTTAAAATGAGTAAAGGAAAAGAAGAAGGATTAAGCATAACGGGACTGAATTTACCAAAACTTAAGATTATCATTGAAAGTGCCTCAAATATCGAACAGCAAATGGAAGTCGTAAGCAGTTGCCCCATGTATGTCCTTTACTGTAGAGCCTCTCAAGAATAAACAACTGCCAGACGATTCACCAGGAATTGATGATGAGGACCAAGATTTCGTTAGCCTCATAGCATAATTGCCTAACTCATATTAATTTTGAAGGTTTTGAGAAAAATTAAAGAACCATTTTTTTAGACAACGCTTAGGAAATTTTTATTCGAACTTTAACAAAAACTTATAACAGATGTCTCAACATTTTTAAAACCATAAAATAAGTAAACAATGCTTGAATAACACAGAAAAGTGACATGGACATAAAATTTTCACATTTTGGCCAAAATATGACTCAGGCAATTATGCTATGAGGCTAACGATTTGATAGTAAGTAGTTTACAAGGAAAAGTCTCCACAAAATGGCAAGCAAAACTACTCACTGTCATAATAGCTCTGTTCCTTGAGCGTCCTATCCGGTTCAGCAATAATAAAGCACCTAGGGTTATCCGTGAACTCTTTGGGATGGTTTACCAGTTTAGCACCTAACATCAATATCAACAGTTTGGTATCACCTGCAAACAATTAAAGACAAGAATAATTCTTGTGGTGCCAGGTTTTTTTCCTGCTGCTTTTTCTCTTGTTCCACAGTGAGAATCCACGGATGTAATTCACCCAGCAGTTGGGTTGTGATGAGCCAATTCTTGGTCTAGAGGTATACTTGTGTGACTCCATAGCCATAGTTGCTACTATAGAAATTCGACCACCACAAGAGTGATCTTCCTAATGCAGTGAATTCTCAGCTGCCAATTGTCAATGCGTGTCTAATTCATTGCTCCAAGCAGAACATAGTTAACATAGTGTTCATTTGAAAACTAATTTTGCCTAAAAGAACAAGTGAGACACAACATGGGACCTCTCCCCTTTATACCTGATGAAAGGGTAAAGATTAGAAGACAAAATGATTTATAAACCTACTAATAGGCATGCCAGTGAACTGGCCATGGCAGTAGATTTCAAATCTGTCCAGGAGAAGTCTTTTTGCATTCCTCGCTCGGAATGGGCCGTTGTGATTGGGACCATTGACAGTGTCTCCGTGGATCTCAAAATCATCCTAAAATGAAAAGAGGCAATCTTTAAATAACAGGCTAAATCTGCTACAGAAAAAGACTGTTGACCAAGCGGCGTGGGAGTGCTAGCCCATTGCCGAGCCTTGTCCAATTAACAATCAATCCAGTAACAAGCTAAGAGGAGTCCACAGGCCCACCAAGAATCTAAGGAATTGAACACACCTCCGGTAGACAGACTCCTTGCTGTACCGACTCAATCATCCAGTTCAATGAAACCACCCAACATCTTCCCGCTATTCCAAGGAAGTATTTCAAGGTACGTTCGCACACACAGGGTTGGCCTGAAAAAAGCACAAATAGATGTAATTAACTTATGATGAATTTTTATCATAAAGCATTATTTTGCCAACAAACAGAACCGAAGTTTGGTTGGGCAATAAAAAGATACCTTCACTCCAACAGTTTGGTTAGCACATTGCCAAGACAGAAGACTTGAAATCTTCTGTCTTTTATAATTTGTTACATGTGGCTATACATGTACATACAAAGGTCACTTAACTTTCAACCAATCAAAGTTTTTTGGTGGTCTAGCTTTACTCAATACTTGTTGGGGAGAAAGACAAGGTCATTTGGCCTACCTTCGACTGTCTGGACAACAACGTGGGTAGTTTTTTCAGAGAACTTGGATGAATAGATGAAACCAAAGGATTCGATAAAGTTGGTCATCACATCCTGGAAAACAATTGAGTGGATAGTTAATATGCTTTAAAATCATAAAAATGTTTTAATCATTAATGGCAACTCAAGACAACCAGCCATGACTTTATTGATTCCATTAGGTTCACATTTCTACATCAAAATCAGCCACTAAACCAGTCACAGCATAGGCATTACTCACCTTCATAGTCTGGTTGAGTCCAGACACCACAAAGGTTCGTCCCCTCCTCATGGGTAGAGGTGCACGAGCTGGGGAAGACACTGACATAGAAACAGCACCTGCCTGCTGCTTCTCAACCATTTGCTCCATCAACTGTCTCACTTGAGGAGAGCTCCGTGGACTCTCCCGTGGCATGCTTGCAACTCGTTTCCTGTGACCATCAACATCATCTAGTCCTTCACCTCCAGCTTCAGCCTTCCTCTTAAGTTGATTTTCCTTATCTACCAGTATGCCAGAGGTCTTCTCCAAAGATTTCGGAGTTATCACCTGCTTCACAGATTTTGGAGTTGTCGTCTGCTTCACAGATGTTGGCGTCTGCTTTACAGATGTTGGTGTCTGCTTTACAGTTGTCATCTGCTTCACAGGTGTGGTCAATGTCTGCATTACAGATATCGGAGTTGCCCTTTGCCTAGTATAAAAGTCAGGCGTCTGCTTCACAGATTTCGGAGTTGTACACTCAGACTGAACACCTCGTTGAGTATGCGGTGATTGCAAATTTTGCTTGACATTCACTGACCTGTGCTTAGGAGACAGAGGTTTAATAGCATCTTCCCCTTTGATTTCTACGACAGAAGACTGAGAGTCATATTTCTCTGATGATCCAACTTTTGGGGAATGCCTGCCTGTGAAATTCTCAACACAAGGAGACTGTCTTCCAGAGGACTTTGGAACACTATTCGGGGCTGGTCTGCGTGAATTGTTCCTGGTATCAGTTTTGGCCAAGGGTGAAATCTCCAGGCCTACAGACCCAACACTGTTGAGACCAAACCGAGATGGAGACTGATCCTCATCATCACAACACTTTTGTTCTGAGTGCCGAATATTTTGATTTTTCTCATAACCACTATCCCCTAAGTGCACATCACTAGCCAGAGATGATTCTGCTCTATTTACATTTGTCTTAACATATGGCACTGCTGAGAGGGATTTCAGCAAATGTTGCGAACCGAGGTCATAAGTTTTATAAACCACAGGACTCATTTCTAATGTCGTCTGCCTCAGCCTCTTTGGTACATGTCCACCAGCATCACTCAAACTCGAATTGTCACAATCCTGTTCATCCTCATTCCACATATCATCGGCATCCAGGATCACTTCGTCATTTGGAAATTGATCCCCACAACCTTTTCTTTTTACACCAATACCTTTCGTGCCACATCTACCATTTTGTCTATCAAATCCTTTTTCTCCCTCTTTTTCTTTGTCTGTGATCTTAATTGAATCTCTCCGCACTGTTGGAACACTTTCAGACGGCTCCTGAGTTTCTGCTGAACTGGACACTGATTCTAACATTGTCTTTCTACTAACTCCCAATAACCTATCTTTCGTTTGACTCTGACTCAATGCGACTTCATGCTTATCCACATTTTCTACAGAATCTGGGATCACGCAAGGAGAACCAAACTGAGACGACAATCTCCGAGAACTCTGAGATACTGCCGAGGTCGGTTTTGGAAAGTTTCCATCCTTTTCTTTGTTATCACTTTTCTTGAGACCAGGCATCAAAGCAGAACCTTTACTACACTCATCTTCGACATCATCTGATGTCCTCTTAGGTAGTTTCAGCCCACCTCGACCCGACTGGGACTGTCCCCCACTTGACCCCAACCGTCTCTGGCTACACAGTTCTGTACCCAGATTAGGTAACTTCTGATGTATTCCCTGGGAATGATCATTTTGAGTCCCGTGCTTACCAAAGCCAAGAGTCTCCCAACTCTGAATTGGCAACTTTTGCGAATCTTTCTCCTTCTGGATGAAATTTTCGAAATCGTCGTCAGAACTGCTGTTGTCAGAAACACATCGGATCCTTCGTCGAATTTTCTTTTGCGGTGTCTCCAGAATTACAATATCGTTATCACTACACTGATCGGAGTCATCAGTTTTCATGTTTTTGGAGACATTCTGTGATGTCTTTGTCCTCGATTTGACAGGGGTTTTCTTGTTGTCCTTGTGTTTATCTGGCGTCCTCCTCGTCCTATATTTACTGAGAACCTGCAGGTGCTCAGTCAAGCTTGGATTCAATGATGCCTTAGTCCTTGAGGTGTTGGGGGAAGGTGGTGATGGGGGTGGTGTTGGCCCATCAAATATGTCTTCATCGCTGTCAGCATCCAATTGGTCCTCATCAGGATCTGACAAACAAAGGAAATAGGTCAAGAGAATTGATTATGATATGAGAATGCTACATCCAAATTCAGAACTCTTGAAGAAAGATGATGTCACCATTTGAATAAACAAGGTGAATATTTCAATGATTTACATAGTGTGAAAATGAACCTAAACTCAGTATATGCCTACTGTCATGTCAGTTATTTCAGAATCTGTGAATGAGAATCAAATCGGTGTGTATCTTTCTCGTCTGCTTACCATCAGCATCAATCCTCTCACTCGACATGTCATTCATCAGAGCCCTCTTTGCCTCCATCTGTGCTTTGATCTCAGCCATTTCTGCCTCCAATTCTTCTCTCATCTGCAAGCACAATAAACAAGTCATATTGACAATCGATCGTTGGTTTTCAGCCACTTTAATTCATAGCCAAGAGGTTAAATTTCCTATTGATTTTGTATAAGTATTCAGTGGATGAAGAATGTGATAATGGAGACAAACCTGTGTTGGCAAAATCTCACTTGATGTTGTTGTGTTCATGGTGCGACAACTTCCCTGCGTGCTTACAGCGTCTGAGGAGAGGGAAAGGAGAGAAATATCAGGCAAGAATAGACACAAGTCCATTAATGACTGGGGACAGTGCTTGTTCTGCACTTTGTACTTCCACCAAGGAGTAGGAATGGGTTGACTCAACTTGTCACCATAAAGTGTATATAAAGTGATGTCTTGGTAACTATGTTTTCATTGTTCTATTCAGCTTACCAGGGATATTTTCATCACCGGAGTCAGCTGAGCAGGGGGCACTGTCAGCAGTTAGGTTGTCATCATCGTCATCACTTTCGACACTTGGAGCTGGTTCAACTTTTACCACCTCACAGTCTTGACTGCTGGAATCTGCCAAAAAAGAACTAACAGTCAAGATTAGGGGTCAACCCACCCTGGGATTAAACTTCTTAATGCAACAGCATGCCACCACTCGGACTCGGAGGGACAGATATTCCATCAATTCTGGTGTGGTTAGAGTATGGTAGTACATTTAGTCTTTTGTCAATCTCAATTCCTAGAAGGCTTTCAGACCATCCTTCGACTCAACAACTGACCAGGCCTGAAGAAAAACAATAAAGAACACTTACCAACAGTCTCATCCTTGATGTGTTTCAGCAGGACCTCAGGAATTGTGTCGTAGTAGTTTTGGTAGACCCTCGCTACTGCCTCATCTGTATTGAGGTAAGAATAATCCTTCTCAGAATCACTCTGGTCATCTTTTAAAAGTTTCTTAATCTTCCTGGTTCGGTCACTCTCCAAGTTTTTTTGCCCTTTCTGCGAGTTCGTCTGCTCACTCATAGAGGACGTCTGCTCTTTTTCCGAGGTCGACTGCTCTACATTCAGCGTTTTCTGCTTGTCATTCAAAGTCCTTTGCTCTTTGCTTGCCCTACCCTTTTCCAGACAACCAGAGGATGCCTTCCGAAGCTGAGAATCTTCATGCTTTGGAGATTTCCTCCTAGTTTTAGACTCATTATCATCCTCTGAGGAATGGTCAACTAAATCACATCTCATGGAACTGGTGTTTTTTATTGACTTGGTAATTTTCAATCCTCTTTTTTTAAATGACCTCGACTGTAACAATGGAGTTTTTGGAATAAGATCATCATTGTCGCTACTCATCTCATTTTCATTCGCTAATTTTGGGTCTGCTTCAGAGAGATCTGATCCAACGATCTCATCATTTTGGACATCAACACTTAGTGTGTTAAGAGCCTTTTCACCACCATCATCACTATTAACCTCATTCATATCAGCAAAGTTTGACTCGTAGTCCTGGACAGAGCACTTCACTGCAACATCAGCAGGTTTGTTAGCACCATCTGGTCTCACATCGTCCCTTCCTAACCTGATACCAATGCCACCTGAGTCAGGAATTTCACCTCCGTCCGATTTCAAAACTAACTTCTTTTCTGAATTCTTCTTGTGAGAGTTTACATCATCAACGCTTTTCACATCAATACACCTCTCATCTTCAGATTCATTTAACCTAATATTTGCTGATGGCAGGCTTGGCAGAAGGTCGAGGTCATCCTCAACATCGGAGTCTTCTTCATTGAAATATGGCATAATCTTGAGAGGACCCTCGACTATGTCGTCCATTTCTTCCTGTTCTACTGAATTCTTACAACTCCCGTCATCATCAAATTTGGGACGTTTGTCCCCTTCCTGTTGTTTGGAATTTTGACAGCTCCCAACATCTTCCAATTCAGGACATTCTTGGACTTGAGGCGACTCTGAAGGTTGTTTTGTATGCTCTTCTACCTGGTCTTCATTCTGAACCTCTTTCAAGAATCGAGCGTAAGACTCAACGACTACATGTCCATTTTCTAAGTCACCATTCTTAACAACGTCAGCTTCACTCACTTTTGCATCGCGGGACTTGCAACCTCTCTTTTTGAAAAGTCTCTGTTTACCTTCTACAGGAGCTTGAGGAGTGTCCCTCAACATACAACTTTCCTCTTTCTCCTCACTTTCTTTACCTTCTGCTGCAACTACAGTAAGTTTTGCAGAAGATTCTCTGTTATCGTCTGCCTGTTTGGATGAAACGTCTGCATCCCCTGGAGGATCACTGGACCTTTTCTTACCGCGACGTGACAAACGGCTCCTCTTATCAGGCTTACCAGTATTGTCTACAGGAGACTTGTCATGATCGTTTATAAGCAAGGCGTCCAATTTGATGGGCTGTGTTGTGGAATAGGAAGCAGACGGAGTAGCTGGGACGATTTCTCCAGTAGTGTTTACATCTGAGTTCCCACTCTGGCTTCTAGAACTAGACAAAGACTGGCTTTTAGAACTAGAAGAGGACAAAGGCAGTTCCTGTTCTTCCTTACTGGCTCCGTTACCCCTTGATCCAAACCTTTCCAGAGATTCCTCCAAACAAGCATCTTTACCAATCTGCCCTGACATTTCATGCCTTGAACTTTTAGCACTATCAGAAACATGCGTCAGACCCTGCAGACCTGAGTTACTTTCAGGAACTGTCTGTTCTGTTGCACCATCCACATCCTGCACACCACAGGTATCAGAAGCCGACGTCTGCTGTGTTCTTTCCTCAACTGGTACATTGTCAGCTTCCTCATAGATTTCTCGTAGACACTCTCCAAGTGACTGTCCAACATGAAATAGGCTGTTGGGCTCATTTATAGCAGGGCAGGATTTCTCAGTCAATCTAAAGGGTGAAGTATCCAATGAAAATGTCTTTCGTTTCGGCTTTCTGAAGACAATTTCATCATCAGAATCTGACCAAGAAAGTACAGTACGCTTGGTCAGATTTTTAGCATCTAAAGTAGAGTCAAGGTCGAATTGAGGACCTGGTGAACCTTTGGTGATGGCACCATCTTGCTTTTGTTGCAACATCGACAGACTCTCTTCAGTATCCATAGTCCCAGATAAAAGCTTGACATCTCCATGCTCTTCTACTGCAGCTCTCACAGGTGACCTCTGTATTGACGGATCATAATCTTCATATTCAATTTGGCCGGAAGGTAACTCAATGGACTCTGTGTCACTCTCCTTCTCTGTGACAGACCCACTGTTAGAGGACAAACTGCCAACAGAACTCCTGAGCACCTCTCCTGGGATTTCCTCCTTTCTGTCCTGAACAATCAAGGGTGTATCATCAACCAATACGATAGACTCTTTCCCAGAGTCACATCGTTCAGACAGGCCACCTCTTTCTTCACAATAGCCAGAAGACTGCATTAAATTCTTATCCGCCTCCAAAGATACCTGTGTCTCCTCCACAATCTTGGCAGACCCATCTCTAGTTTCATTTTCATCAGATCTGAACACTCGAGGGCAATTCTCATTCACCTCTTTCACCTTGTCCAGCCTGGCATCATCACCAATTTCACCCGTATCATAGATCCTAGATCCTCGGATTTTGCTTCCAATCTTCTCCAATGAACTCTCTATACTTTCTACAGTCTCTGCTATGACCATAACATCATTCAGCTCATCTTTTTCTAAAGCACCATCTATAGCACGGGCATTTGCCACACTCTCATCGTCTTTAACCAGTTTGGATAGACGTGGCTTTTGCTTTTCTTTCTCCATTGGGCTTCCAAAACTTTCCACTGTATCTGCAATAACTGAGACGCTATCTTGAACACCCAACTCAAACATGGTCACATCTCTTACGGCAGAGTCTGCAACACGATTCTCTGCATCTTTCTCTGCCATGTCATTCTTTCCATTAGCACTAGCAGTAGCCATAGCTTCTTTGTCTTTAACAAGAGGTTTCAATCTACGCGTCTTACGTTTTCTTTTCTCAACTGGGCCACGCGGACTTTCCATTGTGTCAGCAATAACTGAGGCACTATCTTGAACACCAAACTCCACTTCACTCTCACCTAGCGTGCCAGGGTCATACATGGTACAATCAGCTTCAATTTTATCATTTGAGGCAAAGGGGGAGCATGGGGCATTGCATCCACGTTTTACTAAATCATCATCAGTAACCACTAAAGTCTTGTGATCCACAGTACTCTGTGTTCCTGTAGTCGCCATCTCACTTTTGGACCGTTTCGATCTCCGCAGAGAAACTGAGCTCCCTTTCTTTGCATCAGTATCCTTTCCTTCCAAGCACTTTTCTGGAGTCACCCCCATACTTGTTGATCTTCTTGACCTCTTGGGATATGGCACAGTCTCCTCCCTCATATCAGCATCTTCTGTTCGTAAGTTCTTCTTAGGCAAAGAAGCCCTGTTCGCTCTCCTACTCTTACTTGTAACAGGAGAACCTGACAACTGAGGACCAGCTATAAGTGGGGTCTCTGCTATAACCTGTATGCTACTTGCATTAGCATCTTGATCCATTTCAACATCTGTTGGGGTACAATCCCAAACACTTGCTTCACCCTCTAACTTGACAGGCGAATCAATCTTTTTCAGACGTGGTAGTGCTAACAGTGGTGTCTCAGCAACCACTTGCACACTGCTGCTAGGAAACTCGTTGACAGACTGGTCTTGCTCCACATTCTCAGTGTCCAAATTGGCATCGTTTTGGATTTCAGATGTCCCAATAACATCCAAATCTCCTTCTCCATCCCTGATATCGCAATTAGAATCTGCTACAGCCATTTCTACCACCTCTTCATCATCAGAGACCAAAATTACAACGTCTGCACTTTCAGCTTTTTCAGAATTTCCAACCAAGTCTACTTTCACCACACTCTTCAGTTTACTGACTTTAGGGAGCGGCACTTTGAACTGGCTTGATTCAGAAAGGTCCACATCAGTACGATTGACTCCCTTTTGGACAGGAGAAGCCCCCACTGATTCCAATTTCATTTGAGTCTCTGGAACAACAAATGGTGAACATAGACTTCTGGCATCACTCTTTGGTATATTTCCAACCGCACCAGCAATGTCACCCATTCCCTTCTTCCCACTCTTCTTCCTCTTCATTTTCTCTCGTTCAGATTTCTCCAACGTGCTCAAACGTTTATCCTTCTCAGTGACAAGCGTTCGTCGCACCTCTTCCTCATCTCGTATCTGCTGGCTGAACGTCATGCAATCCAACTCGAAAGATTCTGCATCAGATATTTTCTCCGCTAAATTCTTTATTTCTGGCACATCTACAACTTCGGAAACTTCTGCCTTCCCCACTCCATCTGTTCTATCCTCCCCTGCATCCTCTTGTACTCCTTCATCACTTCGTATGATAAGTTTCTTCTTTCCCCGAGATCGACTACGGGATTTCCTTGTATACTGTTTGACCTCTTGTTGCAATGCAGCCCACGGCGATGTTGCCTTACCGGTGATAAGTAAGTTATCCTGGCTTTCACATTCATTACTACCTGTGGTCACATCAGACACCGGTAGCCCTTCTCCAGCAGGTTCCAACACGACCATCACCTCACCAGCATCCATATCCATTTCATGATCACTAGTACATGTCGTATCATTGTCCAAATCAAACAAGCTGATGTCTGCATGCCCCTTGGATTGGACTCTCCTTACCTGACCAAGTCTGCCCGATAGTTCCACCCTCTTTACTCGACCTCCTTTAGACTTGCCCCTCGCAGATTTCGTCCCAGCTGTTGAAGGTGGAACACATCTCTCACCAGGCACTGCTTCATTTGCTTCACTGCCTGCAGTATCTTTAGACCTCAATCTACTTGTTCCTTTTCTGTCATTCTCCTTTCCTTTTCCTGCTCCTTTGACCTTTACTTCTTTGACCTTCACCTCCTTACCACGTGACCTTGACCTACTCTTTTTGCCCTTGGCCTTTGGTGTTCTCTGGCTCATTTGGAAGCCATACGGATCCATATCTTCTTGGGATTCACCATACTTGTAAATAGTCATGCCGCTAGGATTACACTGGGGCTCACTTGGAGTTGGGTCAGTCGCAGCACTTGGCCTTGACTTGAAGATCCTTCTTCTTTGGGCCACTGCAGGTTTGTGAAGAGGTGAGTCAGGAACATTTGGTTCGTCTTCTGGGATAATCACCTTGGACATGTCTACACCCATTTTGACAGAGTCTGGTTCAACAATCACAATGTTCTCATTAACATCCTCCCACTTACTGACCATGTCCTTTTGACCAAGTTTCGGTCCTTCAATACTCCCAACATCCTCCCCAACATTCCCCACATCAAAATTATCATCTGATTCGGACTCGTTGCAAAAACTAGCATGGATGGCAATCTCATCAGTAGTATCATCATCATTGACATCCTCAATGCTGCACTGTTCTTCAGACTTCTTCTCCTCACCAACCAGAATAGTCGCATCCGACGATGGTGTACTCTGCACAGATTCTAGATATTTCAGGGCGCGGCCAGTTTTATCCCCAGGAGAATCTTGAACTAGGGTTTGCATCCACTTCTTCACCTTTTCAGAACTTGTTATCTGTTTGTTTTGAAGCTGTACAAATTGAGATTTTGTCGCCTGGCCCTGTGTTTTCTTGGAATACGTCCTGGGGATAAAAACGTCAAGCTCACTACTCTTGGAACTTAAACTCGGTGCAAATGATAATTCCCCAGCTTTTTTGTTCCCCTTTGTTCCATTATCTCCAGAATTATTGGTAAAGTCTGATTTGAACCCCGGCACATCATGTACATCAATATCGTCAAGGGAACTAACAGTTCTTGCAACAGATTTAGCCTCAGCATTCCCATCCTGGCCACTTCCATCCAGTGAAGACAGCCCTTCTTTCAGATGCGTCCGAACGAACTCCAAAGCATTATTCACACGATTATTGCTTTTGCCCTTACTCTTTCGACACAAGCTCTGCTCGTGATTATCCACTTCAATACACTGTAACAACTTTTCCACCTGTTTCTTTACATCCAGCGGAACAAGCCCATCAGATGGTTCAACCTCTTTCTCGGAAGATGCCTGCTGCTGTGCACCCAACTCGCAGTAACTGAAGACATTGATTAACTCTGACTTTTTCTGGTTTGGACTGACGGTTTGCAAGTTTTCTGTAACTGACACAGAGTCAGGCGCAACTGACACAGATTCTGTCACAACCGCTACTGAATTAGTTGAAGTATTTCCTTTTTTATGTCTGGGTGAACTTGGCTTCCCCTGCGTGGGGTTCTGCGAAATACCATCCAGAATGTCCTTAATAGGAGAAGACCTGTGATTGTCTATGGGTGCCTGCCTATCATCCTCTTGCTCCACCTCATCATTTGTCCTCTTGTTTGATGCCTTGCCCCTGGTCCTCTTTCTGCTACTCTTCTTTAAAGTGACATTCGGGAAACCATCCCTAAAATGAAAACAAACAGAATTTATTTATTAAGATTAGCATTGTCTTTGACTTTGACAATTCTATAGTGGACAGGGCATGAAGATGTGGGTTCCATTTGGATGCAGGCACATTCCCCTACAAGAGAAAGGCCAACTCTCCGCGAGAGTAAACGTTTCCTCCTGGGGCACCAGTTTCCTTCATTACAATACATACAGTGATCCATCTTTTTTCAGTTCTGAGTGATGAGTTCATATAGATTTTGATAGTGTCTCCGGGTATTGTCTGCTTCTCTTCCTAGATGTAACAATACTGCTCACCAATAACACTGACAAACTGGTTAACTTACCTAATGTTTAAGTGAGATTTCAATGCACTTCCTCGACTGGATTCTGATGTAGAGTCTAGAAAGGGGGAAAAATAGACATTTTGTTCACTCAAAATACAGCTACAAGATGCAGTCAGATTGACTGGTGAGTGGAAATCCAGGAACAGAATGCACCTGCTTGCGATACTGGATTCACGTCCTCACGTTTGATTAGTGTAAGGTCAATCACACTCAATCTGTGAAAGACCCAGTACTAAACAGTCAGCTCTGGGCTGTAGACCAAGCACTTTTACCAGTATATCGCCATGCTTCTAAACTTACCATCTAAGAAGATAATTTCTGGGCCAGGTGCTGTGATCTTTTTCTTGCCATATCTGGTATTGCGAATGTTTTTGCGCATTGTTTTGGAATCCTGAAAATAACACAGCCTTTTAGCCATAGGACACTCATTGCTAAATTTCTATCTTCTTTCAATCTTCCATGTCTTTCTGAATCTTCAATGGACCAGTGTATTATTGTGGTGTCCCATTGTGACACCTTAGTGGTCAACTTAGCAATTCTGCTCATTCACGTTGATAGAGCGGGGGTTAAATAGTTTACCTTGATCTTCATTTTATTTGTTGTCCTCGGTTGTGAATTGGATGTTTCTGGGGTCATGGAGATGTTGAGTTGAACAGGTGGACCTTTGACTGGTGACCCTAATGGAAGGAATTACAAAGGTCAGGAATATGAATAACAAATGGAGACTCGTCAAAAGACAGTAAAGGCATCCCAATATAGACAGCACATCAACTACTGCATCAACCCATCCAAATTTAGCTGTTATCAGTCCACACTCATGAAGTGGGTGCTACTCAATGAAATCAAAAACAGTAGAATGGATGTCCGGGCCCATGAGGTGGCATTAGTGAATCTCCAACTATTGGCCCAATGGTGAGAACTTGCTTAACTTGAGATGAGCAGTCTCTCCACATCGCCACCATTCAACAGTTCACTTACAAATAGCATCTTTATCCATTTCATATGCTGTGATGAGGCTCCTAACGGCACCAACAATACCATCCATAGTCTCCTGTGGCTTCAGGCTCCTAGTAAAGAAGTGAGAGACGTCTTCAGTCATACCATTTAGAAACTGTCAGGCACCTTTAAATCTACACAAACATTACAATGAAACAGCACAGTCTCCGAGACAACTGTCTATCAAAGGCTGTCACCTCATGGCAGCAGAAGACAGATAAAACTAAAAGCTTTGTTTACATACATCAACACCAACTAATTTCAAATACTAATGTATGTGACCAGACTTGGATCCCTCCGTACAACCCTACCTTTTTGTAACTTGTTCCTTGCACAGTGGACATGGCACCTTGGTCTTGGTCCCAAGGGTAGCCAAAATACAATGCCTGAAAATGCATGAGAAGAACACATTTATCAGGAGAAGAACATGTAACAACATTAGTCTTTATTGCAAAGCCAGTTAACCTTGGGTTCTATATGATTTATTGAAGAAAAGGCCAGTGCATACTTACTTGCAAAAAGAATGTTCACATTTTGTAACCATAGGTGTCTTCATGAGATCAAGGCTGAAATGACAAAACAAATTGGATTATTAAAAAATTATTTCAAAGGCGTTCTCTTCATCTTCATGTTCCCAGCCGATGATTTTAGTGTGACATCAGAACGACGTCATTGTCATTGACGTAAACAAGGATTAGATGATACATGGGGGCTAGAGCAGATTAGAGAGCTGGATGACCAATAACAGACATGCTGTGGCACTACCACTTTCAGTTTCATGCTATGACATAGGCCTATGTAATGTTAGGCCACACACACCCCGCCATGGCGTGGGCCAGTCTCGTCCAGTCAGTCTAAAACATCTTCATGTAACTGCATGCAATGTGAATGTGACTGTCAACAGAAATGAAAGTTGATGCACTATTTGATCTAGGCCACCGACTACTACCAGTAGGACTATTATATGTGATCAACGTTGATATGTGATGTGCAAACTCAACTGTAAAAAGTCTGTATGCATATGGTAAGACTATGCGAAAGACTGTACATGATGTAGTGTATAAAAATGCATATAAAAAACAGCAGACAATAATTGACGTTTTGGCACTTTCATACGAAGCTGTTATTACCATATGGGACAGTTCAAGTTCGCCAACATGCGATCAAGAACTTCGTGAACTTTCTTTGATTCCATATTTTCTCAGTTGGTGCTGGAAAATAAGGATAAATAGCCTTTTTATCATGAAAACATTGTCATTTCATAATCGGATTTCCCGCAATCTCGAATTTTGTTTTCGGACCGATTACACATTGGCCGTGATAGTGACCGAAGACACTTTTGAAAGACCCAATGCGGTAATTGTCCCTTGTGTGAACATTCACACTAATGTGTAGTGCAAGCTCTAGTGCACTCACACAACTGTTTGACATAGGGGAGCCCCAAAACCCTGTCTTTCTGACATGTTTTAGCTCTGGAAGCCCCCCCCCCTCTAAATAAGTCCTTCTGAGACGCTTATCCCGAGGCAATGGAGTGGAACCCCCAAACCATCTCAGCCAAAAGAACTGTTTTGGGGGGGGGGCAGTTTTAGGTTGTTAGCCTAGGCTAGGGAGTGTCTTCAAGTTTCCATTTCACAGGCAAGATCACGCTCAGAGAGAATGCTAAATTTGGTACTCACATCCAAGAGGGGATCAACTGCGGCTGGAGGAATATGGGTTAGGAGGTCTCAGGTCACCTCATGACATGTGCGAGTAAGCACATTAAGACGAAGATCACTCAGTCAATCTCGTAGGCACAAGAAGTTTGCATTTGGTAAAGCCTCACTGGCTTTAGTAATCAATTGTAAAAAACTAATCAAATAAATGATTTCAGGTAAAAACAATACTTTATTTCTAAAAGCTAGTACTGTTATCGATTTATAATATATCAAAGGCCCTTTTTAAACAGTGCGTCCCAGAAACAATGTAAGCTCTTGGAGAGCACGTTGTCTGCCAAAACAAAATTGTCTAGGGATAAATACCTTAAAAACACAATACCTTTGAGCACATTTCTTGGACAACAAATGCAGTAATGTCCCAAAACATAGACTTCGACAAAATAAAAAGAGATTCAGCATCATTTTTACAATTTATCTAATATTATTATTAACACATGACCTTACAAGTTGATTTCACTTGGAAATGAGTGAAATAAGAGTATTCTATGTGCTTAAAACAGACCACAGCAGCTGTAGCAATTCAAAAGTGACATACAAAATTAATAAACTCAACAAGCCATACATAGGTACTTAGTTTTATCACAAGTACAGATGATTATGCTTCAATATATAACAAATACATCAAGCAATACAATGTAATAGTACCATTTGAGTTCAAATAGATTTGGTCATCATCACCATTTTCTGGTGAAATAAAAAAATAAAACTTTACACACAGTTTTGGACCCTTGTTAATTCTGCTAATGGAGGACAGATTGCCAGTGTACACACAATACAGGTTAAACAAAGGGCTGAAAAATACAACCTTTGCCTGTGGCAAGTTTGATTGGTACATATAGTCCCAAATTGAATGTTTCTGGCCATTCCAAAACACACCTTAATCATGCGAGTGGATGCCATACCAAAATTCGTAAAGGCTCCCGATTCCTACATGCCTCTTGGTCCCATCTTCACGAATTTGAAGTTATATGTCTTAGGCATACCAATGTGCGAGTCCATAAATGGTGCTCTCCAAGAGAATGGTTCAAGACCAGTTCCAGTTGTTGGTCCATTGATTGCATAGGCCTGTCTCTTCCATGCCATGTTGTAGTCAGTCACCTGAAAAATATTTCAGAAGTCAAATAGGCGGCCACAATATCAAGGCACAATATCTGCTCAATTTACAGGGGATAAGGTCTCCATTGACTATAAACCCAAAACTTTAACTTTTTACTTTTATGATTTTAGACACTACTCTTAAAGAAATGTACAGTAAAGAGGGAGAATTTAAACCTTACCTTAGTATCAAAACAACCCATTGTAGGTGAATTATGGTCTCCACTCAAGTCACCACGACAACAGATGGTTTTACACGGATCATTTTCTGAATATGGATCATGGTGGTAGTCTGAAAGTACAAGGGTATTGGATCCAAAAGTGAATAGATGACAACATATTCAGAGTTATGGCATTTAATTTGTAACTCTTGAGTCAAAGATTCAAAGACCGTGGGCGATGAGACAGCTGACCATCAGCTATGTGGTGTTGTTGGTAAGACACTACAAAGGTTACAAAGAGTCTCGTCAACAAAATCTGGCCGACTCCATCCAGCCTTAGATATGACAGCATGGGAAAAATTGAAAAGTGATTGTACAAGTCAGACGTACTTTGGTGGTTGATTCAAGTGAACGACTGACAGACAGATCTGGTCGAGAAAATGTTATGAAAAAAGAAATCTCTCACCATTGTATCTCATAAACCTCATCATATCATCCATTGTTTCCACTTTGTCTGCATCCCTGCGGAATATCTTTGCTCTCGGCGCCATCTGGTAGGAAAACTCCAAACCCTTCAAGGCGACAATATTCGGGTAACCGCTCATGTTGTAAACGGACTCGTAGAATGGCACGTTGTAAGATGGCCAATGACCTAAAAAGAGAGATCAAATGTAAAATTTCCACATCGACCTTGCTTGGTTAAGATGACGTAACGTGACATACCGTAGAGATAGAAAAATGCTACTTTAGAAGTCAAATGTAATGTACATCATTGACCCACGTGGCGCACTTTGCCCTTGGCAGAAAAAGTTTATAATCTCTCAGAAGAATAGAGAGGAAAAGTGGCCAAAGGAAACCACCCAGACCAAATAAGCTCTGGTGCAGAGCTCTTTAAGCGAGCTGACTTGGATACTAAAAAAGAACCGACTCTCTAGTGTGCATCTCAAAAATTCAGAATGCAGAAGAAGAAGAAGATATTATTTCTTACCATTTCGCAGCATCTTCGTTTGGTCAGCATATACTACTAGAGTTGGGATCTGCTCCACAACATACAGTGCGCCATCCTCGATTTCGTGACCCAGTTTTATTTTCTTCAGATCAATTATCATGTACTGGTTATTGTAGGTGCCTTCAAGAGATAAAAAACGTGTTTTATTTTCTCTCCCTATTCAAAATGGTCCTTTTCTTCCAATCAATTAAAAGGCTTGATTGGTAAACCCCTCTTTTTTTACATTCTTAACATATCATTCTAATATATCTCAAACATCCAGGCATTTTGCACACAGGCCATTTTCGACATTTCTCCGACACCTTACCTACGACACTGCAATCTTAATTCTGAGATCTATAAAAAGACTGTGCCATTGTCTTGTCCTGGGAATGGCACCAGAAGCATTATTAGATTTTCTTTTTCTACCCAAAATGACCAGTTTCACCCAATGGCTGAGTACACCAAACCAATAGACAAGTTTGATCAACACATACACTGGTTTGTCTGAGAGCTTACCAGAGTTCTCCAAGCTGAAATAATGCCCCCATTCTTTTCCACCTTTTGCCATCATATTAGCTATGCGCACTCTCTGCCAGGCAAGTATCGATGAGGGCTTTACGTGATCATAGAGAGTAGTGTTGAAGACGTTATTTGTTGTCTGCAGCATGACAAGACCATTTGACATGGTGTAGAAATCATCTACTGAGATTATCATACCTAAAAAATTTTCATAGTTGGAGAATTCAAGTGAAGTTGTTACGTATGTACGTTCAAGTCAGCTGGTCATTCCAGTACAGATGGTGGATCGAGTGTGAAGCTTTCCTGCTGGATCCTGTAATATCTGATTCATCAGTCCTATCACTTTTACTTTTTATTGAAAGAAACTGATTGATTACAAAAGTTATGAAAAAGTTATTTAACTTCAAAACTAGCAACACTATTGATTAACACCCTATATATCTCACCTGGATAACTTGAAAAAGAGACCTGCTTATTGATAGCTGTTCTGTCTCTCAAGTTGAAGTCATAATGCTTGTAACTCCTCATCATTGAGGAATAAAGGAACCATGTCGAATGGGACATGAAGATATTCTCATAGGCCCCAGTTGCCTGAAAAAGAGGTGACCAAGATCTGAACCTAACATTTTAGCTAATTTCTAGGATATTTCTTTAAAACACAACACCATTATTAGTTTTTTACAACTGGCAAAAGAACTTTCCCAAAACAGTTGCATTAAGTGGCTTGCCCAAGATCACAAGTGAAATGGCTACAATTTTCATCATATCGGTACTCATAACTGGAAATCTAGTCATGATCAATTCATGTCCATGATATATCACAAGAGAATGGACCCAAATTGGGTCAAATAGCTACTTAATGTTGTGCATACAAGACTCGTGACTGGTTGTCAATGCAGCATTGAACTGATAAGAACTTGTGACATTCTAAACAAAAATGGATATAATGATGTAATGTATTCTCTGGAAAAAGGATGTTATTGCGGTCTTGCGAAGGATTAATATTAATGGTGTTGTCAGATCTAGGCCATGACAGCAAATGAGCTACTAAATTCAATACTTTTACAAGTCCATGAAGCAGCCTTTTTATCCAAGAGATTTTCTGTCTTCTCACTGATTAAGTTAAGCAAACCTCGCCTTTGAAATCTGTTAGTTAAAGAGCTTGTTTCACCATCGCCTGAAATACCACACCTTCTACCATCAGATTATCCCCGTAATTGTTTCCTCATCCAAGGCTTTTCCAAGATACTCAAGTCAACCACTCATGATCCATGCAAACATGAAGTAACAAATCTGGAACTAACTTACTCTTATCATTGCTGAACAATGTGAATTCCTCAATACATAACTTTGCACTTCTTTACGAGTCATCTTCTCAAAATTTGGACGGTTCTCTTTATCAACAGCATGACGGATGTCGACGAAATCACCCTCGCCATTTAGAAATTCAAAGGCAAACTTAGGTAACTTGGGGACATGCTGAAACAGAATAGAGACAACAGTTTAGGAAACAAGAAGACGATTTTAGATGAAGGATTTTTGAAACAGATCTTTCTCGATATAAAAATAATTTCTCTCGTCTTTTAGAATATTGATTTGTCAGCTGTTGCAAATTAGGTTTTTAACAAATATTGATTATTTTTATGGTTCCACATTCCATTGTGGCACTTTTTAGATAGATTTAAAACATTGCTTACTCGAAGTTTTGCAGCAGCATCATTGTACCCTGCAAAAACACCATCCAGCTGGGCCAGAACATAGGAAACATGTCGCCAGAAAGGCGTTCTTCCCGCATCTCTCTCGACCATCTCTCTCGACCATTTTGACTGGGAGTCCAGAAATGTTTCTATATTTTGAACAAATTTGCGTGTTGTATTAAATGACAAGAATGAGCTGTTAATGTTTTGCCAATGTTGATAGATCCTCCTGAAAGAGATTTCAGCCAAAGATTAGATAAGTAGATGCATATTTTTACTAAATACACAACTTATCCAAAAGTTCCCCAAAAGGCAATAAATGTCTCAGATTTAAAACACACAAGGTTGCAGCAGTTAACATCATGATATGTTTGATGAATCGCAATAACATGAATAACACAGGAGATTCTTACACTTTTTTTTAGAATTTGCCCTTGTAAAGAGGCTTGTCAAGTTACTCACAGATGTTGTAAAATTTTAATAATGTACCAATAAACTATACCTTAAAAAGTAACATTTTTGAATAAATGTACGATAAAGTAAAACAACAATTTGAAAACATATTTACTCTGAAGTTAAGTATCCTTCAAGGTAGCCAGAGGCGAATATCACGTGTTGATCAAGAAGCTTTGGACCTTTGAAGCCATAGCCAGCTGTGACTTTCAAGATATCCCAACCAGTTACATTTAGAGTACCCGTAAAGTTCCCAACAGCTGCCCCTCTCTGTTTGTCAAACACCCCAGGTTCGAAGGACGCTTGGCCATTTTTCATGTACACTGTTCCCAGTTGACTCTTTGCAACTGCAAAATAAGACAACCACAGGTGGTGACTGCATTGCTGGCAACTGTTGGTTACGTCAAAATCCTCAGCTTTTTTAATGTCAGGTACGCTAACATAGACCTACAATGCTAAAATCTGACATTATAAAACTGCTCATTTGTGGAGACATAATGTGTACATAATGTACAGAGGGACAGAGTGTACATAATGTACAGAGCTACTACTGTCCCGGCTATTCTGTAGTTAGGCCTAACTTCCCATTATAGTTTTAAGTTGTGAAATATGCTGTCGAGTATGACCAACAAAACCTGAATAAAATAAACATGATAAATAGACACTTACCCACTAAAATTGTCAAAAATTGAGAGAGACCAAGGAACACCAAAACTTTCGGTGCGTCTGCCATCTTGAACAACCTGCCGATCATGTGACCAGTGTTGCGCTTTCGTCCACAGTTTACACCTACCCAAAAGCAAAAGCAGGTAGGTGTAAACTGTAGACGAAAGTGTGGACGAAAGTGTGGACAGCGGCCCTCTAAGTTTGGTGGGGTGGCATTTCTTTGTCTTTCAATATATTTTAAAGAAATTGCAGTATATTATGCATTATAATCTTTTTAATGGGTCAGCGAAAGAAAAAAAGAAAAAAATTATTTTGATGGGTGATTTTGATGCCCCTTTTTTGAAGGTTTTCGAAGTGGCCTTTGACTTTGTGGACGGGGAAATGCGAGGTCTCGTGTCCAAATGTGGACTAATTATCAAAGAATTTGTTGAAACTGTGATATTTCTAACTAGTCCAAATAATATTCTTTCACAAAAACTACTTTTATTTGAATGACAATGACAATATCATTCAGTTGTAGGCAAAAATAGTTGGCCCTCTCTCGGACCAACTTTCGTTGATCCAAGATGGCGGCACCACTGAAGCCCTGTTGAAAGGCTGGTTACTGTAAATCAGTCAGGAGCTATACTAGTCAGTTTCACTGAGACAGACACGTCATACTGTAAAACAGATCAAAATAATTTTTTGCTTTTTTGCTTTCGTTGACCCATTAAAAAGATTATAATGCATAATATACTGCAATTTCTTTTAAATATATTGAAAGACAAAGAAATGCCAGCCCACCAAACTTAGAGGGCCGCTGTCCACACTTTCGTCCACAGTTTACACCTACCCGATTTGTAACATACTCGATGTGCACATCGCGTCGAGGGATGTCGTAGTTCCATCTAGTAAATAACAGGTGGCGCTACAATTAGTACATAACGCGGGAAATACGAATGTAGGTGTGGCGAATGGCAGTCCTCGAGGTTTTTAAAAAGGATGCCCCTCCATAGGTATGCCCCTCCATAGGTTCTGTCACTTTTAAAGAAGGGGGGGGGGGGGGTGTGTTGTTCCCAGCAGCCATGGGATTCTGTTCAGGATTCTTACTTGTGATAAACCATTCAATAAGAACTCCAGTTAATGTGGTCATCTGAATGATTCATACTGGAGATAAACCATTAAATGTGATCGGGGGGGGGGGGGGGTCCTAGCAGCCGCCCTTGGGCTTCTGTTGGCAAGGATTCATACTTGTGATCATCTGAGAGATATGGAATTATACAGGAACAGACGACGACGACGACGACGGATGACAGACACTGCATGCGCAGAATTCATACTGGAAATAAACCATTCAATGTGAACTCAAAATGATTACAACAATGAGCCGGCCACAATGAGCTAGCAAGCACCCTACATGCACTCAATGACTCATCATGCTACATACTATTTGTTGCATTTGCATCTACTCAATTACATTATGGACATGTTCCTGTTCACAAAATTTTCATATCAAATTTCAAATTTCAAATTTTCAACAGACTGCGTAGGCCTTCGATTTGGTGTGATTAAGGCAACAATGTCAGCAGGCAATGCATTAGACAATACATGTACTGACCTGCTGTATAGAGAAATTATGACCAATATATAATTTCCCCATTCAGGTCGCCAGGTTGTTGGTGTAAGTGAACCACTACACCACCCAACCCGGAGGGTAAAGAAAAATAAATTCAAATCATTATCTTTTGAAAATCTTTTTTATTGTTGTACATCCCAAGAATTATCGTAATGGCAATTTGGAATGTCGTGCAGGAGGAAACCCGTCCCCGGGAGAAAACCTACGCGATCGGAGGGAGCTGCCGACTCCATCATCACACAGGTGACAGGCTTCAACGACTGAGTTTTTTAAATGACATCAGACGTGTACATTTAAGTACTCCGCCACTCCGAAAGCCCATAACAGGAGAAAACCAGAAGATAGTAATACTATCACACATGGTCTACTCCTTTACAAGATGTAATGTCCAAGAAAGACATTGCTAAATAGAGATCTTACACTAGTCAGACTCCACAACTTCAACTCTGCATGCTAATAATATGTTCATTTACTCTTCATGCATGCATTAAACCTATTATGTATGACTGCAGTTGAGCCATTTCAGCTAACAATAGGTCAGGTCAAGGCTGTCATCACACCATGACTAAACAGCTTAAGGGCCCAATTTAAATAACAAAAGGACCACATTTCTCATGGCCACTCCACCTTGAGGCCTCCGCTTTGCATCACAAAAGGTTGAGAGGTGACATGTTATTTGCATGACAAAAGACGTAGCTTTCGACATGGCAAGACCAGACAGAAGTGGGTATGCAAGTTTTTTGGCAAGTTGGAGTCTAAGATCTCTTTATTTTACTAACAAGGTCTACATTTATTACGTGCAGGACAAAATGAGACGTCTTACAAAGTTGACGTTTTAATTACACTTTTCTCAAACCATTCAGTACCATGTCTAATCCAATTCTCAGTGGGGCAAAAGACCGTCTTCATAATCTGCAGAGCATGATAAATATGCCCTCGCAAGATCTCGAAGCAGTCGATTCTGTCGTCAGGAAATCTTTTGATATTCTCACAAATATCAATAAAATAATGAGAGTGTTTTCAACTATATAAGTTGAATGTGTCTTTTCATCAATACCTGGTTCCCAGGTATTTGGTAAAAGTGATTGAGGGAACGCAACTTCTTTAACTTCTTTGTATAGTTGGTCAGTTGTCTCTGGTATTATATGATACCAAGCAACTGAGCCAGCCAACGTTAGAAGGTCTTGGCTTAACTGCTCAGACCAATGCCCGTGGATTCTGTGGTACTGGGGAGATCGAGAAACAGTAAAAAAGGCCTACGTTCCATCGCAGACACATATGTTCCTTTTTTGCCTGGGGTTTAAGCAAGAAAGAAATCATATGAACCCCATGTCTCAAGTGATGGAGATATAATAATGAAATATCTGATGAAGTTGGTGATTATTTCAGGAGAAAACCATTTCAAGCAGTAGGGTCCTGATGTGTCCTAGGCTATTAGCTTCTGCCTTCATAAGCTAAAAATCAATTTTGCCTAAGACTTATTTGTTTGGGTACTGACATGCCCTATTGGCTCTCCATAAGCGCCCACTCCACATTTCGCTTTCTTTCAAAAGATTTTGCCAGAAAATTGTTGATCTCTTGGATCATGGTGCCCCTGGTAACCAAAGAAACCCTCCTCTAAAATGTTATTCCTTCTTTATACGTGCATTATTTTAAACCATGACAACATATTGTCATTGCCCTAAGAAGGTAAATATATGCCTTCTCCCATCAGAAAATTTAGGATTTTTATCAATAAAATCACCTTTCAATCAGATATTTCAATAAAAACAATAGGTCTACGGTGACAAAAATACATCGTTGGGATGTGCTGGTCAGCAACATCCATCTTCCTCCTGTCGGATGCTTCTCCATGCTGAAAAGAAACAAATTACATACAGTAAGGTTTATTGGTGCAAAATATCATCAGTGAAATATTCATTGTGCAGGAACATGTTCGTCTTGACCCGCAATGTTTTGAGATCGCTCTATCACTCACAAGCTCGATGGTGGTGATGCTAACACATGAGAGACAAGATGGAACATGTTAAGTGCCTGCAATAATGAGGTTAAGATTTGATCAGAAACAAGCAACAACAACTGAACAGCTCTATCAATGTCAATATCATAACTGTTAGAAATTACTTTTCTTGGGTCGACATTTAACCTTACAAGAATGCCAACACAGAACTTATGCAGGGACTTGAGGATTGGGGCAGTTTATGCCATCTCAGCTGCCTGCATGGTTTCATTAGTAAAGCTGTTGTTGCCATTAAATTAATTGATGTTGGTTGTAGCGTAGGGGAGGGGGTCCAATTGCATCATTTTGCATCACCAGTGAGGTCACCAAGTGCCACAAGGACCCTACTTTAGAATACAGTGGAACCTCCCTTAGCATACACCTCTCTAAAAGGACCTTCTCTCTTTTAGGACACTAACTTTGATTGTCTCCATTCAATTTGAACTCTCTTATCACAGCACCTCTCTTGTAAGCACAGCACTTATCAGTCTTGAGGATGTCCTTAATAGAGTAGTTCTACTGTGATCACATCCCCCCCCCCCCCCCCCCAAGTTGCTACCCAATAACTTTTTCCTTTACTAATCTCTTCTCTTCTTGGCCCAATGATATTGAAATGGCCTGTCCTGGAAAGCTGATACTCCATGCAAATGCACCAGCACTGACCAACAGAGTTATTTTACAGCTGTTAACACTTTAGTGGAGCTCCCACATTAATCAACGTCAAACGCACTTAGGGCTTCGAGGAACAACAACGTGAATTAACGTCACATTTTTCAACTCGGGGTAATGGTTTTCCATTTGAATTTCATTCAATCGGGTGGGTGCTGACAGAAAGACTTTTGAGGAATCTTCTGTACCCAGGCGGCTGAACACCATATTTATTCAAAACCTCGTAATAAGCAGATACAAAAAGCCTCTTGCCCGTCTTGTTGTACCTAACAGTGAATGGTCGCATCTCGTCCACCACTACATTCATCTTGTTTCCCTGAAATGAAAAAGAGGAATCATTTAGGGTCATCAGATTAAATTTCCAGCAAGTGCAATAGATTTGGCCTATAGATTATTTATCAGAAGTCAAGTGTAAGCCTACTTCACATAGATCCAAACGTCTGTCAGGGAAATGTGAGTCCTAGAATCCAACAATGCATTTTACCTTCCGATCACTCTTCCTCAGGAGGTCTTTCCTATCATGGCCCTCCTCCATCCCCCAGAAATTAAACAACACCACCACCTTCTCCTTGCTGGTTATAGTAAGTGTTATGGTTGACCTTGTCGAGCATTCTACGGTCCGATACGAATTTGTCGTCAAGAGGAACCGGACCTCCTCAAAAACACTTGATGGTACATCTCTGAAATAAGAAATTGCAAAGAGTAATTAATGGTAGTTCATTAGGCCTAAATGCCAAAGGGCTGATGCCAACAATGTGGGTGTTTAGGGCTGGACCAAGTTAATTGTCTGTTTGCAGCTCAGTAACCTACCCAAGGTTTTCACACAAAGCCCAAAATCTACTAGTGTGCTTAAAGCCAATGAGTCAAGGTTACGAACCCATAGCCTACACTTACCGAGCAATCTGAATACACCTCCGGGGAGCGTTCACTCTCATCAACAGCAGCATTTTTTTGTGGATGAGGCCAATCTCACTAACGACCATTGGATAAATCTGAAATAAATCAATAAAAAATATGTATTGATATGGCACTGAGTTGAGTAGGTTTTGCTTGGATATTTTAAATGGGCCAATTTTTTGGCTCACTATAGTACAAGTCAATTTAAAATTCCCGCCCACGAGTTCCCGCCAAAATCAATTAACTGCATGTTCTTGGCAACGTAATCAGGCGGTGAAGGTGATGATGTTATGGTCTGTCAACTTGCACTCAATACCAGTCAATGGCAGATTACAGTTGATCAATCGTGTATCTAATATCAAACAATACCAAAATATTTATAATCTTATGTTTTTAATTTTTGAATTCATTGTACTTAGCTTCCCTGGATAAAGAAAAATAATATGATGACGTCATGGTACGCCGCCATCATTCGGAAGACTTCGGGAATGTTCGGTCCTATCAGAACTATGAACTGCACTGGACGACACGTGCTTGACATGGTCCTACTACTGATTGATAAATGAGGAGCTTAGTTTAGCCGTCTTACCCGTATGAGATGGTGTTGCCTCGACTTAGCTCGGCCGTGTCCGTCGGGATGGTACTTCCTCAACAGGCACTCCACCATGCCTTCAACTTCATGGCAGAAGGCCACAAACCTTGCCCTCTCACCGCCAGAAAATTGGGTAGAGAGTCCTCTCCGAAAATTGGAGAAAGCTCTCTTAAACTCGGGCCCAAGATTGTCAATTTTCATTATTATTTGGAAATGACTTTATTCCCACCAATGCCCTGTGGAGGGCGAGCAAAGCGTGGGGGGTGGAGGTAGGGAGGTCCTCCCCTATAATGAGTTATAAAATCTCCCCGGAGAATCTCTTACTAAAAACCTCGAATAAACTTCCCAGCACTTCCCAATACCGGAGAGCTTCTTTTTTTAAGAAGATAAGCAAAAGAAAGGCACTCGGTTCTTCCTATGAATGAAAGAAATCATGCCAACTCTTCCTCAAAAGCAAAGAAAGGCACTCGCTTCTTCCTATGAATGAAAGAAATCATGCCAACTCTTCCTCAAAAGCAAAGAAAGGCACTCGCTTCTTCCTATGAGTGAAAGAAATCATGCCAATTCTTCCTCAAAAGCAAAGAAAGGCACTCGCTTCTTCCTATGAATGAAAGAAATCATGCCAATTCCTCCTCAAAAGCAAAGAAAGGCACTCGCTTCTTCCTATGAATGGAAGAAATCATGCCAATTCTTCCTCAAAAGCAAAGAAAAGCACTCGCTTCTTCCTATGAATGAAAGAAATCATGCCAATTCTTCCTCAAAAGCAAAGAAAGGCACTCGCTTCTTCCTATGAATGAAAGAAATCATGCCAATTCTTCCTCAAAAGCAAAGAAAGGCACTCGCTTCTTCCTATGAATGAAAGAAATCATGCCAATTCTTCCTCAAAAGCAAAGAAAAGCACTCGCTTCTTCCTATGAATGAAAGAAATCATGCCAATTCTTCCTCAAAAGCAAAGAAAGGCACTCGCTTCTTCCTCAAAAGCAAAGAAAGGCACTCGCTTCTTCCCATGAATGAAAGAAATCATGCCAATTCTTCCTCAAAAGCAAAGAAAGGCACTCGCTTCTTCCTATGAATGAAAGAAATCATGCCAATTCTTCCTCAAAAGCAAAGAAAGGCGCTCGCTTCTTCCTCAAAAGCAAAGAAAGGCCCTCGCTTCCTCCTATGAATGAAAGAAATCATGCCAATTCTTCCTCAAAAGCAAAGAAAGGCACTCGCTTCTTCCTATGAATGAAAGAAATCATGCCAATTCTTCCTCAAAAGCAAAGAAAGGCACTCGCTTCTTCCTATGAATGAAAGAAATCATGCCAATTCTTCCTCAAAAGCAAAGAAAGGCACTCGCTTCTTCCTATGAATGAAAGGAATCATGCCAATTCTTCCTCAAAAGCAAAGAAAGACGCTCGCTTCTTCCTATGAATGAAAGAAATCATGCCAATTCTTCCTCAAAAGCAAAGAAAGGCGCTCGCATCTTCCTATGAATGAAAGAAATCATGCCAATTCTTCCTCAAAAGCAAAGAAAGGCGCTCGCTTCTTCCTATGAATGAAAGAAATCATGCCAATTCTTCCTCAAAATCAAAGAAAGGCACTCACTTCTTCCTATGAATGAAAGAAATCATGCCAATTCTTCCTCAAAAGCAAAGAAAGGCACTCGCTTCTTCCTATGAATGAAAGGAATCATGCCAATTCTTCCTCAAAAGCAAAGAAAGGCGCTCGCTTCTTCCTATGAATCAAAGAAATCATGCCAATTCTTCCTCAAAAGCAAAGAAAGGCGCTCGCTTCTTCCTATGAATGAAAGAAATCATGCCAATTCTTCCTCAAAAGCAAAGAAAGGCACTCGCTTCTTCCTATGAATGAAAGAAATCATGCCAATTCTTCCTCAAAAGCAAAGAAAGGCACTCGCTTCTTCCTCAAAAGCAAAGAAAGGCCCTCGCTTCCTCCTATGAATGAAAGAAATCATGCCAATTCTTCCTCAAAAGCAAAGAAAGGCGCACGCTTCTTCCTCAAAAGCAAAGAAAGGCCCTCGCTTCCTCCTATGAATGAAAGAAATCATGCCAATTCTTCCTCAAAAGCAAAGAAAGGCGCTCGCTTCTTCCTATGAATCAAAGAAATCATGCCAATTCTTCCTCAAAAGCAAAGAAAGGCACTCGCTTCTTCCTATGAATGAAAGAAATCATGCCAATTCTTCCTCAAAAGCAAAGAAAGGCGCTCGCTTCTTCCTCAAAAGCAAAGAAAGGCCCTCGCTTCCTCCTATGAATGAAAGAAATCATGCCAATTCTTCCTCAAAAGCAAAGAAAGGCACTCGCTTCTTCCTATGAATGAAAGAAATCATGCCAATTCTTCCTCAAAAGCGAAGAAAGGCACTCGCTTCTTCCTATGAATGAAAGAAATCATGCCAATTCTTCCTCAAAAGCAAAGAAAGGCACTCGCTTCTTCCTATGAATGAAAGAAATCATGCCAATTCTTCCTCAAAAGCAAAGAAAGGCACTCGCTTCTTCCTATGAATGAAAGAAATCATGCCAATTCTTCCTCAAAAGCAAAGAAAGGCACTCGCTTCTTCCTGTGAATGAAAGAAATCATGCCAATTCTTCCTCAAAAGCAAAGAAAGGCGCTCGCTTCTTCCTATGAATGAAAGGAATCATGCCAATTCTTCCTCAAAAGCAAAGAAAGGCGCTCGCTTCTTCCTATGAATGAAAGAAATCATGCCAATTCTTCCTCAAAAGCTAAGAAAGGCGCTCTCTTCTTTCATGAATAAAAGAAATCATGCCAATTCTTCCTCAAAAGCAAAGAAAGGTGCTCGCTTCTTCCTATGAATGAAAGAAATCATGCCAATTCTTCCTCAAAAGCAAAGAAAGGCGCTCGCTTCTTCCTATGAATGAAAGAAATCATGCCAATTCTTCCTCAAAAGCAAAGAAAGGCGCTCGCTTCTTCCTATGAATGAAAGAAATCATGCCAATTCTTCCTCAAAAGCAAAGAAAGGCGCTCGCTTCTTCCTATGAATGAAAGAAATCATGCCAATTCTTCCTCAAAAGCAAAGAAAGGCGCTCGCTTCTTCCTATGAATGAAAGAAATCATGCCAATTCTTCCTCAAAAGCAAAGAAGGCGCTCGCTTCTTCCCATGAATGAAAGAAATCATGCCAATTCTTCCTCAAAAGCAAAGAAAGGCGCTCGCTTCTTCCCATGAATGAAAGAAATCATGCCAATTCTTCCTCAAAAGCAAAGAGGCGCTCGCTTCTACCTATGAATGAAAGAAATCATGCCAATTCTTCCTCAAAAGCAAAGAAAGGCGCTCGCTTCTACCTATGAATGAAAGAAATCATGCCAATTCTTCCTCAAAAGCAAAGAAAGGCGCTCGCTTCTTCCTATGAATGAAAGAAATCATGCCAATTCTTCCTCAAAAGCAAAGAAAGGCGCTCGCTTCTTCCTATGAATGAAAGAAATCATGCCAATTCTTCCTCAAAAGCAAAGAAAGGCGCTCGCTTCTTCCTATGAATGAAAGAAATCATGCCAATTCTTCCTCAAAAGCAAAGAAAGGCGCTCGCTTCTTCCTATGAATGAAAGAAATCATGCCAATTCTTCCTCAAAAGCAAAGAAAGGCGCTCGCTTCTTCCCATGAATGAATGAAATCATGCCAATTCTTCCTCAAAAGCAAAGAAAGGCGCTCGCTTCTTCCTATGAATGAAAGAAATCATGCCAATTCTTCCTCAAAAGCAAAGAAAGGCGCTCGCTTCTTCCTATGAATGAAAGAAATCATGCCAATTCTTCCTCAAAAGCAAAGAAAGGCGCTCGCTTCTTCCTATGAATGAAAGAAATCATGCCAATTCTTCCTCAAAAGCAAAGAAAGGCGCTCGCTTCTTCCTATGAATGAAAGAAATCATGCCAATTCTTCCTCAAAAGCAAAGAAAGGCGCTCGCTTCTTCCTATGAATGAAAGAAATCATGCCAATTCTTCCTCAAAAGCAAAGAAAGGCGCTCGCTTCTTAATCCTATGAATGAAAGAAATCATGCCAATTCTTCCTCAAAAGCAAAGAAAGGCGCTCGCTTCTTCCTATGAATGAAAGAAATCATGCCAATTCTTCCTCAAAAGCAAAGAAAGGCGCTCGCTTCTTCCTATGAATGAAAGAAATCATGCCAATTCTTCCTCAAAAGCAAAGAAAGGCGCTCGCTTCTTCCTATGAATGAAAGAAATCATGCCAATTCTTCCTCAAAAGCAAAGAAAGGCGCTCGCTTCTTCCTATGAATGAAAGAAATCATGCCAATTCTTCCTCAAAAGCAAAGAAAGGCGCATGCTTCTTCCTATGAATGAAAGAAATCATGCCAATTCTTCCTCAAAAGCAAAGAAAGGCGCATGCTTCTTCCTATGAATGAAAGAAATCATGCCAATTCTTCCTCAAAAGCAAAGAAAGGCGCTCGCTTCTTCCTATGAATGAAAGAAATCATGCCAATTCTTCCTCAAAAGCAAAGAAAGGCGCTCGCTTCTTCCTATGAATGAAAGAAATCATGCCAATTCTTCCTCAAAAGCAAAGAAAGGCGCTCGCTTCTTCCTATGAATGAAAGAAATCATGCCAATTCTTCCTCAAAAGCAAAGAAAGGCGCTCGCTTCTTCCTCAAAAGCAAAGAAAGGCCCTCGCTTCCTCCTATGAATGAAAGAAATCATGCCAATTCTTCCTCAAAAGCAAAGAAAGGCACTCGCTTCTTCCTATGAATGAAAGAAATCATGCCAATTCTTCCTCAAAAGCGAAGAAAGGCACTCGCTTCTTCCTATGAATGAAAGAAATCATGCCAATTCTTCCTCAAAAGCAAAGAAAGGCACTCGCTTCTTCCTATGAATGAAAGAAATCATGCCAATTCTTCCTCAAAAGCAAAGAAAGGCACTCGCTTCTTCCTATGAATGAAAGAAATCATGCCAATTCTTCCTCAAAAGCAAAGAAAGGCACTCGCTTCTTCCTGTGAATGAAAGAAATCATGCCAATTCTTCCTCAAAAGCAAAGAAAGGCGCTCGCTTCTTCCTATGAATGAAAGGAATCATGCCAATTCTTCCTCAAAAGCAAAGAAAGGCGCTCGCTTCTTCCTATGAATGAAAGAAATCATGCCAATTCTTCCTCAAAAGCTAAGAAAGGCGCTCTCTTCTTTCATGAATAAAAGAAATCATGCCAATTCTTCCTCAAAAGCAAAGAAAGGTGCTCGCTTCTTCCTATGAATGAAAGAAATCATGCCAATTCTTCCTCAAAAGCAAAGAAAGGCGCTCGCTTCTTCCTATGAATGAAAGAAATCATGCCAATTCTTCCTCAAAAGCAAAGAAAGGCGCTCGCTTCTTCCTATGAATGAAAGAAATCATGCCAATTCTTCCTCAAAAGCAAAGAAAGGCGCTCGCTTCTTCCTATGAATGAAAGAAATCATGCCAATTCTTCCTCAAAAGCAAAGAAAGGCGCTCGCTTCTTCCTATGAATGAAAGAAATCATGCCAATTCTTCCTCAAAAGCAAAGAAGGCGCTCGCTTCTTCCCATGAATGAAAGAAATCATGCCAATTCTTCCTCAAAAGCAAAGAAAGGCGCTCGCTTCTTCCCATGAATGAAAGATTCATGCCAATTCTTCCTCAAAAGCAAAGAGGCGCTCGCTTCTACCTATGAATGAAAGAAATCATGCCAATTCTTCCTCAAAAGCAAAGAAAGGCGCTCGCTTCTACCTATGAATGAAAGAAATCATGCCAATTCTTCCTCAAAAGCAAAGAAAGGCGCTCGCTTCTTCCTATGAATGAAAGAAATCATGCCAATTCTTCCTCAAAAGCAAAGAAAGGCGCTCGCTTCTTCCTATGAATGAAAGAAATCATGCCAATTCTTCCTCAAAAGCAAAGAAAGGCGCTCGCTTCTTCCTATGAATGAAAGAAATCATGCCAATTCTTCCTCAAAAGCAAAGAAAGGCGCTCGCTTCTTCCTATGAATCAAAGAAATCATGCCAATTCTTCCTCAAAAGCAAAGAAAGGCGCTCGCTTCTTCCCATGAATGAATGAAATCATGCCAATTCTTCCTCAAAAGCAAAGAAAGGCGCTCGCTTCTTCCTATGAATGAAAGAAATCATGCCAATTCTTCCTCAAAAGCAAAGAAAGGCGCTCGCTTCTTCCTATGAATGAAAGAAATCATGCCAATTCTTCCTCAAAAGCAAAGAAAGGCGCTCGCTTCTTCCTATGAATGAAAGAAATCATGCCAATTCTTCCTCAAAAGCAAAGAAAGGCGCTCGCTTCTTCCTATGAATGAAAGAAATCATGCCAATTCTTCCTCAAAAGCAAAGAAAGGCGCTCGCTTCTTCCTATGAATGAAAGAAATCATGCCAATTCTTCCTCAAAAGCAAAGAAAGGCGCTCGCTTCTTAATCCTATGAATGAAAGAAATCATGCCAATTCTTCCTCAAAAGCAAAGAAAGGCGCTCGCTTCTTCCTATGAATGAAAGAAATCATGCCAATTCTTCCTCAAAAGCAAAGAAAGGCGCTCGCTTCTTCCTATGAATGAAAGAAATCATGCCAATTCTTCCTCAAAAGCAAAGAAAGGCGCTCGCTTCTTCCTATGAATGAAAGAAATCATGCCAATTCTTCCTCAAAAGCAAAGAAAGGCGCTCGCTTCTTCCTATGAATGAAAGAAATCATGCCAATTCTTCCTCAAAAGCAAAGAAAGGCGCATGCTTCTTCCTATGAATGAAAGAAATCATGCCAATTCTTCCTCAAAAGCAAAGAAAGGCGCTCGCTTCTTCCTATGAATGAAAGAAATCATGCCAATTCTTCCTCAAAAGCAAAGAAAGGCGCTCGCTTCTTCCTATGAATGAAAGAAATCATGCCAATTCTTCCTCAAAAGCAAAGAAAGGCGCTCGCTTCTTCCCATGAATGAAAGAAATCATGCCAATTCTTCCTCAAAAGCAAAGAAAGGCGCTCGCTTCTTCCCATGAATGAAAGAAATCATGCCAATTCTTCCTCAAAAGCAAAGAAAGGCGCTCGGTTCTTCCCATGAATGAAAGAAATCATGCCAATTCTTCCTCAAAAGCAAAGAAAGGCGCTTGCTTCTTCCCATGAATGAAAGAAATCATGCCAATTCTTCCTCAAAAGCAAAGAAAGGCGCTCGCTTCTTCCCATGAATGAAAGAAATCATGCCAATTCTTCCTCAAAAGCAAAGAAAGGCGCTCGCTTCTTCCCATGAATGAAAGAAATCATGCCAATTCTTCCTCAAAAGCAAAGAAAGGCGCTCGCTTCTTCCCATGAATGAAAGAAATCATGCCAATTCTTCCTCAAAAGCAAAGAAAGGCGCTCGCTTCTTCCCATGAATGAAAGAAATCATGCCAATTCTTCCTCAAAAGCAAAGAAAGGCGCTCGCTTCTTCCCATGAATGAAAGAAATCATGCAAATTCTTCCTCAAAAGCAAAGAAAGGCGCTCGCTTCTTCCCATGAATGAAAGAAATCATGCCAATTCTTCTTCAAAAGCAAAGAAAGGCGCTCGCTTCTTCCCATGAATGAAAGAAATCATGCCAATTCTTCCTCAAAAGCAAAGAAAGGCGCTCGCTTCTTCCCATGAATGAAAGAAATCATGCCAATTCTTCCTCAAAAGCAAAGAAAGGCGCTCGCTTCTTCCCATGAATGAAAGAAATCATGCCAATTCTTCCTCAAAAGCAAAGAAAGGCGCTCGCTTCTTCCCATGAATGAAAGAAATCATGCCAATTCTTCCTCAAAAGCAAAGAGGCGCTCGCTTCTTCCCATGAATGAAAGAAATCATGCCAATTCTTCCTCAAAAGCAAAGAAAGGCGCTTGCTTCTTCCCATGAATGAAAGAAATCATGCCAATTCTTCCTCAAAAGGAAAGAGGAGCTCGCTTCTTCCCATGAATGAAAGAAATCATGCCAATTCTTCCTCAAAAGCAAAGAAAGGCGCTCGCTTCTTCCTATGAATGAAAGAAATCATGCCAATTCTTCCTCAAAAGCAAAGAAAGGCGCTCGCTTCTTCCTATGAATGAAAGAAATCATGCCAATTCTTCCTCAAAAGCAAAGAAAGGCGCTCGCTTCTTCCTATGAATGAAAGAAATCATGCCAATTCTTCCTCAAAAGCAAAGAAAGGCGCTCGCTTCTTCCTATGAATGAAAGAAATCATGCCAATTCTTCCTCAAAAGCAAAGAAAGGCGCTCGCTTCTTCCTATGAATGAAAGAAATCATGCCAATTCTTCCTCAAAAGCAAAGAAAGGCGCTCGCTTCTTCCTATGAATGAAAGAAATCATGCCAATTCTTCCTCAAAAGCAAAGAAAGGCGCTCGCTTCTTCCTATGAATGAAAGAAATCATGCCAATTCTTCCTCAAAAGCAAAGAAAGGCGCTCGCTTCTTCCTATGAATGAAAGAAATCATGCCAATTCTTCCTCAAAAGCAAAGAAGGCGCTCGCTTCTTCCCATGAATGAAAGAAATCATGCCAATTCTTCCTCAAAAGCAAAGAAAGGCGCTCGCTTCTTCCCTATGAATGAAAGAAATCATGCCAATTCTTCCTCAAAAGCAAAGAAGGCGCTCGCTTCTTCCTATGAATGAAAGAAATCATGCCAATTCTTCCTCAAAAGCAAAGAAAGGCGCTCGCTTCTTCCCATGAATGAAAGAAATCATGCCAATTTCTC